>NW_024080635.1:5167916-5514272 GCF_003009895.1 Hyaena hyaena | reverse complement strand
TCAGCATTTCTGTATCCCTTGGGTAAATTCCTAGCAGTGCTATTGCTGGGTCATAGGGGAGTTCTATTGTTAATTTTTTGAGGAACCTCCACACTTTTCCAGAGGGGCTGTACCAGTTTACATTCCCACCAACAGTGTAGGAGGGTGCCCGCTTCTCCACATCCTCGCCAGCATCTAGAGTTCTCTGATTTGCTCATTTTAGCCACCCTGACTGGCGTGAGGTGGTATCTCAGTGTGGTTTTGATTTGTATTTCCCTGATGAGGAGGGATGCTGAGCATCGTTTCATGTGTCTGTTGGTCATCTGGATGTCCTCTTTGGAGAAGTGGACAGACCTGAATTTCTAATCCAGCTTTACAACTACAGCAGTGTCCCCCTTATCCGCGGTTTTGCTTTCCATGGTTTCAGTTACTGGCACAGATGATCCTCCTGACATGGTGGCAGGAGGTCAGCAGTAGGCTAATGCGTCACTCCCTCACTTCGTCTCATCACGTAGGCATTTTATCATTTCATGTCATCACAGGAAGGATAAGTCCAGGATAATAAGATGTTTTGAGAGAGACCGCGTTTGTGTAACTTTTATTGTAGTATATTGTTATAATTGTTTTGTCGTTTTATTGTTGTTAATCTCTTACTGTGCCTGATTTATAGATTAAACTTTATCATGAGAGTGTATGTGTAGGAAAAGACATAGTATACATTATACGGTTTGGTATTATCTGACATTTCAGGCATCAGCTGGGGGTCTTGCCATGTATCCCCCACGGATAAGGGGTTGGCTACTGTGTTTAGCTGTGTGAACTGGAATAGGTTATTTACTTTCTTTGTGATTCAGAAGTACCTGCCTACCCCACAGAGTGGTTGTGAAGATGAAGTGACCCAGCATCAAACTCCCAGCACAGTGTATGGTGCCTAAGTGCTCAGCAGTCGTTACCCTATCGGTGTGAAGTGTATTTCTGGTTTTGTAAAGGGAACACTAAGGCATAGGGGAGAATAGTGGCCCACTGTGAGTTCAGTGACACAGCTAGGAATGAAATCTAAACCTCTTGAGAGCTAGCCTGGTACCATACTAATGCTACTGTTTCTGTGCTCAGCTTTGTGCGATCTTCTCTTGGGGATTTTAGGAGCAGTATAGTGTGAAATGGGAACTGGAGCTTAAGGAGACTTTGTGTTTAAAGGAAATGCCTTTGCGGCTCATTTGGTTAAGTGTTCAACTCTTGATTTTGGCTCAGGTTACAGTTCGTAAGATGGAGCCCCGTGTCAGGCTGAAAGCACAGAGCCTGCTTGGGATTCTCTCTCTCCCTCTCGCTCTCTGCCCTTTCCTGTGCATGTATATGCTCTCTCACTCACTCTCTCAAAATAAATAGACTTAAAAAAATAAAGGAAAAACATGACATATTCTTTTTTTTTTTTTTTTATGTTTTATTTATTTCTAGGAGAGAGAGAGAGACAGCGTGAGCAGGGGAGGGTCAGAGAGAGAGGGAGTCACAGACTGAAACAGGCTCCAGGCTCTGAGCTGGCAGTCAGCACAGAGCCCGACGCAGGGCTCGAACCCACGAACCGCGAGATCATAACCTAAGCAAAAGTTGGACGCTTAACCGACTTAGCCACCCAGGCGCCCCAAACATGACATATTCTTGAGCAGTCACGTTGTAGACCTCTAGAACTGAGAGAAATGTTAGCAGTAATTCATCTAGAGTCCTCCATCTACAACAATTCCGTCTACAACCAATCAGCAAAGGCTTTACTGATCCAGGATTAAAGGAAAATAAGGACAATGTTGCCAGTGTTCGTAAAGCTAAAGTCAGCTCAGAGAATGTCCTTTATCCTTACCCTTCCTATTTATTTGGTGTTGAAATGACCTTTCTTTTATAAAAATTATATTAGTGACAGTTTTTTTAGTGTCCTTATTTGGTTTGGTAAAATAAAAAGTTAACACTGCTCAATCAGCTCCTTCTCCCCTCATATTTATTTATTTGTGAGAGAGAGACAGAGACAGGGAGGGAGAAAGAGAGAGAGACACGGAAAGAGAGAATTCCAAGCAGGCTCCACACCCAGCATGGAGCCCGACTTGGGCTCAATCTCACCACCCTGAGATCAGGACCTGAGCCGAAATCAAGAGTTAGATGCTTAACCGACTAAACTACCCAGATGCCCCTCCCCTCATAATTTTTTTAATAACAGTTTGCTGGTCTGTGAAATCCCCTTTTCTGCTATTATGTTGGGGCATTCTATACTTTGGGTTTTTTTTAGTGCCACAGCAGTGTCTAGGAACATTTCGGAGCTCTTCTTTTAGAATTGTTTCAGCCCCACAGCACGTTGTTTAGAATATTGGCATTGCAGGTCATTCACACCTGACTTCAAATCCCAGCTCTGCTACTTAACCTGTTGGGCCACCTTAGATGAGCAGCCTCATCTCTCTCAATCTATTTTCTTGTCTTTAACAGTAGAGGTGATACTTATTTCCCAGACTTTAGAGGATTCGATGAGATTGTGTTTAAAATGCCTCACAGTAATAGTCCTTTAATGTATGTTAATCTACTCCCCCAAATCTCGAAGATCTTTGCCCCATGAAGTAGTTCCATGTTTGGACACAGCAAATACTCATTTAGAGTTAACTTGGAGTAGTACTTTTTTGTGACCAGAGTGAAATGACAATGAAGTTAGATTTGGATGCTCATACAGTGGTATCTAATGTAATTGCCCTGCCTAAAGAAAATTCCAAAAAGCCTCTGGGGCTATGGCAGCGTGATTAGAATGTATATAGATGTTTATACCCCTTTCCTGTCCCACCCAATTGCTGATCTTCATTCAAATGCAGATTTTCTGAACAGCAGTTTTATTACTTTGTAGACTTGCTTTGTACTTCTGGTTTCCTGGTTGACCTAAAATTAAGATCCGGTGAAATCTTAAATTTCTAATGGACAGCCACTCCCACAGGCCACTTTCATCTAGTAGAATTAAGAAAAGTTCTTTTCATACCAACACAAGACCTTTAACCACTGTATTTGAGGAGATTAATTGCCATCCACCCCCCAAAATATGTTAATAAGTTATTCTGAGCTCTTTATCTTGAAGAATAGTGGGAAATAATTTTGTTTTTGCCTCAGCAAGGAATTTTATCTATTCAAGATTCTCTACTTACGAGACTGGAAGAATTGTTGCTAAACCCTGTTGAAACAAATTTAAGTAATATTTGATTTAATATTTATTTAGAAACTGATTATTGATGAGAAGAAGTATTACTTATTTGGGAGAAACCCTGATTTGTGTGACTTTACCATTGACCACCAGTCCTGCTCTCGGGTCCACGCTGCCTTGGTCTACCACAAGCATCTGAAGAGAGTTTTCCTAATAGATCTCAACAGTAGTAAGTAATTCACATCCCACCCTGTTTCACACATTCTCTTTGGGGCAATGTGAAAATGCTCTTTGGGTTCTTCAGTTTTGAAATCATGTTTTATTGCTCATCAAGGAAGAAGTTTGTGTTTGGTTTTTAAATCAGCCCTTCTCTATTTTCCTGAAATAATTGGTAGCTCCCATTTTCCTGAAATAATTGATGACTGGAGAGAGAGAAGAGGGTTTTGGGGAGGCATGTCCTGGACGAGGCAATAGGAATATATAGAGAACAAAAAAACCAAAAGTTACCCAGGACCATGATAAACCAAAAGATGATAGGACCATGATAAAATTGTGGTCCAATTTAAGCAGAAGCCGTGATGAACTCCATTAATGTATTACAGTAGTGGTGCAGGACATTAAAACAATACTTGCTCCGAGCAAAATTTAATTTTTTATAATGGGTTCTTTATTCTAGCTGCATTTTGCTTTGACTGCTAGTAATACCAATTTCAATTGCATAAGCACACTCCAAGTAAGATTTTCAACTCTGAGAAAGATAATCCCAGAAATGCAGTTGAGACTTAACCGCATAGGGCTCTGAAGTTTGTTCATTTGTCCATGTATAAATATAGTGTAAAACGTAAAGGCTTTTGCTTCTAGGCTGGTCGTGCTCTACCCTTTCTCCCCTCCTCTAACACACACACACACAATCTGCTTATATAATGGCTTTGGAGAGCCTTGCCTCACACGTACTTAACTTGCAAATTTATCTCCTCTTTTCTCTCCATTTTATAACATGCAGAATGCAGACATGGAAAAATTTCAGACTCTCCAGTAGGATTTTGGCTTGCCTTGGCATTCATATTGCACCTGTTTCAGCCAGTCTCCTTTTTTGTCCTGGGGAAAACCAAAACATAACTGCCACCAGGCCAGAAGTTCTTACGGTCCTTACACTTGGGGCTGGAGAGGTCAGACCACAGCAATTCCTGTCTTTTGCCTTGGGGGGGCGTGTCTGTTGCTGGGTTGGAGCCATTCCTACTGGACCCAGAGTGAAGCCAAACTTGTCTGGCAGCAGAGAACGAGCAGCGGTCTTTGTTTATGGGGTAGTAACAGGTCTGAAGATGTGTAAGAAATCCCCTGAAGAGATTCAAGACCCAATGAAGAGTTTCCTTTTCATTGTGACACATGACAAGGGATGCAAAGCGGACCCAGTGCTATTTTCATTTTAAAAAACAAAACTGATGTTCTGGGAGTCGCTTTTCTTCCTCCTACAACTCGGGTTGGTTTTTGTTTCTGTTTTCTCTCTTATATTTCTGATTTGGTTATTCCCAGCACACGGCACTTTCTTGGGTCACATTCGGTTGGAACCTCACAAGCCTCAGCAAATTCCCATCGATTCCACAGTCTCGTTTGGTGCGTCCACAAGGGCATACACTCTACGTGAGAAGCCTCAGACACTGCCGTCAGCCGTGAAAGGAGATGAGAAGATGGGTGGAGAGGATGATGAACTCAAGGGCTTACTGGGGCTTCCAGAGGAGGAGACCGAGCTTGATGTAATTCCACGTCTGTCTGTGGCATTGTTTTGTCTTTTGGGGCTCTAGTTTTTACAGTATGTAGCTTGAAATGCCAGTGACTTAGCATCAGGAGATTTTCTTGAGCCCAACAGTGGGTCTTTGCCACTTTGCCAGGCAGTGTGGCCAGATGTGTTGTGCCTGGGAGAGCTGCACTGTGTGGGCTTGGCTGTATGCAACCAGTAAACTTCATGGGTGTCTGCACACCTTCACCAGATATTAGAAGCCAAGGCTACGAGTTAAACGTTTCTGGAGCTGCACTATCTAATGCCATAGCTACCAGCCACATCTCAGGTACTCAGTAGTCACATGTGGCAGGTGACCTTATTGAATGGCAAGGATACAGAACATTTCCATCACCCAGAAAGTTCAGTTGGACAGGCCAAGCTCAGAGAGACTGAAGCTTTCATTCATTTACATTGCTTTTTTGGATATTGTTCAAATAGCCCAAGAAACTTCTGAGTAGAACTAGGCTACTTTTGTTCTTAGGGGCTGGCTGCACTGAAGGTCATGAATTTTACAAGATTTAACGTAAAGTGCTAAAGTTTTCCCTTTTTAGAGGTTGACTCCAGTGGCTTGTGATGTGGCTGTTTCCTTGACATGTCTGTCGCTGCACTGGTGTGACTGGTCTATTCAGGTAGACCAGCATGTCCTTAACTACCCTTATTCATATACCTCTTGTTCACCAGGGCAATTTCCCAGCCCTTAGGAAGAAAAGCACAGTGGAAATCTTATAGTTTAAAAGTTATTTTGTTCTAAAGAAGTAGCCTCAGTGACTTGCTGACAGTCACTCCTGTGACTGCTGCCTCTGTGCTTCCCTGTCTTTTAAGTTCAATTTGTTAGGTCCTCTTTAGGTCTTCATTCTCAAGACATTTGGAAAGTCTCAGACTGCAGTGCAGTTTGGAGCAAGTCCAGAGGATTGGGAAGACGCAGGCAGCAGTGCTGAGACCAACTTAATCATTGAAATAGATGGGTGGTTATGAATAGAAATGGGGCCATATGCAGGGACGGGGAGTGGCAAACTATTAATGCCAAATATTAAGTCCCCTGGCCCTGTCCTTTTGAGCTTCAGTGGGGAGGGCTGCTGGGAAAGAACCTGTCAATTGCCCTCTGTCATCTCTGTTAATAGTAGCAGTCCAAGGGCGATAGTGAATTTTTTCGTTTTTTTTTTTTTTTTTTAATTTCTAGGATAGAGAAAGACAGCGTGAGCAGGGGAGGGTCAGAGAGAGAGGTAGTCACAGACTCTGAAACAGGCTCCAGGCTCTGAGCTGGCAGTCAGCACAGAGCCCGAGGCGGGGCTCGAACCCACGAACCGCGAGATCATGACCCAAGCGAAAGTCGGACGCTTAACCGACTAAGCCACCCGGGCGCCCCAATAGTGAATTTTTTCAGAATACAAAAGAGAATGTTGTTCGCCTGGAGAGGTTAAGCTTC
Organism: Hyaena hyaena; assembly: GCF_003009895.1. Taxonomy (NCBI): domain Eukaryota; kingdom Metazoa; phylum Chordata; class Mammalia; order Carnivora; family Hyaenidae; genus Hyaena; species Hyaena hyaena. The sequence continues at coordinate 5,507,927 of NW_024080635.1, read as the reverse complement.
ACTTCTAAAGCCTTCTTGCTCTTTGTTTAGCTCTGTGTTCTTCAAATTCCCTGTGTACTGACTCCTGTCTGTCTTGTATGAACCCTGGCCTAGAACTTGACAGAGTTCAACACTGCCCACAACAAGCGGATTTCCACCCTGACCATTGAGGAGGGGAATCTTGACATTCAGAGACCAAAGAGAAAGAGGAAGAACTCACGGGTGACTTTCAGTGAGGATGATGAGATCATCAATCCAGGTGAAGTATCTTCCTAGTTTCTTCTGACGAAAAGGCTGTGATCTCAGATAGTAGTGTACATAGTGTGTAGGTTAGTTGTAATGTTTCTCAGCAAGGTTTAGAACAACTGACACTATATTAAGGGAAGAGATTTCTCACAGTTCATTGGTGGAGTACCCTCAAACACTGAGGCATTATCCAGTTGCAGTGTAAAAGAAATAGCCAAAGGAAGGGCCCACGTAATTCAGTATACAGAGCCACACTATGATTCTCCGGAGCCTGCTGATCCAGGAAGTCTGCGTCATAGCGGAAGTTTAGGTAAAGTAGAGATGTTTGCTATTCTCACCTCAGAGTAGAACGTTGGTGTCTTTGGAGTTCTGAGTATGAATGGCAGCTCTCTCTAAGATTGGAGAACCTTTTGCTGCCAGTGTTAACTGCCCTGAAGACTTGCCTCTCTGTAAGGAAGTAATCTATAGAGAGTTTGTATGGAAATGTCAGCAAGGCGAGAACATCAGTTTATGGGAAGGCCACCGAATTCACCTATTTGTTCTGTCCTTTAGCATCCACTTACTTGGTACACGCACTATGACAGGTACTCTAGTAGGTGGATGACATAGAGCCCTGAGATATAGTTTGTATGATGAAGATGGAATTGAGATTCAGAAAACCTTGTTTGAAATTAGTCTCAGTGGATGGAAACAAGGATCCCAAACTCTTACTTCCCAAATGAAATACAGTGAGAATAACTTTCAAGTCCTTCGTTTAGGTTCAAAGACCAGTTACTTAAAGATGTAGGGATTCTAGTTAACTAAATGAGTCATCAGGGGGATGTGGCAACTAGTCAGCTGCAGACAGCAACCCCACTCACCTGTGTTCTCAGCAGAACTCACCCAAACGGGTTACCAAATCAAGCATGGCCTCGGCCACCCGATGTGTTATGTAGTCCTGAGGGAGGAGGAGACTTGCAGCTATGGAAAGCCTCCTCCACATGCTGGGTAGGGGGACCAAGCTTGAGGAGGCACAGCCACTGCGGTTGGGTATTTGCAGGACTGACCTTAGAAAGGAACGAGCAGTCAAAGCCAGGGCCAGTGAGTAGCAAGTATTGGGTCAGCATAAAAAGCAACAAGATTCTCTCTCTCTCTCTCTCTGTCTCTCTCTGTGTCTCTCTCTCTCTGTCTCTCTCTCGGCTTGCATGTACACATGCTCTCTCAAAATAAATTTTTTTTTATAATGTTTTATTTACTTTTGAGAGAGACTGAGAGAGAGAGGGAGGGAGGGGCAGAGAAAGAGAGAGACACAGAATCCAAAGCAGGCTCCAGGCTCTGAGCTGTTAGCACAGAGCCCAACTTAGGGCTCTAACCTGTGAACCACGAGATCATAACCTGAGCCAAAGTTGGTCGCTTAACCAACTGAGCCACTCAGATGCCCCAATAAATACACATTTTTAAAAGGGCAGGGCAGCACCTGGGCAACTCAGCTAAGTGTCAACTCTGGATTTCAGCTCAGGTCATGATCTCATGGTTCGTGCTCAAGCACATGTGCTGTCTCTCTCTCTCTCTCAAAATAAGTAAACATTTAAAAAAAATTAATCCTTCTTGCGTTTATTTATTTATTTATTTATTTATTTTTAGTTTTTATTTATCTTGAGAGAGAAAGAGAACAAACGAGAGGGGCAGAAAGAGAGAAAATCTCAAGCAGACTCTGTGCTGTCAGCACAGAGCCAGATATGGGACTCGATCTCACAAAATGGGATCATGACTGTGCTAAGATCAAGAATCTGACACTTAACCAACTGAGCTACCAGGCACCCCAGATCCTTCTTATATTTAGAGGAAGGATTAACAGGATTCCTGTGAAAGATTGGGACATTCGTTTGGTATGTGGAGTGGAGGGGATTACTCTCCAGAGCAGTGAATACCCAGTGGAAATATTCAGACAGGGGCCAAGTGACGAATTAGGGAAATTTATTTCTGCGCCCCAGAACCTATTGAATAAGAATTCCTAAGGGTTGGACCTAGAAATTTATAGTTTTAAACAAGTTCTTTTTTGTACTGATGAACAGTCATCAATTTGGGAATCACTGGACTAGTCAATCTTCTAAATCTCTTTCAGAACTCAGGGTCTGGTCTGCTCTGTTTTTCTACTTAAAAATTATTGCTCTGGAGTGGAATGTGTACTCAGGCAGAGCATAGCATAGCAGTTAAGAGGACTTAGGTTTGAAATCGACTTCTGCATTTAGTAGCTGTGTGAGCTTGACCAAGTGACTTAAAAGATACTGGCCTCACAGGATTGGTGGGGAGGCTAAATGATTAATATATGTAAAAATACTTCAGATCAGTGGTTGGCACTCACTAGGCCCTTGGTAAGTGTTAGCCATTATCCTTCCCCATCATTATTGACCACCGCTTTTGCCTTCCATTCGTGCAACCTTTCCTGTGCCAGAGGTAGACTTAGCAAGGAATTTGTTGGTAGATCTTCAGGGAGCAGAGATGTCATGGAATGGGTATGTCCTCTTTCTCAGAGTGGAATGGCTAGAGATGAGAGCACAAGAGTGCTAATCAGCCAGCACAGCACAAGACGGGGTCCCCAGAGAATTGGCCCCGTCCCTCTGCAGACCCATTAACACACGTGGGATGCGAGCCCCGTTAACCACTCCTCTTGGGCCCCAATTGCTCTTGTGCTTTGTTTAGCTTTTCTTGCTGAAGGGATGATTGGAACAGGGCTCCTGTGGGGATGAGAAAAAAGGTAAGGATGCCTTTTTTAGAGACCTCCTCTCCTTCCTAATGAGCCTGGTTATCTTTTCCTCTTCTTCCCTATAGAAGTCATCCATTTGTTCATTCACTGAACAGAGATTGGTTGTGAACGTAACACCACGGTGTGTTGTTTAGAAGCATCCTAATCTGTGAAAAGCCAGACCAGGGATTAATTACTCAAATAGGGAATCTTTGTTTTCCAAAGGGATTCATAGGAGTGTTTCTTTAAATAGCAGTCACCCTCTGTGCATTTAAAATAAGATATACAGCACCTATTAGGGAAACTCCCTTTCCCACTGCTATATTAAGACAAAGAGGGCTTGGAGTAGTTTTTTAATAATAACAGTAAGTCTGCCTGCCTGTTTCCACACGCTGAACCTTCAGCACGAAAACTCCAGTTCATCCCAGGCAGTCTGGCCCAGTGGTGTCCTCTGTGCTCCAGGAACACTATTTTGCACCCCTCTGTTGTGTTGTGGTCTGTCTGGCTTTTCATCTGTGAACTCCTTAAAGGCAGGACAGTATCTTGTTCTTTATTTCCATCCTTGATGTCCAATAAATGAGGCATGAGTGCGTGACTGACTGCAAGCATGCCCCTTACTTGGTTTTAGCGTTTTCTCTCTGCAGTGAAAGAAGCTAGAAACTTTATAGGGTACAATAATGTATGTGTAATCTGTGGAAAGGGGGCTGCTCTCCACCCTGCCTGGACAGGAGGCTTTAGATCCTTTAGTAAAAGTCTTGTTTGTATACAGTTGTTCAGGGCAAAGGCCAGGATAAGTTGGAAGTCCTGGGCCTAAATCCTAATTTCTGTTATTTGCAAATGAGCAAGCATTGGCAAGGTACGTGGTATGTGGCCACTTCCTATGTCTCACGTGTCATTGATTTTATCACCGGCTTGGGATTGATAATATCTGCTCTTTGGTTTCTCTCTTCGAAAGGACGTATGTGGAATGGGAAAAAACTTGGGGAGGGTAGGTACAGTGCAGTGGTCCAGGGCCCAGGCCTACTTCCGGCTGCTTGAACTCAAATCCTGGTCTCTCTACTCTCCAGCAGAGTGACTGGGCCAGGACGTACTCGTACATGCCTGAGTGTGTCTGTTAGATGTCGATTGTAGTAGTACCTGCCTCATAGAGTTGAGAGGATTGAACATGGCGCCAGCACTCAGTAACCACTAAAGTGTTAATTGTATTCTATGTTAGTTTTAATATGAGTTGTGATTACTTTGTTTGCAGTGAGCCCTATTCCCTTAATCCTTCCAGCAGAGTATCAAACTAATTCCCCTCTGGTGTCTTCTGCAGAGGATGTGGATCCCTCAGTTGGTCGCTTCCGGAACATGGTGCAGACTGCAGTGGTCCCAGTCAAGGTAGGAAGCACATTGTAACCCTATTTGAAATGCCATACAGTCTGGTTTAAAAAAATTTTTTTTTAATGTTTTTATTTATTTCTGAGAGAGACAGCATGAGCAGGGCAGGGTCAGAGAGAGAGGGAGATACAGAATCCGAAGCAGTCTCCAGGCTCTGAGCTAGCTGTCAGCACAGAGCCCAACGCGGGGCTTGAACCCACAAACCATGAGATCATGACCTGAGCCGAAGTCAGACTCAACCGAGCGAGCCACCCAGGTGCCCCCAGTCTGGTTGAAAAACTCACTCTTTGGGGGATTCCTGACAGGATCAGTCAGTAGAGCATGCAACTCTTAATCTTGAGGCTATAGGTTTGAGTCCCACCTTGGTAGAGATTACTTAAAATCTGTAAAGAACAAAATGAAAATAAAAAGAAAACCCCACTCTTTTATGTATAGGTAAGTGTTAAATGTGTGCTTAATTAAAATTGTTTTTTAATGTTCATTCATCTGTTTTGAGAGAGAGAGAAGGAGAGAGAACGTGCGTGTGCAAGCTGGGAGGGACAGAGAGAAGGGGAGAGAGAGCGTCCCAAGCATACTCCACACTGTCAGTGCAGAGCCCGATGTAGGGCTCAGATCATGACCTGAGCTGAAATTAAGAACTGGACATTTAACCCACTGAGCCACTCAGGTGCCCTGTGTGTACTTAATTTTAAAACACATTCTTTGTTCTTCTATTTTTCATTGTGTAAAAATACTTTTACCTGAATCTAGGGGACCCCGGAGTGCCCTAGAAAGGCTATAGGCGACCTTTCTGGATGCTGCGTATAAATTTTGATGTGATGGGAGCCTGTAAATTTACCTCCCTGCAGGGTCCAGAGGGCCTACTTTAGCCTTTCCCTTCTGACTTGACGTCAGCTATTGGGCAAGGGAGAAGCATCGTTGCACCTCCAGCTTGGCCATGCCTTTGTTTTGTGACCGGGAATGGCGCAGATGGGAAAGCTAGCCCCAGTCGGGAGTAGGTCGAAAGATCAGGGATGTCGAAGAACCAAGAGGTGGAAGTTACAGAGATGTTCTGATTGCTCAGCATGTGGAGGAACCACATGGCAGCTGGGACTGTCCACAGGGGGCAAGTGACCCCTTGAAGTAGTGAGACAGGCCTGTCAACAGAGGTATTCAAACAGTGATTGGAAGATGCTGGTCAGAGGTGCTATAGAAGTTTTATTTAAAAAACAAAACAAAAAATTAAACTTTAGATTGCTAACATGTGTCAAATTTCTGGTTAGTCTTTTTTAGTCCAAAAGAGTCAGAGGGTTGAGGGGGATCTTTCACGAGCATTCATAGCCAGTGTGAAAAAGTACAAGATGAAGTTTTTCTCTGTTGTCTCCATAGCATTCAGGTCACATTTCTCCTTGAGCTCTTTTCTTTCTTTCTGCTGCTTCCTTTACAGTGTTCTGTTGTCATTAAAGTATAAAACCAGCAAGGGGTGCCTGGCTGGCTCAGTCGGTAGAGAATGTGACTCTTGATCTCAGGGTTGTAAGTTCAAGCCCCTCGTTGGGTGTAGAGATTACTTTTAAAAATAAGGTATAAAACCAAATGTTTTTACTTCTTTGTCTATTTTATTATGGTATAATATAATTTACATACAGTAAAATACATTTTAAGTGTATAGTTTGAATTTTGACAAATGTATACACCTGGGTAACCACCACCATACTCCATGTATAGATTTCCATCACCCCAGAAAGTTTCCTTATGTCGTCTTGCGGTCAGTTCCCCCCACTGCCAGCCCCAGGCACCCATTGAACTGCTTTCTGTCACCACAGATTCGTTTTGCTCTCAGATTAGTGTTTAAAAGCGGTGTGGTCAACATGAAGATACTAGCTTTTTATTTAAATACTTACATCACCTATTATCACCACTGTTTCTCTTTTTTTAATTTATTTAAAAAATTTTTTTAATGTTTATTTTTTAGAGAGACAGAATGTGAGTAGGGGGAGGGGCAGGGAGAGGGAGACACAGAATTGAAACAGGCTTCAGACTCTGAGCTGTCAGCACAGAGCCTGACACAGGGCTCGAACTCAGAAACCGCGAGATCATGACCTGCGCCGAAGTCGGATGCTTAACTGACTGAGCCACCCAGGCACTCCATCACCACCGTTTCCTAAAAGGGTGTTTTAAAATCAAAAAAGAGAGGGAGGGGTATGACCTTAGGATAAAGAGTAGTCCCTTAAAATGGGTAAGTTTTGCTTTATGAAGAGCTCATACATTGAGTCCTCATTTTTCTCGGTGCCTCGTAGGATGGTGAGTGCTTTGTGTGGAGCCGTGTTTGGGAGCCATCATGTTAGGTGACCACTGTCAGGTCTCTTCAAACCCTGAGATTTCAGGAGAGTCAAATAGGTTGTCTGGGAAACAAAACAAGCTAGAGGGGTAGGGGCCTTCTTCAAGTTTTCTAGGGCTGGTACTGAAGAAAAGGCTAACTGACACCCTCACATGCCTCATCTCTTGTCTCCTCTGTTCCTTGTGAACCACAGAAGAAGCGGGTGGAAGGCCCTGGCTCCCTGGGCCTGGAGGAATCAGGGAGCAGGCGCATGCAGAACTTTGCATTCAGTGGAGGACTCTACGGGGGCTTGCCCCCCACGCACAGTGAAGCCGGCTCTCAGCCACACGGCATCCATGGGACAGCACTCATCGGTGGCTTGCCCATGCCATATCCAAACCTCGCCCCTGACGTGGACTTGACTCCCGTCGTGCCGTCAGCAGTGAACATGAACCCTGCACCAAACCCTGCAGTCTATAACCCCGAAGCTGTCAATGAACCCAAGAAGAAGAAATATGCAAAAGAGGCTTGGCCGGGCAAGAAGCCTACACCTTCCTTACTGATTTGATATTTTTCGTCATGGAGAAGGGTGGGGTTGGGTGGGAATTGGGTGGAAGGGTGAGGGGGGAGCTAATGAACTAGGGAGAAAAACTTTCCATGTGTGCGGTCTCGTCTTTCAGAATGTCTCCTGGGGCCCTAACCATGTAATCGTGGGGGTGGGGTTGGAATATCCCATAAAGATCTGTCTTCAGAACACTTTGAGTGCAGAACAGTGTTTCGTATTTCCCACTAAGTAGGCTGCCCTGGCTCCTTCCCAGGCCTTCCATCACCACCTTTTTCTTTTCTTCCTCATTCCGGGGTCAGTTTGATTTAAAGTCCTGCACCCTGGGGAGAGACTCCATGCCCTCAGGTGGCATCTAGAGGTGTGCTGGTGACGACAGCATCACCAGCCTGTGGGTCCAGCAGCCTGATTTCTGTTTACTGTCCCTGCAAGTCTCGGATAGCAAAGGGTTTGCCACAGATCCCAGGCCAATCAAAAGAGGGTTTAGGATGCTTCAGTTAAGCTAAAGTTTCAACTTCTAAATGTTTCCTGGGTCACTGGTTTTGAGGTCCAGTAGTTAGGCTTTTTTCCTCTTTTGTCCTTTCTGTTGGAATGAGAACATTTTGATTTCCTTTATCTGTGACCAGTGCCATAGAACAGGTGGGTGGTTTAAAACTTACAGTATTGTTTGAACTTCACTTATTTCCCTTGTCACACCTGATACTTGCTGAAGTTTCTCGTTTGATTCCAGAGTACTGTCCTCTACTCTTTAAAGCATTGCTTTCCTAGTCAAGTGTGTTACGAAGGCAATTTTTAAAGGATATGACCAGTTAGAGCAGCAATTCCAATTGAAAAGATTTTACTTTGCAAGTATTGCAATGATGTCTCTAAGGGGACATTTTTAGGTGTTGGTTCAGAGGCTCTTCCCCTCCACCCCTCCCTTGACTGAGAGCTCTCATAACCAGAGCTCCAGGACTTGGCCCAATAACAAACATAGGAGACGAAGGTAGCAAACAGTGATATGAGCTTTGTACAGAGATTTGTACATTTGTGTAATAGGCCTTTTCACGCTTTATGTGTAGCTTTTTACCTGTAACCTTTATTACATTGTAAATTAAACGTAACTTTTGTCATTGTGCAGTCTGTGATTCGCTCGCCATCACGATTCCCGCTGCCGTCGGGGAATGTCTGTCGGAGGTACAGGTAGGCTTGGGAGGCGATGCTTTGGCCCCATTTTATTACCACAAATAAAGATGCCCCCTGCCGAATGTGGAAATACTAATTAGAGATTCCGGTCCCCAGACTGAAGCCTCACTGAGCAAAGTGGGTTAAGAGGTACCTGCTGCCCTTCACGGGAGGCAGAGCCACAGAACTGACGCTGGGAGACTGGGCTTCGGGACACTGGTCCCGGCTGGGCGTTGCCGAAGCCTGGCCGCCCGCCTGCTCTCTGCTTACAGCTGCTCACGTCGGCGCCACAGCTCGGAAGCGACGGTTGGGTACGTTTACAGGGGATTTCTGCCAGAGTTTGGAGTGAGTGCACCTGTCTCGCATACTGACACCTTGTACACAGGGAGTGGGCTTGTGATGGAGATGCCAACTAGCTTCCAGATCCTTGGGATGAGAGGCTGGACTTGCAGCAGGAGCAGCCTGCTGAAGAACAGGGATCCGTAAAGTCACAACTGAACAAAACGTTGATCTCTTAGCTTCCGTAAAAATGAGGGTCCTCATCGTAGAAGGGCACCTTCCTCTTGCTGAGGTGAAGGTGACTGTTAGTGTTGGTTAACTGTCCCTCACCGAGCACCCGTCTGTCCTGCCCAGCGTTACAGCGGGTCATTTCTTTACATGGCTCTAGGAGAGGCCTGTTTTTATCCCGCATTTTACAGATGAGAAAAGACAAAATCGGCTTCCCTGTGATCCCACTGTGGTGAAGTCAGGATTGAAACTCTAGTCTGAATCCAGAGCCTGAGCCTCACACAGCCTCCAGGATGAGCCAAAGTGAAGCAGGTGCTTGGCCCGTGGGTGACACACCCTTGTGCTCGGTGGGCTGTAGCTCTCTCTGTGGCTAGGTTTCGTTGAAGTTTAAAGCTTATTTTTAAATTTATTTTTGAGAGAGCAAGCAGGGGAGGGGCAGAGAGAGAGAGAGACCGAATCTAAAGCGAGCTCTGAGCTACCAGCACAGAGCCTGACGTGGGGCATGAACCCACAAACCATGAGATCGTGACCTGAACTGCAATCAAGAGGCAGTCGCTCAGCTGACTGAGCCACCCAGGTGCCCCATGTTTTGAAGTTTAAAAAAGAAAAGTTTTCCAAACTGGATAACTGTGTTAAAGGGCTGCGATCTAGTTTAGATAATAAAGTAAATCCTCCCCGATGAGAGTATTAGTATTTGGTCTCAGAATTTGAGTTGCACAGTGAAACGCAGCGGGTGTGAAAGAAGGCCCAGCAGAGAACATCCAAGCCTGCCAAGTTACAGCCTCCCCTTCAGGGGCCCATTTGACTTCAGTGGAATTGGGACCGGCTTCATTTTGTGGTTCCAGGGCATGAGGAGGTGTGTCTGTGTGGACATCTAGCTCACCCCACACCATGTTTCTTTTTTTCTTTTTTTTTTTTTTTAAATGTTTTATTTATTTCTGAGAGAGAGCATGAGCAGGGGAGGGTCAGAGAGAGAGGGAGACAGAATCTGAAGCAGGCTCCAGGCTCTGAGCTATCAGCATAGAGCCCGACGCAGGGCTCGAACCCACAAACCGTGAGATCATGACCTGAGCCGAAGTCGGACGCTTAACCGACTGAGCCTCCCAGGCGCCCCCGGCACCGGCACCGTATTTCTGGTTTATTCCTGTCACGTTGTAGTGCCTCTCAAAGGTGAGCTCCACAGGGAGTGGCCCAGCTGCCACTCGCCCTTAACTTGGCTCTAGACATGACCACAGATGGATAAGCCCTTCCTGCTCACCACGAGGACTGGCAGACGGTTATCGTTCTAGTAAGCATGACACTGCTGAGGGACAGGGCCTCTCCCCAGCCTGGGACACGGACCCACTCTGGAGGGGAAGCGACTATAGGTTTCTTCAGAGTCCTGTGCCCACTAATGGACCACCTGCTAAGGAAGGAGGGGAAGACCCTTGTTCCCTCCCCAGGGGGAGAGAGGTGGCTAACCCCATGGAGGACACCTATTGACAGGAGCCAGCCCTTTCCTCAGGGGTTCTCGGCTCAAGATGGGCTGTTCGGAGACAGCTTGCCTAAAAAACACCCGTTATCTGCAAATCATAGAATTCTAGAGTCAGAAGCATTTATGAGATCCTGTCTGGATCCTTCATTTTGCTTATGAGCAAACCATGGCAGTGGGGACCCATTTCTTTCAACTAACATGGATGGAAATGTGTGAGCTGGGCACGCCGAAGGGTGCCACCCCACTCACAAGACGCCAGCCTGCGTTAGTAGAAGGACGGACAGGGTGAGGACAGCAGAGACAGGCCCAGGGGATCAGGGATCAGGGAGGCCTCTAGGGAGGTGACATTTGGGCAGAGGACTGAAGAACAAGTGGGGAATTGCCACAGGGCGGGGTGTGGATCAAGCTTCTCCAGGCAGAGGAAACGAGAGGCACGAGAGGCACGGAAAGAGACCAGAATGACGGACGTGGGGGTGGCCGGTAGGGGGAGGAGGGAATCAGAAAGGCAGAGGCCAGATCCCACCCTAGCTTTGCTGGGGAATTTGAAAGTTTCAAATTACCAGGAGACCACTGAAGTTGTATTTTTCCTCTTACTTTAAAATAGAAAGAAAAGAGGGAAAGAAGGAAAGAGAGGTAAGGCAAGGGAAAGGGAAGGGAGGGAGGGAGGGAAAGAAAAAAGGAAGGAAGAAAAAGGGAGGGAGAGAGAAAAAGGGGAGGGGAGGGGAGGGAAGGGAAGGGATGGAGGGCTCAGGGAGGAGGTCATGAAAAACCAGAGGGATGACCTTTTGATGCTTCCAAGTGGCAGAGGGGAAGGCACACCAAGCAGGGGCAGCTGCAGGAGCAAAGGGTGAATTAAAGTCCCTGGCGTATGACTGGGGGGGCACGTGAAGGCTCTAGAGCGCCCACCTACTGAGTTTGGATGACATCTGTCTCCGTGGAAAAACTCATTGCCGCTCCACGGGGGAAATTGGATTGGGAGGCCCCCACCCCGAACGTGCGCACAGGTGCAGCTCTGGAGTCGGCCGGCAGGCGGGGCCACGCTCCCGTCCCTGGAGCCGCTGTCATTGCCCTGTGACCTCCCCGGGCTGTGGGGCGGAGCTGAGGGGAAGAGGAAGGAAAACCATCTGGCTCAGTGTCCTGCACCCTGTGTGTGTTATTCCCCTCACATCAGCCAGCATCCCTGAGAGGAGGTCGGTGGTGCCCCGTTTCACAGCTGGGGAACTCGAGGCTCAGGGCTCGAGGCACAGCCCATGGCTGGCAAGTGGCAGCGCAGGGATTCAAGTCTGGGCCTGGTGTTTTGGACTATGAACAGCACAAGGAAGCTCCTGATTGCTGCCCCGTTAGTGCCTGGGGTCTGAGAGAGACTGGGACGTGGTCCCTTGCTGATGTTTCTCCCTCTCTTAGCCAGGGTGCAGGGGTGCAAGAGCACCGGCTTCCAGGGTCCCAAACAAACCAGGTTCGGCCACGTGAGCTGACAAAATCCAGGGGCAGAGAAGAGAGTGGGGGTAGAGATCTGTGGCTGGGTGCAGTGAAGGTGTGGTTGCTGGAGGCGGTAGTTTCTGTTCCCATCGGGATGCTTTGCCTGTCGGGCCTTTTGCCTGAGTTAAGAGGTAAACTGGAAAGAACTTAATCACTTAGAAAGTTTGAGGTCAAGATATAGTTGAAGTCCTCTTTCACTACCCTTTCCGTCACCATCTCCGGTGCCCTTTGTGGCCTGTGTTGAGCTATCGCCACACACAGGCCAGGGTGACATAAGCACAGACACTACCATCGTCTGGGGACAAGGTTACCAATAATAAGAAGTGCAAGCGAGATATGGAAGGAACTCTCTGGAGAGAGCTGCTGCTGCTTTTTTTTTTTTTGTAATTTTTTTTTTTTTTTACATTTATTTATTTTTGAGAGACAGAGTGCGAGCAGGGGAGGGGCAGAGAGAGAAGGAGACGCAGAATCCAAAGCAGTCTCTAGGCTCTGAGCAAGCTGTCAGCACAGAGCCCGACGCGGGGCTCAAACCCACGAACCGTGAGATCATGACCTGAGCCGAAGTCGGATGCTCAATTGACTGTGGCCCCCATGCGTCCCTGGAGAGAGCCTCTGACAACCAGGTCCCCCAGCCTGCCTGCAGGCAGCCACCCAGGCACCAGGAGCCAGTCTCCCTTCCCTCCCCGCAGTTCTGCCCTCCCACTGATGGCCAAGCCCACCCTTTCCTGGGACCACTCCCGACAGCATGCAAGCTCAGACCACTCCGAACCCCACCTTGATCCCACTTCCCCGCCAGCTACCTCCTCTTCCTTCCACTTCTCTGCCTCACTTTGTGGACCAGTTCCTGGAAAGAATGGTTTCCTCTTGCTCTCTCAGGTTCCTCTCCTCCACGTCTTCTCGCATCCTCTCCAATCAGGCTTTTGCCCCAAAACCCCATCAGCTGGGCCTCTGTGTTCTCCCTTCGCACAGAAACAATTTCACAGAACAACAGCTTCAGACAAGGCCACCCTGTGTCGGTGAGGAGCACAAAAGGACCACTCTGTAATCGTGTCTGGACGCGGACGGAACATGGACATTGTAAAGCATAAATAGGACCAACCATCCATGTTATGACTTGTGGCCCCAGAAGGTACGTCCACCAGAAACCTCAGAATTTGACCTGATTGGGGAAAAGAGTCTTTGCACATTTAATCAGAGGATAAGGTAAGGGTCTTGAGATGAGTTCGTCCTAGATTAGAGTGGGCCCTAAACCCAATGACGAATGTCCTTAGAAGAGATAGTAAGGAGGAGACAGAGACACAGAGGGCCAGGCATGTGACAATGGAGGCAGAAATCAGAATGACGCGTCTATAAGCCAAGGATGGCCAGCAGCCACCAAAAGCCAGAGAGAGGTATGGATCAATCCTGCTGACATCTTGATGCCTCCGGCCTCCAGAGCCGTGAAAGAATACATTTCTGCCACTAGAAGCCACCAAGTTTGTGGTGATTTGTTGCAGCAAACCTAGGGAACGGAAGCAGTTCCCCCTGCTGGCTAATATGAGAGGCTGTTGCTTCTTACTATAGACAGCTGTGGCCTCAGTCTGCTCTTCTCTCCTTCTAGATAAAATTTATTAGGATCCCCAGTCATGGAACTGGCCTGGCTTCCTGAAGGCATCCAGTCTAGGGCTTCCATCAGCCCTCCCCAGTTCCCTAACCCGAGCTTAAATCCTGCCAGTCCTTCCTAATACCCCCTCACGAGTCACCCACAGTCCCCGTGAAGCGTGCTGTCCATCGCTACTGAGTCATAAACCCAACTTGCTGACTGCCCTGTGTTCCTGGCAGTCTTTGACTGGAAGACAAAGTCTTCACCCAAAGGCCACCATCTCCGATTACAGTTGCAACCTGGCCGCCTCTCTCTCTCCTGACCTCTCCCCTCCCTCCATTTCCCCATGGCCTTCCCCACCCTCTCCCACACTAGGTCATTTACGTACCTTTTCCTGTACTGATTATGGTCTGTCTTCCCCACCCCCATCTGAATGTGAACTCCACGAGGGGCAGGGAGTGTTATCTGTTTTGTCTCCAGATGTGTCCCAAATGGCGAGAACCTAGCCCACTGTAGGCGCTCAGTAAATATTCATTGAAATGAGCAAATTAGTGCCAGGACAGGAGCAAGCCCAGGGGGCTCCTGACCAGTTCGGCCTCAAGAAGGCTTCCCTGGAAGGGGCTGGGAGGGCTGGGGTCAGATGGGTAAACAGAGCTGATCCAGGTATGAGAGTGAGGAAAGAGTATTCGGGGCATGTACACAAAGTCTGGGGAAGTGAGGTGGGTATTTTAAGACTGGGAGAGAGGGGCGCCTGGGTGGCTCGGTCAGTTAAGCGTCTGACTCTTGGCTTTGGTTCAGGTCATGGTCTCACGCTTTTGTGGGTTTGAGCCCTGAGTCAGGCTCTGTGCTGGTGGCAGATTCCCTCTTCCTCTCTTTCTCTCTGCCGTTTCCCTGTTCACACTCTCTCTGTCTCTCTCAAAATAAATAAAAATGTTTAAAATTAAGTGAAAATTAAAAAAAAAAAAAGACTGGAGGAGAATAAGTGCTTCAAGGTAGCTGAAGAGGATGTTCTGGAAGAGTAAAGCAAGAAGTGAGGCTGGACAGGGGCACCTGGGTGGCCCAGTTGGTTAAGCTTCAGCTCAGGTCATGATCTCATGGTTCATGGGTTTGAGCCCCACATCAGGCTCTGGGCTGGTAGGCAGCTCAGAGCCTGGAGCCTGTCTTCGGATTCTGTGTCTCCCTCCCTCTCTGACCCTCCCCTGCTCATGCTGTCTCTATCTCTCTCTCAAAAATAAATAAAACATTAAAAAAATTAAAAAAAAAAAAAAAAGAAATGAGGCTGGACAGCTGTCAGGGGCCAGGACACGAGGAGCCAGGTCACTGGGTGGTGGGTGGACCAGGTTAGGAGCAGGTTAGGCTGGAGGCGGGAAGGCCAAGGACAAGGCTGTTGGGGTGAGTGGCCTGGGTCAGTGGCTGCTGGAGAAAAGGGGCAGAGTCCAGGGGGGAAGGAAAAAAGCCCAAGGTGAATCCTGGGTCTCCGGTCTGGGCATCTCGGGGTTCAGAGGTGCCATTCACTACAGACGAGAACACAGGAGGAGTGGTTTATGGGGAAAGTGCTGAGTTTGAGGCACTGCGTGCCACAGAAACTCAAGGGACGTGTCAAGGGCACAGGTATACACACATCTGGAGCTCAAGGCCCACTGGAGACATAGGCTTTGAAGATAGATGCTGAAGACTTGCAAAGAGGGGAGTTCTGGAGACTTCTATCTGAGAAGCCACAATGGGAAGGGCTTCAGGGAAGGGTGGAGAGAGGCCCACTCTCTGGGGCCTCTAGGGCTGGCCTTGCCTCGAGAGTCCCAGTGGCTGGAATCACTTGCTGGGACAGAGGTCCCCTGTCTCTGCTAATACATTACTGTTCCAAGCTTCTTCACTGCTGGGAAGGCTCTACGCTGCCCCAGCACAGACAGAGGCAATAACAGCCACTGCGGACACCGGGCCGAAGTGAGTGGTCACCAGACAAAACCCAGGCACCATGTCACTGTCAACAGTTCACAGGCAGCAGGGTTGGGAGTGAGCCTGGCACAGGCTGGCATGGTCAGCCCTCATCCCGATGGCCTGAGTCACCTGCCTCCCAGACTTAGACCAGAAGTCAAGGCAGCCCTGCCCAGATGGGAGGGGTGGGTGTCCTAGCCCAGAGCCCTCACTCTCCATTCTGCCTCCTAAGTGCCCCTCCGCTCTGCCCGCCAGCCCAGGTGGCATACAACAGCCTCCTAAGTGCCCCGCCCTGCCCTCCATGCCATCTTGCACACCTCTACCAGAATCTTACTACAGTGCAATTCAGTCAATCAGAAACTCATCCCCAAAACCTTTGGGTTAAAGGACAAACTCCTCTCCGGGGCTTCTCAGGGCCTCTTCCTACCAGAAACTTCTTCCAGTTCCTCAGTGTGCATCCTCCCTGCCACCCTCCCCCCTCTGTCTTCCACTCACCCTCAGCTCACCCATCACTTCCTCTGGGCAGCCTTCCCTGGTCCCCAAGCTGCGTGCCTGCAGAAGGCTCCACTTGAGTGACTCTCACCCGCTGGGTTTTCCCCACCTGGGAGCTGGAGGGCAGAGACCTCGGCCACAGGCCACATTTACCGGTTTCCCAGCAAACCCACAGGGTGCCAGAAACAGGGACGGTGGCCTCAAGTTGAAGTGCATTATGGAACTCTCGCACTTCCCTTTGCTCTCTGGATCCTTGGCTCTTGGCCCACGGGGTGAGCAGATATTAGTATCCTCCTTCCCAGCTAGAAGGATCTGCCTGAGGCTGTGTCCCCCAGAGGCTGCCAGCCCTGAGCCCTGCGGCCTCCCAGTGGTGCTGGGAGAAGTCACCAAACTGAGGCCACGTTTCCACAAGACTCCCAGGGGAGTCTTGGGGAGCTGAGGGAATGAGGAGGCAGGGCCCAGGTTGCAGTGGGAACGTGTCCCAGGGCTCCCTGCTCTGCGTTGCACAGAGGGGTGGCTGGAATTGGGACCCTGGTTCCATCTGACTGTGGGATTTGGGGCACACTGCTTAATCTAGGTGGTAGTTTTCCCATCTGTAAAATGGAAAGAAGGAAACAACCGACCCCCCAGGGTATTACAAGCTCAACAAAACAATGCACCGAAAGCACTTGGTGCAGTGTCTGCCTGTGGGGAGCCAAGTTCCCCTTCCTGGGCCTTCTGGTGGCCTCCATGTTTATGCAAATTCAAGTCTGTGCGTGGCCCTGGGCAGATGCAGCAGACCCAGCAGAGGGGACAGAGGACAAAAGGGCACAGCGCTGCTCAAGGGCTGAGGGACAGGGGCCCCAGGACTGCAGAGGATGGACAAGTTCAAAAAGAGGGGGATGGCTCTTGAAACTACTTCAGTCCCTTTTCATCAGAGCTGGAGAAACTGAGGCTGAGAGGAGGCAGCAGCTGTTGGTGTTGCCTGAGTATTACTCAGGGTCAGGTTTGGTACCACAGCTTTCCTGAACTCACCCCTGAAAGCAAGTTTGCACCTCTTTGGAAACCAGGTCCCTGAAAGTTCCTAAAAATCTCCTAGAATATAGAACAGAAGGGCAGGACGTGAAGAACTGGTCCAGAAGATACAACATACATTTGAAGGAGCTTACAAAAGAAAGAAAAACAGAAAGCCAACAAACAGAAAGGCAAGGATGTTTCTAGAACTAAAGGGTGTGTTTCCATATTAAAAAGATCCACAGGTCCCCAAAACCAATAATCCAGTGAAGAAATGGGCAAAAGACGTAAATAGACACTTTTCCCAAGAAGACATACAGATGGCCAACAGACACACGAAAAGATGCTCAACATCATCTTAACCGTTAAAAACATTCTTTCTAAGTAATCTCTGCACCCAACACGGGGCTCGAACTCATGCCCCAAGATCAAGAGTCACATGCTCTACCCACTGAGCCACCCAGGCACCCTGTCATCACAGCCATTTTTAAGTGTGCAGTTCAGGAGTGATAGGTACATTCACACTGTTATACATCTAATCTTCAGGACTTTTTCATCTTGCAGAACTGAAATTCGATCCTTGTTAAACAACTCATGCCCCTTCTGGCACTTACCATTTTACCCTCTTTTTCTATGAATTTGATTAGGTCTCATAGAAGTGGAATCGTACCATATTTGACTTTTTGTGACTGACTTATGCCACTTGAGCGTGATGTCCTCAAGGTTCATTCATGTCATAGCATGTGTTAGGATTTCCTTCCTTTTTTAAGGCTGAATAATACTCCACTGTATGCTCACCCATTCATCTGTGGATGGGCACTTGGGTTCCTTCTGCCTCTTGGCTATTATGAACACTGCTGCCATGAACACGGGTCCACAAACATCTATTTGACTCTCTGCTTTCAATTCTTTTGGATATATACGTAGAAGTGGGGCTGCGGGATCATACGGTAACTCTAGTTTTAACATTTTGAGAAAGAGGCAACTTTTCATTTAACCTCTGATGAAAGGAGACAGCAGACTTGGCTGCTCGCCCCAAACCCAGAAGTCACGCAAAAGATCTTGTAGTGTTTGGAGCACCAGGTCTGCCCCCTGCCCCCAGAACTGAGCCCACTTCCTTCCCTCTGCTCATTGGCCTCGCAGGTGCTGCATATAGTCCCTTCCCCAGAGGGGACAGAAGCCTCTGACATACTGAGCAGGTGGTTTGGCTTCCATCCGGTCCCAGTTAGGAAATACTGGGGCAAAAAGCTCTCTGGGCTCAAACCCACTTCCCCAGGGTAGCGGTTGATGGTTTCACTTTCTGGTCTGTTCCTTCCCCAGCTCTCCCCCAAGTTGGGACCTGGCCAGTTCCCAGGCCTGAGGAACTCCTGCCCAGCGCTGCTCAGCTCGCCTCTCCCCCTTCCCTTCCCCCCTCTCCCTTCTGTCCCTCCCTATACCTCTCCCCTATTTTCTCTCCTCTATTCCCCCCTCCACTCTCCCTTCCCCTCCTCTCCTTCCTCCTCCTTTCTCTCCACCCCTCATCCCTCCCACCTTTCTCATCCCCTGCCCCTCCTTATCTTCTTTCCCAACTGGAGGCTGTGAAAGTTCCTTTGGCCCCTGCTTCAAAAGGTCAAGAAGATAAGGCTTGAAGCTGTACTTTCTCATCACATCTGATCATGACTTAGTCCTTCAAAGCTTTGCAACCAGCTGTGCCCTCCTCACTGAGGATACAGGAGATTGAGTATCTTTTTCCAGAAGTGACTCCCCCGCCTTGGGGAAATCTGCAAGGTGGGAGCCTCCCCCCACCCCGGGAGGGCCTCCACAGTGGTCTCAGGGAATCCTTGACAGGGAGCTGTTCATGCTATCCTTATAAACCATGTTCTAGAAAATCTAGAAAACATGGGGCGCCTGGGTGGCTCAGTCAGTTTAGCGTCTGACTCTTGGTTTCGGCTCAGGCGCTCTGTGCTGACAGTGCAGACTCTCTCTCTCCCTCTCTCTCTGCCCCTCCCCTGCTCACTCTCTCTCTCAAAATAAATAAATAAACTTAAAAAAAAATCTAGAAAACAGGGAAAAGACAACAGATGGCTCTTCAAGTCCCTGTGGTCCCCAGTGCTGTGAGCGGTTCTGGTTTCATCTGTGAGTTTTGGGCTCTTGTCGCCACCGAGACCCTGGAGCACGACAGCTTTGGAGCCTATGGGCGGGTGTGTGTCTGTGCAGGTGGGTGCCCTCGACACCCTGGGACTCGTGAGGGAGCCACCTCAGGGCAGCCATAGGTCCATAGCACCAAATGCCTCCTGCCTGCAGGCAGGTTTCCCACCAGCCCCCTGCCCCCCCCTCCCCGCCCCGCCAGCCAACCTGCGATGCGGGTGGACAGGAGTGGACAGCATGACGCTGTGACACCCCCCGCCCGGTGCTGCATTCCCCTCCCGCCCTGTATAGGGCCACTTGGTACCAAGTCCAAGAGCGTCCGCTGCCAGCGCAGCCAGCAGGGCCCAGCCCCCACGCCCCCAGTCACCCTTTGTCCCCTGCTACTGTGATAACAGGAGGCCCGGAGCCATTCATCATCAGATGCCAAAAACTGTGAGAGGCTGTGGCAGAAATGAGGAACTTGGGTTCTGGGTTGTGGCAGGCCCCTCCCCACGCCTCCTTCCCACGACTCCTTGTCCCCCTCCCTGCCTCTCCCACCTCTCCCCTGCATTCGGGCTCCTGCGGGGTCAGACACCCGGCTGGAGCTCCCAGGCTGGGAAGGCACAAAGGGCTGGGGCCATGGCTACCACAGGCCTGGTTTCCAATTCTGGTTCCTCTATTTGCATGCTGTGTGACAGCAAGAAAGACAGTTCCCCACCTTGTGGCTCAGTTGGTTAATCATCCGACTTCAGCTCAGGTCATGATCTCACGGTAAATGGATTCAAGCCCCACATCGGGCTCTGTGCTGACAGCTCAGAGCCTGGAGCCTGTTTCAGATTCTGTATCTCCTCCTCTCTCTGCCCCTTCCCTGCTCACACTCTGTTTCTATCTCTCAAAATTAAATTTAAAATGTTAAAAAAAAAAAGTCTCATTTTCCTAATCTAGAAAGCAGATTATCAAGAGAAGTAAATGAGATATGAGATCTCTGATAAATTTCAGAGGCGCAGGAAGCCCTCAGGAAGCAATTATTGTAATAGATGTTGAGCACTTGGCATGTGCCATGTGCCTATTACACTATCATTTCCACCAATATCTTGGTCCTGCCAGTGCCTCTGCCTTGTACAGAGGGGACTCAGAGAGGTTAAGGAATTTGCCTAAGGTCACACAGCTAAGAAGTGGTAGCACCAGGCTTTGAGCCCAACTCTGTTTTCAAAGAAGCTCATCTTTTTATTCTTCATCTTCTGATGCATTTCTAGGCCAAACTGGGCCAAGCAGAAATCTGTCAGACCTGCTGAAATACATGGGGAAGGGATGAAAAACTGCCATTTTCTCTGGTCTGCAGCGGAAGCTCAGTAGGCAGGGGCTAAAATCCTAACTTCCCCCCAGGGTGCTGGCTGGCTCAGTGGAAGGGCACAAAACTCCTGATCTCAGGGTTGTGCATCTGAGCCCCGCGTTGGGGGTAGAGATTACTTAAATGAATCGATAAAAACTTAGAAAGAAAAAATCCTAGCTTCCCCACTTTCTTGTTACATGATCTCAGGCAGTGCTTTTCTGAGCCTCAGTTTCCTGACCTGTGAAGTGGGAACGATAATGTTTGTCTTGCTTGCTTATAGGGAGGATTAAGTGAGCATATGTTTGTACTGAGCCTGCTCGGGGTGGGTGCCCACAGGATCACACGTGCCAGTGTTTCTGGAAACATGGAAGTGCCCCTCTCTGTCCCATCTCCTCTGCTTAGCATACCCCACCCTGGGCCCATGACCCCCTGGGCCCTTGTATACCTCTGTGTGCCACTCCTCTCAACCCTTGCAAGGGCCCTTTCCCCTTTTCTTATTGGGTCCACTGGAGGCTCGGCAATCTTTCTCTCAACATGACTGAAACACGCCCTCACAGGCGGTAAACACAAGCATACCATTCAACCCAGAAACTCCACTTCAGGGATCTATGTCAAGGAAATACCTTCCACCCATTCATTCAGTGAGGCATTAATCATAGTGATTTATTGAGCACCTACTGTTTGCCAGGCCCTGTGATATGCTGGGGTTACAACAGGGAGCAAACTGGAGGCACTCTAACCTCTGACCACCAGAAGCCAACTATCCATCTTTAAAAAAAAAAAAAGTTCTAGATTTAAAAAGAAATTTTATTTAAAGTGGGCTCCACACCCAACATGGGGCTCGAGCTCATGACCCCAAGATTAAGAGTCACACGCTTTACCAATTGAACCAGCCAGGTGCCCCCAGAAGCCAACCTTCTAATTGCTGTGAAGACCTGACACAGCTACACAGATGAATACAGAACTGCACATTGTAATGGCAAGGCGGTGCTTCAATGTGTTGGTTGCAATAGGCTTTTGCCCACTACTTTGGTAAGTCCACTTCTGTGCCCAGGAATCTGGAAAAAGACAAAGACAAAGTGAAAGGGGGGACATTTTTAAAATTTTAAAATTTTCTGTGGAGCGTTCTCACTCAGGACCTTACCCCCTTGAAGGTCATGGCTGCACCTGATTTCAGTCGGTCACAGGGTGGGCAGCAGGGTCTGTAAACGTTTATGCAAAGAAAGCAAAAGACAAAAGTAACAGGCAGCCCAGTGGCGAGGACTACTCTGTGACCAGATGGCGGGTTCTAAACGCCCTTCTCCAGTAGAAGGAGCCAGGCTTCCTTTTCCTTTCAGGAAAAAGAGAAATGGCTGCTCTGGCAGGGCTGAGGCAGAAAGAAGGCAAGATGGGCCTGGAGCACCTTGTAGCATGAGGCAGTGAGAAGCGCTCAGAAAGCAGAACGAGGGACAGGCAAAGGGACCCACCCCGTAGCCAACCCCATGGCACTCCCAAAGCAGGAACAATTTGGGCAATACAATAATTTAGTATTAGGTTATAAGTCAAAGTATTAATATCCATGGGTCCATACTGACAGACATAAATGACTGAATAGTTAATTAATTGGGGGTGAAGGGACATATCTTTCTTACAGAGGAATCCCTCATTTATTTGGTTGTTCCTTGTTCTAGGAAGTGGGGCTTAGCTTCCCCCGAGGGTGGGCTGCACTTAGCGACAGGGTTTCCAAAGAAAGAGTATGGAGAGGGAAAAGCCAGCAGCTCTGTAGTGGAGAAACCTGGAAACACCGCCTTCACTAAGCCATCGAGGTTAACATCACAACGAAAAGTCCTGTGCGCATGTCATGTGTGACCCCTCTCCCTGCTCCCCCCCTCCCCAGAGGCCGGGATGAGAAGAGCATTTCATCTTCCTTGGTAGTATCCTCCCCAGAAACCCATAACCCCAGTCAAGTCATGAGGAAAACATCAGAAACAAAAACAAAAACAAAACAGGGACGCCTGGGTGGCTCAGTCGGTTAAGTGTCCAACTCCGCCTCAGGTCATGATCTGACAGTTTAGTGGGTTCGAGCCCCGCGTTGGGCTCTGTGCTGGCCCCTAGCTCTGGAGCCTGTCTTCAGATTCTGTGTCTCCCTCTCTCTCTGACCCTCCCCTGCTCACGCTGTCTCTCTCTCTCTCAGAAATAAATAAAAACATTTTAAAAATTTTAAAAAAATAAAACAAATACAAAACAAAACTGAAGGTTATTCTGCAAAATACCCAGCCAGTTCTCCTCCAGACCAACGAGGTTATAAGAAGAGGGAAAGGTTGAGAAGGGTCACAGACAGGATACACGGTGATAAAAGCAATACAGAATCCTGGGTGTGATTCTGGAACAGAAAAAAGACATTGGAGAAAAAGGAGATAAAATCCAAATACAGTCTACAATTTCGTTAACATTAATGTTGTAATGCTGGTTTCTTAGTTTTGACAAATGCAGCTTGGTAATGTACAGTGGTAGCATGAGGGGAATTTAAAACTGGCTGAGGGATATATGGGAAATCTATTTTTTTTGACTTAAGTGTAAATTACAAAGATGTTTTTTAAAAAATCCTGCACCCAAACAGAATAATGGCAAAGAGGAGAAACATGGCAAAGTGTTAGTAGTAAGTATATTTGGATAGTGGGAAAGAATGTCCTCTTTTTAACTCACAAAATGTCTTTAGTTAGGGTTTATTCCTTTTATTACAGTTAAATAACTGTAATTTTGAAGTTTTACTTATTTAAGTGCTCTCTATACCCCACATGGAGCTCCCACTCACCACCCAGAGACCAAGAGTCACAGGCTCCTCCCACTGAGGCAGCCAAACACCCCTACCCCTTTTATTTTAAACTTTTATTTCTTTTTTCTTTAAAATTTTTAAATGTTTAGTTTTTGAGAACGAGAGAGAGAGAGAGAGAGAGAGAGAGAGAGTAGGGGAGGGGCAGAGAGAGAGGAGACACAGAATCCAAAGCAGACTCCAGGCTCTGAGCTGTCAGCACAGACTGAGTCATCCAGATGCCCCAATTTCTCTCTTTTTTAAGTTTATTTATTTATTTTTGAGAGAGGGTGAAAGCGAGTGGGGGAGGGGCAGAGAGAGAGAGAATCATAAGCAGTCTCTGTACACTCAGCCTAAAGCCAGTTGCCTGGGGAACTCACAGTGAATTGATGACCTAAGCTGAAATCAAGAGTCACATGCTTAACCCACTGAGCCACCCAGGCGCCCCAGAAACTTTTATTATTTCTGAGTATTAGTCTATTTTATAGCGCCAAAAGTGAAATAAAATCGTTTGTTCTCCAGTTGCAGCGCGCGCGTGCACACACACACACACACACACACACACAGTATTTTTCCCAGTATCTAAATACCTGTACCACCAACTAAGAAAAGATTCTTTCCCGTATTTTACAGATGAGGAAACTGAAACTCAGAAGTCAGTGATTTGCTTGAAGTTATATACACTAGGCAAATGGGCTCTCTCCCAAGCAAATCTCTTTCTAGCCCCAGGAAGAATTTTTAGCTAGAAATGTCCAGAGGGAATGAGCGTCTTGGAAAGGTGGTGAGTTCCCCACCAGCGAAGGGACCGTTAGTGTCCCAGAAAGGCGTCCAGGGGACCTGACACTGCCATCTTTCTCCTCAGACCCAAAGGGCAGGGCTGTGGCTCTCCTGCGAAACCCAGAACGACACCAGGCCGGCCACATTTCCTCCTTCTAACTGGGAGGGCGGCGGGGTAGGTGGAGGGCGTCGAGGGCTTCTCCATCTTCTCATCGTCCCCCCTCCACCACGGGGTACATCACAGACGACCTGGGGGAGGTGCGCGGGGACGAGCTTTCCTTTAGTCGGAGCCTGCAGGTGTCAGGGCTGATCTGCACTTTCGCCGTCGTGTCCCCAGCGTGAGAAGCAGGAACGCAGCCCATTTTGGGGGTGGGGAACCCGAGGCCGGCGGAGGGCTCCGGCCCGGTCCCCACGCCCTGCGGCCGAGTGGCTCCGCCCACAGGGGCCAGGCAGGGGCAGGGCGGGGCTGCAGGACCCGGCGGCGGCCACTCAGGAGGCGTCCAGCGAGCCGCGAGGACCATGGAGCCGGTGTCGCTGCAGGACTTTGTTTGCGCCCTGGACCCCGCCTCCCTCCCGCGCGTGCTGCGGATCTGCTCGGGGGTCTACTTCCAGGGTGAGTGGGGGGCCCGGACCTCCTCCGACCCCCGCCCCCGCCGCCGCCTGGCTCTTGCTGGGTGTGGGGCAGGGGCGCTGCCCCGGGCGACAGAAACCCAGGAAACTCAGCCACGCAGCCACTGGCCAAGTCCAAGTGTGACTGGAGGCCACACTCAACCTCTCTGGGCCTCGGCTTTTGCTTTCGTGGAATGGGGGAGCGCGGCTGGCCCCGCAGGGCGATGAGAAGTCACAGACCTTATACACTCGGGTGGGTGGAACCGAGCCAGGCGAGGGGGGCTGGTGAGGTGGGGAGCCCCGGTGCGCACCGGTGGAGGTCTGGCGGTGCGGAAGCGGAAAGTCAAGGCTCCAGCCGGGTCAGCCCTCCGGCGTCCCCTCCCACTCCTCCCCCTTGACGCCCTCGACGCGCCTCCGTCCGTCCCACCCTGGCCCTGGTCTGATCAGCAATTCCGTTCTCAGCTCGCGTAGCTGCTCTTCCCTCCCCATCCTCCCCTGCTCTTGGCTCCTCGAGCCCTTGCACACGTGCCCACCTGGTTCCCAGGGACGGGTGCACAGCGGGGGCCCAGTCACTAGTTACAGCCCGAAAGGGAGAGGGGGGCGGGGTTGACTGGCGGCGGAGGGGAGAGGAAGCTGCTGCGGGGCGAGGCCACCCCCAGAGTGGGGGCGGCGGAGGTGGAGGGAGAGGGAACTGGACGACTGGTTGGAGGGGAGCCTCCTTCCTTAGAAAGCAAACTAGTGCAAGGGTGCCTTGCCTCATCTGTTCCCTCTCTGTTCCCTCGCGCGGCACAGCAGCTCCGGGTGAAGGGTTAGTTCTGCGCCACGCAGGGGAGGGCCGCACGAGCCGCCACTCCCGGGTCCGCTTGAGAATCTGGCGGATGGGGTTCAAATGCCGACTGTTTCTCCGGGGGCTCCCGGCAGGCGCCTCGGGCGGTTTGCGCGCCTCCCGACACCCCCTGACCGCTGCGTGTCGCAAAAGCGGTTTCCTCATCGTGCCGGACCCTGGGCGTGAGAAGAGACGGAAGTCCGGTGACAGAAGAACTAGGGAGGAGGCCAGGTGGCTGGGTCCAGGTCAGGGGCTCCCCGCAGAGGCAGAGGCGAGCCTCCAGGGCCGGATCCCACTTCTGCCCCCATTACCTGATGATCTGGGGCCACCGGCCCAGCCTCCCTCGGGCTCCCTCAGGGGCAGTCGTGAGGCTTTAATGCGCTTCTGCGATCCGGAGCGCAGCGCCCACCGGCCCTCAGGGGCCGTCCCGGAAACTGTAGACAGAACGGTGTTTTGTGAGCCTGTGTGCGTTTTCCTGGGGACATGGGGTGGGATTTTCATCAGTTTCTCTGGGCTGCCGGGGACGCCTAGGAAGTGAGGTGGGTCAGGGGGCCTCTAGGGTGACCTGTCCCTAGTCAGCAAATGGAGCCTCTACACCTTGCTCACGTGAGAGATCATCACCGAGCACCCTCTGTGTTCAGGACGCTGCTTTAAACACTCAAAAATAGGAAAGTGAGGCTGCTGTGCTTGAAGGTGGCCGTCCAGACACCTGCCTACCGCGTGCGCCCTGTCAGTGGCTCGGTGGCCCCCTGGATTTTCTCTCCTGTGCTTCCTTTAAACTTTTTTTTTTTTTTTTTTAGAGGGGCAGGGGTGCAAATGAGCAAGGAGCACAGAGAGATAGAGAGAGAATTCCACAAGGAGCAGGGAGAGAGAGAAGCGGGGCTCACCCAAAGTGCAGCTGGTGTTTTTACTGAAGCGGGACTCAAACTCACAAATGGTGAGGTTGTGACCTGAGCCAAAGGCAGATGCTTAACCTACTGAGCCACCCGGGGATCTGTAAACTTTTTTTTTTTTTAATGTTTGTTTATTTATTTATTTATTTTTTACAAATAGTTTATTGTCAAATTAGTTTCTACATAACACTCAGTGCTCATCCCCAAAGTGCCCTCCTCCATGCCCATCCCCCCCCCCCCCCACATCCATCAGTCCTCAGTTTTTGTCAGCATTCAAGAGTCTCTCATGGTTTGCCTCTCTCCCTTTCCCCCACCATTTCCGCCCTTCTTCTCCCCCTTGTTCCTCCGTCAAGTTCCTCCTAATCCTCCTATACGTGCAAACATATGATATTTGTCCTTCTCTGCCTGACTTATTTCGCTCAGCATAACACCCTCAAGGTCCATCCATGTTGCTACACATGGCCAGATTTCATTCTTTCTCATTGCCATGTAGTATTCCATGGTATAGATAAACCACATCTTTTTGATCCATTCGTCCGATGAAGGACACTTAGTCTCTTTCCATGTTTTAGCTATTGTGGAGAGTGCTGCTATGAACATTGGGGTACATGTGCTCCTATGCCTCAGCATTTCTGTATCCCTTGGGTAAATTCCTAGCAGTGCTATTGCTGGGTCATAGGGGAGTTCTATTGTTAGTTTCCTGAGGAACCTCCACACTGTTTTCCAGAGGGGCTGTACCAGTTTACATTCCCACCAACAGTGTAGGAGGATGCCCATTTCTCCACATCCTCGCCAGCATCTAGAGTTCTCTGATTTGCTCATTTTAGCCACTCTGACTGGCGTGAGGTGGTATCTCAGTGTGGTTTTGATTTGTATTTCCCTGATGAGGAGGGATGCTGAGCATCGTTTCATGTGTCTGTTGGCCATCTGGATGTCCTCTTTGGAGAAGTGTCTGTTCATGTCTACTGCCCATTTCTTCACTGGGTTGTTTGTTTTTCGGGCGTGTAGTTTGGTGAGTTCCTTATAGATTCTGGATATTAACCCTTTATCTGATATGTCATTTGCAACTATCTTTTCCCATTCCGTTGGTTGCCTATTAATTTTCTGGGTTGTTTCCTTGGCTGTGCAGAAGCTTTTAATCTTGATGAGGTCCCAACAGTTTATTTTTGCTCTTGATTCCCTTGCTTTTGGGGATGTGTCAAGTAAGAAGTTGCTGCGGTGGAGGTCAAGGAGGTTGTTTCCTGCTTTCTCCTCTAGGGTGTTGATAGTTTCCTGTCTCACGTTCAGGTCCTTTATCCATTTTGAGTTGATTTTTGTGCATGGTGTGAGAAAATGATCTAGTTTCATTCTTCTGCATGTTGCTGTCCAATGTTTGTTTATTTTTGAGAGAGACAGACAGACAGACAGAAGAGCCAGGAAGGGAGAGGGAGGAGGACAGACAATTCCAAGCAGGCTCCACACTGACAGCAGAGAGCCTGATGCGGGGCCCAACTCACCAACCATGAAATCATGAGATCATGAGATCGTGACCTAAGTCGAAGTCGGCCGCTTAACCACTGAGCCCCCTAGGCACCCCTCTCCTGTGCTTCCTTTAAAAACAACTCATCTGGAGAAGAAAGCACCAGCGAGGCTGTCAGGCTGTGTGTGACCTCCAGGCAGTCACGGAACTTCTGGGGCCTGACTCTAGCCTTACAGTGGGGAATTGGGACTTACTGTGTTATTTCCTCGCCCATGACTTCAACTTGGGCTTAGAGGCTGGGCCTGTGCCGGCTGCAGCGACGCTGAGATGGATCAGCCCTGCCTTGCCTGTGGGAAGGTGGAGAAGGCCGGAGAAGAATCACAGGGGCGTGCATCCAGCACTAAAAGAAGGCCAAGGGACAGTTCATGCTGCCTGAGTATAGCTGAAGCAGGGGCCATTGGGTAGGGAAAGACCAGGCAGGCTGCCCCTGGCAGCTGGGTCACGTACAGAGCTGTGGCGGAGTAGGGCACAGGCCACCCAGCACTTGGCCCCTCCTGCACCAGGACACTGACTCAGTTTCTCCGCAGGCTCCATCTACGAGATCTCTGGGAATGAGTGCTGCCTCTCCACAGGGGACCTGATCAAGGTCACCCAGGTATGTCTCCAGAAGGTGGTCTGCGAGAACCCGAGCACCGGCCAGACCATTGAAATCAGCCCCACCTTCCGAGGTAAGGCCGCTCTCCCCTCCCCCGCCCTCAAGCCCCTCCCCTCCTCTCCTCTCCCCAGTGCACTGGCCCCTGCAGGCACACCCGCCCCAGCATGCACTCCTGCATGGGCACTCTCACTTCCAGCACTACCTTGCCCCAAGGCCTGGGATGTCCTCAGAGTGGTCCGACAATGCCCTTAGCCTGCACCCTCTCCATGCCCACCTCTGATCACATCTGTCTCTCGGCTGGGACTTTCTTTGTTCCAGGTCTTTGTCCATGTGCCTGTCTCTGTGTTTGCTCATTCACTCATCAAACATTTACTGACACTTGTGGGCCACGCCCTGTGCTAGGGGCTGGGGGTGTGGGGCTCCGGATGGACGAGTGTAGCCTTCTCCAGCCTGGAGGCCCCAGGATGGCAGTGAGCGGAGGCTAACAGTAGAGGCAGACACAAGTTTACAGAGAGCTCCAGACAGGAGTAGCCTGCCTCAGGAGTCTGTGCAGGCTTCCTGGAGGAGGTGGCACCCAAGTTGGAGAAAGGATTCCCAGAGGGAGCAACTACAGGGAGTGGCTAGTGTGTATCTGGTTACTACGTAGCCTGGTTACTGCAGGAGGCGTGTGGGACAGTGATGGGCCCGGAAGCTCACAGCCTGGATGGGAATCCCAGCTCTGCTGGCAAATAGCTGTGGCCTTGGCCAGTTCTTGGGGCCTCTCTGTGCCTCAGCTTACCCCTCTCTAATGGGGTGATCAGGCTTGATGTGAAGATTCAGAGTTGCCATGCAGGAAGTACCCGGCCCAGGGCGTGGCACAGAGGGGCGTACTCCAGGGTCTCATTCTTGGTGTGATTTACTGTGATCGCCTGAAGGGGACAGGGGAGGGCTGGTGGTGGAGAGGCAGGGGGGAGGCACTGCCAGAGGGCTTGTGTGGGGCACAGGCACATTTTGGTCTTAATTTTGAGACCACTGAGGAGCCAGTGACGGTTTTAAATATGGGAGCGATGCGCTGTATTTTGTATTTTGAGTTTTTTTTTTTGTTGTTTTATTCTGAAATATGTTCACATTTGCAGATTTGCTAGAACTACTGTACGTCTTTTATCCAGATTTACCAATTGTTTTTCAATTCACCAACATTTTGTCACATTTCTTTCTCTCCCTCTCTCCACACACAAACACACACATAAACACATATTACTGTATATGTATGTGTATATATATATATTTTTTCCTGACCCATATGAGAGTAAATTGCAGACATGATAAGCTGTTACATCTAAATATTACTCCTAATGTTTACTATTATTACTCCTGAGTACAAGGACATTTGTTCACAAAACTATAGTTCAATGATCAAATTATTGAATTTAATATTGATATAATACTGTCTAACCTACTCTATTCAAATTTCAACAAAAAGCCCCTACTGTACGTTATAGCCAGTTTCTCCTTGATCCAGAAGCCAATCCCTTCTTGATCCAGAAGCCAATACCAGGTCACATACTGATTTCTTTAAAAAAAAGTTTTTTAAGTTTTTTTTTTAACATTTATCTATTATTGAGAGATAGAGAAAAGACTGAGCATAAGCATGGGAGGGGCAGACACAGAATCCAAAGCAGGCTCCAGGCTCTGAGCTGTCAGCCCACAGAGCCCGACGTGGGGCTTGAACTCACAAAACACAAGATCATGCCCTGAGCCGAAGTCGAACGCTTAACTGACTGAGACATCCAGGCACCGCCCCCCCGAAAAAAATTTTTTTTAATGTTTATTTATTTTGAGAGAGAGACACACACAGAGTGTGAGCATGGGAGGGGCAGAGAGGGGGAGAGACAGAAGCAGGCTCTAGGCTTTGAGCTGTCAGCACAGAGCCCAGTGCAGGGCTTGAGCTCATGAGCTGTGAGATCATGACCTGAGCCAAAGTCGGACGCTTAACTGACTGAGCCACCCAGGTGCCCCCAGGCTGGAACAGTTCTTCAGCATTTCTCTTGACATCAACAGTTTTGAAGAGCCTCGATCAGTCCTTTTGCAGAATGACCTTCAGTCTGGGTTTGTGTGATGTCGCATTGATTCGATTCGCATTGGGTGTTTTAGGCAGGAAAACTCTGGAAGTGATGTGATGTCTGGATGTGGTGTTTTAGGCCGGCCCGCTGGCAGAAGAGTGGATGGGGTCAGGAGTGGAAGTAGATGGGGAAGAACAGTCCGGGCACGAGAACTGGCAGGCAGTATGTGAGGTGAAGAGGGGTGGTCAGAGCTCATCTGACCAGTAGCTCCTGCATTTCTACTCTGGGAGAGAGGGACAGTGGCACTCACTGCTGCAGCATGGGGTGACAGGTGCTGGGTGGAGGTGCCTGGAGCTCTGGCGAGGAGTATGGAAGCAGAGTTGGCCAAGTTAGAGGCGGGTATGGTTAAGGAGGGAGACAGATGTGGCCGTTATCCTTGTCTTTTGAGAAACACATCCCTGTTCTGTCTCTGGTGCCAGTCCCTCTGAGTTCTTGCCTATCTGTGTAACAAGGAACTGTCCCCATCTATACCCTTCACTGTCCCTTCAGATATGGTCAGTCGCTGCCTCTTGTCCCTCGGCCCTGCGGCCTGGGTGCCCAGATGCTTGGTGCTTGTGTTCAGGGGACTCTGACTGGGTTCTCTGTGGCAGACGGGGGCCTGGCATACGTGGCCCTGGGCCCAGCGCAGGCCTGTCCCGCCTTGACACCCTCTGCTGTGCCCCACAGGCCACTTCAGCCCCCTCACCGGCCCCCAGAGCTACGGAAGCCTGGAAGAGCTGCTCTCTGCTGCGAGCCATCACCCCAAGAAGCTGCCCATTTGCTTCATGTCGGCCCACAGAATCGTCACAGAGGGCAGGGTGGTGCCTGAGGACCAGCCCCTCACGCTTGAGGACGTGGAAATACACCACGGGGTCTACCGCGCCCGCTGCGTGCTGGACACCGAGGCCCAGCTGCTCATTCTGCACCTGCCCCTGTCCCAGAAGGGTCCCTTCTGGGAATGGAAGCCCGGCGCCTCTCGGCCCCTGCTCCAGGCTCTGCAGGACCCAGGCCTGAAGAACCTCCTCTTCACCTGCCCCACCCTCCCCTGGCGCTCCCTGATCCTGAGGCCCCAGTATGAGGTCCAAGCCATCATGCACAGTGAGTTGCCTGGGCAGCTGGCGGAGGACTGGTGGGGCGAGAGAGGGGGCCTTGGGGAGCTGCTCGGATGGGAGGCACCCCCCCTCCCTGATCCCTGTGGATAGTCTAGGGATTCTTCGGGCGGCTTACCCAGAACATAAATTGGGACAGAATCCCAAACAGTGGGAAGTTAGGTGTGAAAGGAGACAGGAAAATGAAGGAAATTAAGAGTGAGGTCCCACTCTTCTTACTTTTATCAAATTTGGGACCTTGCTAGCAGCTAGGACAAAGCAGCAGTGTTACCGAGCGGAACCTTGACGATTTGCTCTGGGGAAACAGATTTTCCCGCCACTGGGGAGAATAGGATTGTTCTCGAAGGCCCCTCCATCTGGGAGTTGAGGGCGCTGGGTGAGTCCCCAGCTGTTCTACAGGCTATTTCGCAGGACCGGCTGGAGGCAGGTGCAGAGCGGGACTGCCCGAGGTGGGTGGGGGCGGGCTGAGCTGGATCAGGAGATCGGGTGCCCTGGGGCCTCTTCCTTGGAGGACAGGAATCCAAGGTTCCACCCCCTGGCAGTTATCCGGGGCGCAGCTGGTCAGGGTTGCTGGCGTGCTACAGAGCCAAGTGGGAATTCTTTTGATTTTTAAAAAATCTCTGAAATCTTTAAATTAAAATTTAAACTTAAATTTTTTTTCATGTTTATTTATTTTGAGAGAGAGACAGAGCACGAGCAGGGGAAGGGCAGAGAGAGAATCCCAAGCAGGCTCTGCGCGTTGTCAGCGCAGAGCCAACATGGGGCTCGATCTCACGAACCTGGAGATCATGAGCTGAGTGGAAATCAAGAGCCGGACGCTTAACGGACTGAGCCACCCAGGCGCCCCTCCTATCATTTCTTTTACAAATACTTCAATGTGTCTCTTTTAAAAATAATTTTTTGGGGCGCCTGGGTGGCTTAGTTGGTTAAGCGTCCGACTTTCGCTTAGGTCATGATCTCGTGGTTCGTGGGTTCGAGCCCCGCGCTTAGGTCATGATCTCGTGGTTCGTGGGTTCGAGCCCCGCGTCGGGCTCTGTGCTGTCAGCTCAGAGCCTGGAGCCTATTTCAGAGTCTGTGTCTCCCTCTCTCTCTGACCCTCCCCTGCTCACGCTGTCTCTCTCTCTCCTAGAAATAAAAATATTAAAAAAAATAAATAAATAAAAATAATTTTTTAAGCAAATAATACCATCGTCACACTAAAAAAGTTAACAATAACTCCTAATACCACTACTTGGGTATTTGAATTTCCTCTACTGTCTCATTTTTTTTTAATGATTTATTCACAGCAGGATCCAGAGAAGATTTGCAACATTGCTGCTGATTGTTAGATCTCTTAAATCTCTGTTAATCTATAGGTTCACTTTTCTTATTTTTTTTATAGTTTATCTGTTGACAGGAGTAAGCCATGGGTCCTGTAGCCTCACCCACATTTTAGATTTTGTTGCCGGCATCCTGGTGGTGGTGCCGGGATGCTTCTGTCTCCTGTATTTCCTGTTGTGTTGGGCCGTCGGCCACGCCCAGGTTCGATGATCTGCTGGGAGGCACTTGACATATAAGTTGTACTCACAGCCATGATTAGAGTGAAAGGACACAGAGTCACACGGGACACACCGAATCCCTTCAGCACTGAACTGTGACAACACATGTAAGGCGCAGTCCACCAGGGAACTCGTCACACTCAATGCCCAAGGTTTTTACTGAGGGCCGGTCACGTAGGTCCCCAACCCCCCCCGCCCCCGCCTCACTCAGCACGTACCAAGATTGCAGCCTTCCACATGGAAGGCAGCTGCTCAGCGTAACAGATGGTTTGTACAGTCTGAGGACAGGAAACTGCCCTCACCAGTTAGAGGATGGTGGGAACACGTGCTAAGCCACCAGCCAAGGACCAGCCTTGCAGGCAGGCTTTCTAGGGAGAGAAGCCTCGGGCCGGCTGTTGGCTCTTTTCTGCACAGCTGTAAACAGGCACTTGGAGGCTTGACCTGACACAAGAGGCGGAGTCGCCACCTGGCTCTGTGTCCATCACTAACCAAACTTGCAGCACCGACCTTGCCATATGGTGTAGATCAAAAACAGCAGAAGGGCCAGCATTTGGGATGTGAGTGGCCGCTGCTGGTCCCTGCCTAGATCCACAGCTTCCTTAGGGTCTGCAAACGTGATCTTAATCCTGTTGTTCCTTCTTTTAGTCTATTAGTTAGGAAACTACTATTTTTTTTTTACATTTATTTAATTTTGATAGAGCACAATGGGGGAGTGGTAGAGAGAGACGTAGACACAGAATCCTAAGCAGGCTCCAGGCTCTGAGCTGTCAGCACAGAGCACGGGGCTCAAACTCACAAACTGAGATCATGACCTGAGCAGAAGTCGGATGCTTAACTGAGCCGCCCAGGTGCCCCAGGAAACTACTCTAAAGAGCCCCTACCCAACTCTTCGGTTTGTGCAAGAAATATAGGCATTGTGTTTATATGTGTCGAGGTCTCAGGGCACCATTCTACCCCCGCTCTGCAGACCTGGCCACATCCTGCCTGGCTCACCAGCCCTGCTCTGCACTCTGCCTCCAGCCTCCATGGAGAAGCAACCTAAGAAATGCCCTATACTTTGTGTACTAGTTTGTAAAGCGAGCTGGCTCCCTAGCATTCTTCAAGGAGGATTATTCGGGTGGTGGTGTTTTTATTTTTTTTGTTTTTACATCATCATGAACTCACAGATGAAAATGTTCAGTGCTCCACCCCGTCGGAATTATTATGGACGCTCACATCATCTCAGCTTTGGCCCATGAGAGCCTTTTCAGTTTGGCTCTTGAATCCTTTTGACACACCTGCATCATCTTAAATCGATTTTTTTTTGCTTTCTGGGATAAGGTGCTCTAGACTCTTGCACATTTTCTCTCCTGGAAGTTCTCTCTCTTTCCCAGGGAGCCCTGGAGTATTGTGGGAAATGGCAGTAAATTAGCTCACCCGGCACAGGGCAGAAATCCCAACACTGTGACCTGAGGCAAGTCACCACTTAAGCTTCAGTGTCATCATCTGTAAGAGGAGGATGTTCCCTCCTCCACCTTCCATGTGGCACGGCTCCAACACAGGGAAGGAGCCAGTTTCCCTTACTCCTACAGAGTCACCTCATCAGTGACTCATCGATGCCCAGAGAGTAAACAAGTCATCAAGGTCATTAACTGGTATTTTTCTTGATGTGATTTTCTTTATTTAAAATGCAGAAAAGGGGCACCTGGGTGGCTTAGTCGGTTGAGCGTCTGACTTCGGCTCAGGTCATGATCTCACAGTCTGTGGGTTCGAGCCCTGCATCGGGCTCTGTGCTGACAGCTCAGAGCCTGGAGCCTGCTTCAGATTCTGTCCCCCTCTCTCTCTGCTTCCCCTGCTCACTCTCTGTTTCTCTCTTTCTCTCAAAATAAAGACATAAAGAAAATTTTTTTAAAAATTCAGTTAGGGGCGCCTGGAGGAGGGGCTCAGTCGGTTAAGTGTCTGACTCTGGGTTTCAGCTCAGGTCATAATCTCTCGGCCCTCTCTCTTAAAATAAGCAAACTTCTAAAAATTCAATTAAAATTTAAAAAGTGGTTGAACTGATCAAATATTTGATGCTACTAATGAATTATCAAAGAATTATTAACCTAGATGTGGTAATGACATGGTTGATTGGTTTAGCTTTATCCCTTTTAGAGGTACACACTGAAAGGTCATAGGTGGCATGATGGGTTTATTCTGATTCAAAATCATCTAGTGGAGGGGAACAGACAGGGTAGGAATGAAAGAAGATGGGCTGTGAATTAAATATTGATGCTGGGTGATGGGGGGTTCACTATACTATTCTCCTTTTACAAATGTTTAAAAATTTCTATAATAGCTTTTGAAAAGAGGTTGAAGGGAAAGAGTGAGCAAGGAATCGGATACCATGGGTAAATGCTGGCAGAAAGGAATAGGAAAGAGGTCAGCCAGCCCAGACATTTTGCTGGGGGTGGGAGGGGCACCGCTGGGCTGGTGTGTGATGCACCCCCGAGCTGACACTGCCCTTTCCACAGTGCGCAGAACCATCGTCAAGATCCCCTCCACCCTGGAGGTCGACGTGGAAGATGTCACTGCCTCCTCTCAACACATCCACTTCATCCAGCCGCTGCTGCTGAGTGACGCCCTGGCCCGGGGAGGGCCCTTCCCTCTGGCCACCGAGATCCTGGAAGTTCCAGAGGGGCCCCCTATCTTCCTCAGCCCGTGGGTCAGGTCCCTGCAGAAAGGCCAGAGGCTCTACATCCATGGCCTGGCCTCATCACCCTGGCGGGTCCTGGTCTCAACCAAGGGCCGGAAGGTGCCCAGACACTTCATGGTCTCTGGGGCTTACCAGGGCAAGCTGCGGCGGCGGCCGAGAGAGTTCCCCACGGCCTATGACCTCCTGGGCGCTCTCCAGTCAGGCCAGCCGCTCCGGGTCGTGGCCACAAAGGACTACGAGGGCGACGGGGCAGAGATCCCTGGGTTCACTTCCCTGGCTGTGGGGGACAGGCTGGAGGTGCTGAGATCTGGCCAGGTCCACGGGGCCAAGGGCAGAGACATAGACGTTTTGGTGTGTCAGCGGCTGAGTGATCAGGCCAAGGAGGAGGAGGAGGAGGAGGATGACTATGAAGAGATAGATGAAGACGAGGTTCTGCTGCCCCTCTACTGCTCCAGTAGCTTCGTGGAGGAGATGAATGATGGCCGGCGCTACAGCCTGGAAGATCTGATTACCCAGTTTTCACTGCCTTGTGAGGTCAAGGTCGTAGCCAAGGACAGTGGCCATCCTGCTGACCCTCTGCCCCCCTTCCCGGGCCTGCGGCTGGAGGAGAAAATCACGGAACCCTTCTTGGTGATCAGCCTTGACTCCAACCCTGCGGTGTGCTTTGAGATCCCTCCCCGGTGGCTGGACCTGTCTGTGGTGGAAGCTGACGGGCAGCCAGGCCCGCCAGCTGGGCCTCTCCCTACAGCCACGGTGGAGGAGCTGACAGATGCCTTCTACTATAGCCTTCGGAGGTTACCGACCTTTGAGAACCAACCGCCACCAAGGCCCCCCAAAAGTCAGGGCCTCAGTGGGCAGAAGAAACAAAGTCGCAAGGAAAAAGCTGGCCAGGTACCGATATACCAAAGTGCTCAGGGAGGGGCGCCTGTTGGGATCATTGCA
Source organism: Hyaena hyaena (assembly GCF_003009895.1). Lineage (NCBI taxonomy): Eukaryota > Metazoa > Chordata > Mammalia > Carnivora > Hyaenidae > Hyaena > Hyaena hyaena. The sequence continues at coordinate 5,471,323 of NW_024080635.1, read as the reverse complement.
GGCGCTGCCATTGCTTTGTCCGGCATCACATTTGTGTTTCAGTTGTACGGAACTTGCAGTTTATACACTTTCAGAATATACCTATTCTTCTTCTTTTTTTTTTTTTAATTTTTTCTTACAGTTTATTTATTGTTGAGACAGAGAGAGACAGAGCTTGAATGAGGAAGGGTCAGAGAGAGAGGGAGACACAGAATCCGAAACAGGCTCCAGGCTCTGAGCTGCCAGCACAGAACCTGACGCGGTGGGGCTCGAACCCACGAACCGCGAGATCATGACCTGAGCCAAAGTCGGACGCTTAACTGACTGAGCCACCCAGGCACCCCTTGTACCTATTATTCTTATTTGATCCTGACAGTCTGATGCTAGTGTGATTATCCGTGCTTCACAGGTAGGAAACTGAGGACTTGGAGACCCTGAGACTTGCCCACAGTCCCAGTTAAGAAGCAGGAGGCCTAAAGTGGAGCATGAGCGTCCTGCCTCCAGGTTCACTGTGCTTCCCCTGCTGTCGTCTCCGTGTTCAGGCTTCATCATCCACCACCTACGCGGTGTCAGAGCCTCTCCTACAGCTGTCCCCGCAGCTGTCAGAATGGCCTCCCCCGCCCTTCCTCGCCTCCGATGGGCCTCGGCCCCATCTCTTCTGAAACCTTCAGTGGTTCCCCATTTCCAGGGGGTAATGCCAACCCCTTAACATGGCATCCAGGGTCCTTAATAAGCTGATTCCAACCTCAGCTTCCCAGCTCCATCTTCTACCACCTACCCTGGTCCATGCTCAGGCACAGAGAAATTCTGGAGGCTTCTTCAGGAGGCCAGGATTCCTGCCTCAGCACTTCGTGCTGGTCCCTCTGCTAGCTTCCTCCTTTCAGTGGGCAAGGCTCAGCTCGGACTTCCTCTGGCGGTGACAGCTTTCCCCTCCTGTTTTCACACTGCCATGCTGTACACGGCGTGGGTGGGCCGGACAACACCTAGTTTTCGGTTCGTTGTTGAGAGGTCAGTGAGGGCAGGGGCCTCACCCAATGCCAGGCAGTTGCAGTAAGTGTTGATTGGTTCCAAAATGAATCACAATGGGGGAAGAGAACCAGGCGTGGAAGCTGAAAGACCAAGTTTATGGCCCAGTTTACTCACCCAGGGGCTCGTACTCCTTCTCGGGGTATCCAGTTTCTCGCCGATGAACCTGAGGTAGTATCACTCCACTCACAGTGCTGGCTGTCTACTGTGGCGGACGCCATATGTGCATGACCCCATATAGCTCTCACAGCATCCCTCTGAGCTGGGCACTAACATCTCTTTCTATAGTTGAGAAAACAAGAGGCACAGAGAGGTAAAGGAGTTGACCTGAGGTCACAACCTAGCAAACAGCAGGGTGGGGTTGGAAGCTGGGTCCGACCACCTGGCCCGAGCGCGCGCCTACCGGCTGTGCCCTGCTCACAGCAGATGGTCTACATCAAACGCACTCTGTAAAGTGTATTAAGTTTATTGTCTTGGGATCTGGGGAGACTCCTATCTTGTACCGTGAGGGTAAGTGGTGGAAGAGCAGTGGGAGTTGGAAAGATGAATTCTTTTTTTTTTTCACTTTAATTTCTATTTATTTATTTATTTATACAAATAGTTTATTGTCAAGTTGGTTTCCATATAACACCCAGTGCTCATCCCCACAAGTGCCCTCCTCCATGCCCATCCCCCCTCCCCCCACATCCATCAGTCCTCAGTTTTTGTCAGCATTCAAGAGTCTCTCATGGTTTGCCTTTCTCCCTTTCCCCCACCATTTCCCCCCTTCTTCTCCCCCATGGTCTTCAGTTAAGTTCCTCTTAATGTATACGTGCAAACATATGATATTTGTCCTTCTCTGCCTGACTTATTTCGCTCAGCATAACACCCTCAAGGTCCATCCATGTTGCTACACATGGCCAGATTTCATTCTTTCTCATTGCCATGTAGTGTTCCATCGTATAGATAAACCACATCTTCTTGATCCATTTGTCCGTTGATGGACACTTAGGCTGGAAAGATGAATTCTGAGCAGTGTCAGCCCCAGAAGGGGCTTGCATCTGTAGGGGAGGGAGGAATGCAGTGGTTTTCTGAGGGAACAAAGAGCGGGCATGGGCATCTGAAACACAAGCCTTCTGGAGAGTGCTGGAAAACCCATGGTACGAAGAATTGAGACATCAGTCCCAGCCTTTGCTCCTCTTGGAAGTGACTTTGGGCCCAGTCCCTGCTCACTGCCTTTGATGCTGCAACTTTTCTTTTCTGAGCATCAGTATACCCCACTGCTAATGAGGGGCCCTATACTGTTTGCTCTCCAAAGCACGGTGTGGTGGGGAGGGCACCAGCTTTAGAAGCCATGGACATGGTTCTGGGTCTGAACCTTGGCCCGGCTTACAATCCTGTCTGAGGTCTGACATGGCACATCTTCGGAGCCTGTTTCCCATGTGTTCATTGGGAATTCAAACAACTATCCAGAGGGTCACCTGAGGATAAATGAAGGTGTGCATATGGTGTAAGGTGGGAGTTCCACAAAAGTCCTCCTCCTTCTGGGACCCCTCCCAGCTCTGGTACCCGTCCTGAGGTTTTGTGATTGTCCCCCTCCCCCTCTCCTGCCCTTCGGCAGTAGATGTGAATCCCCTCTGTGGAGAAACTCAGTGCCCCCGATCTCTAGCCCCCAACCCTTTTATCTCTCATTCTGGCCTGTCTCCTCTGCCTAAGAACACTTCATGCGCTAGTAGCAAAAACACTTGGGGTCCCAAGAAGCCCTACTCTAAAAAGGAAGTCGAAGGGAGCAGAGGAAGTGGCACTTGAAGGGAATTAACATTTCATGGACTCTGCTGCCCCGTTTCTTGGGACTCTGCTGACTTCTGCTTTTTCTGCCACTTAGTGTTCCCAAGTCTTAGAACTGCAGGAATACCCTCTGCTCCCCAAACCCAAGATGAAGGCACCGCCGCAGAGGGTCAAGGACAGCTCAGATACGTACAGCAAGGTTTCCACCCACAAGAAGGGCCTCAGGGCCACCAAGACCAACAGAAAGGATCCAGGTGAGTCCCCTTCAGCTCCTGCTCACCCGTGTTCTTGCTTCTCCCTTCCCTCCCCTGCTCCTTGGCTGTTGCCTTCACCTCTGCGGGCGCTGACCTTCCCTCAGCAAGCCCCAGCTCATGAGCAGGCCTTTCTGCAGTCCCAGTTGGACAGACAGGCTTCTAAGGGGTGGGCGGCAGCTGGAGGGTCCCTACTGTCCCTCCCTCAGGGGCTTGCACGTAAAGTAAGTTCATCCTCTGACATACTGTGCTCCCCAAAGCACGCGGAGGAAATATGTACACAGTATTCAGAAAGAATAAATTGTAGTTTCTGATCTAGCAAGGACCTTAGAGCATCCACACCAACTCCTTCCCTGTCCAGTGCCCTATAAAGGGGAAGGAACCCGCTGAAGGCCAAAGACTTGTAGTTAACATGAACTCTTTTGCAGATGACGACGAACATGATTACGAAGAGGTACTTGAACAATTTCGGAATAACCTTTAGATGCTGGAGGAGCCCTGCTTCCTAACTGCTGCTTCTCATGGAATCTGAGATACCAGCCAACTGTTAGAAGACCATGGACAAGATCTCACTGAAATCAGACTGTGGACAGCACGTTTGCTAATGACTCTGTGGGGACTGACCTGTATAGGGGTGAACATACCACCTTCCCTAATTCTAGACTCCTGGCACCGAGGGCTGGCTTGTTTGGGCCCAGCACCTTGCACTCCCTCAGCCTCAGAGCTTCGGTATCCAGAGGAGCCAACCGGATTCTACTCAACCTTGAGTCCCCAACACCAGTTGTCTCACTGGTTGGTGCAGAAAGGAACCCAGGGACCACCAAACGGGGCAACGATGGCAGTGTTTCCTGCCTCTTGGTAAAGGGGACTCAATCCTGACCACACTCACCAAGAGCCTTGTTAGGTTTGCCACCTCCTCGCCTCCTGTGGGCTCACTCTTTCTCCTCCTCCCCCACCCAGTTCTAAGCCCCCAAGAGACCAGGACTGTCTCATCTCTGCAGTACGCAGCACGTGACAGCTGCAGGGGACTATCCAAGATTTTTTCACTCTAAAACCATAGAATAAAAAGGACATCTGGGCTTCTGGAAAAATGGCTAACAGGTATCATTTAGTAAGTTGTGCGCCAGACCCTTTATAAACGTCATCGAAATCCTTACCTCTCTAAGATACACAATGACCTGATTTTAAAGATCAGAATACAAGTTTGAGTGGTCAGGTGCTTCAGGAAGCAGACTAGTCGTGAGCCTGAGTTAGGACCTCAGCTCAGCCACCTATTAGCTGTGACTAGGAGCAAGTTATTTTAACCTCCCTAACCTTCAGTTTCTTCATATGTAAAATAAAACAAATAGTTTTCTACCGCACAAAATTGTTTTAAAGATTAAATGAGGTCATCTTGGTAAAGTTTTTAATTTTTTTAAAAAGTTTATTTATTTTGAGAGAGAAAATCCCAAGCAGGCTCTGTGCTATCAGTACAGAGCCTGATGCAGGGCTTGAACCCATGAACCATGAGATCATGACTTCAGCCGAAATCAAGAGTTGGATGCTTAACTGAGTGGGCTGGGCATCCTTTGGTAAAAAGTATTTAGTGCAGGGCCTGGGACATAATAAACACTCAGTAAGAATGTTCTTTATTGTTGACCCAGATCACGTTAACTATATGTGTCCCTAAAACCTATATTCTTTTTTTTTTTTTTTTAATGTTTATTTTTAAAGAGAGAGAGAGAGAGCATGTGTGTCCGTGAGCAGGGGAGGGACAGAGAGAATCCAAGCAGGCTCCATGAGGTCAGCAGAGCCTGATGCGGAACTCAAATTCACAAACCATGAGCTGAAATCAAGAGTCAGAGGATTAAACCCACTGAGCCACCCAGGTGCCCCTCTAAAACCCATATTCTTTCCATAGCCCTACACTGTCCCCTATTCACAGAATTCATCCCAGTGTTTGAAATATACTAAGCTCCTAGACTGTGGAGACAAGTGCACTGATTGGCTGGAGCGTCTCACTGATTGGCTGGAGCACCTCACCATCCTGGGTAACAGACACCGGGGAACAAATACAAACCCATCCCACGCGGAGACGACCTCAGCTTCCAAGGTCAGTCTCGGCCTGTTCCCTGAGGTAAGACCACAAACCTCACTTCTGGAAGTGGTGGCGCTTTGGTTTCCTAGACTGATGCAGTCGCGACACTAAGCACCACGGACAGCGGAAGGCAGGAGCCAAAAAGGTGACTGAGCCTCCAGCTGAGGTGGGAGCCCAAAGTGTCAATACGCAGCCTGGATTCTAGGTACTGAGCCTGCGTGTGTCCCTCCCGTGTCTGCTAATGCTCCTTTGGGCTGTCCGGACCCACTGCACTCCCCAGGCCCCCTGGCTTCCATACCCCAGCGTGGAGCTCTCCAGGGGAATGCCACGCAGCCAATACAGGCTAGTGGGTCGGTAGATGCAGAGAACATCTAAGCTACTGAGGAAGAGCGTGCTCTGGGACAAACGATAAGCAAGAGAGTAAGAAAAAAAAGTTTCTTCTGGGCACAGAACTCTTAGGACCAAGGCCACATGCAAAATTCACTTCACTTCCACATCTGCATTTAATTGTGGCACCAAACTGAGGAAGATCACTAAGGGGCAACAGAGGAGAGGGCTACCCGTTCCTACAGAAGGGGATTTCTGGGTGGCCAAGCACGGCGATGAGAAAGAAAGCAACTTCACAGCTAGGCAAGAGGAGCTTTAAAGGAAAATGTGTCTGGAGTGCCTGGGTGGCTCAGTGGGTTAAGCTGAGATTGGCTCAGCTCGTGATCTCGAGCCCCGCATCGGGCTGTGCTGACAGTGCAGAAACTGCTTGGGATTCTCTCTCTCCCTCACCCTCTGTTCCTCCCCCGTGCACTCTCTCTGAAAATATGGACAGACTTGTAGATAAACATACTGACTGACTGACTTGTACGCATCAACATAGCTCCCCAGATAGGAACCATTCTGCAGGTACAGAAACAACCACCAGACTGTTGTTCACTTTTAGAAACCAGAGGGTGGGGCATTTTCCAGACGGCTGCTCGTAGGTTTCATTTAGAAACACAGTTAGAGCAGTTATAGAATTTTTATTTACATGTTATACCTCATTAACTTACCTCAGAATTAGTTCTTTTATTCAAGGCACAGGTTACATTCTGGGGTTGTCAAAAACATCTTGAGCTAGTCTTCTCTCCCACAAGAAATGGAACTGATTAAGCTGGCCAAAAAATAGCCACAGGCCTTCAGTCTCCTCTTGAGGGGACAGTGACAATGACAAACACTCAATTCAGCTACGTGACCACACACTGCTAGAGTGGAGATTAAGGCCCATTGTATAACCTCTACGAATGACAATGCTCTGATGCTTAACAAACATCATTTTACTCCAGAGTTTCACAACAGACCTATAGGAAATGACACAGTTCTCTTTTCATAAATAAGGAAACGGGAGGCCCTCGGAGCTGATGCGGCCTGCCCAGGAGCCTAACTAAAAGTGGAAAAGCCAGGACTTCAAACCCAAATCAAGCTATGCTACATGCTTCAGATAATAAAGTAGTGATTACACCAGCTTAGGGAAAAAAGAACATTTTCACAAATTCTGCAATAGAATTATTTTATTAGACATATGGATGTACTTATTTTGTATGAAGCTGAAAGAACATCTCTTTCTCCTGCCCTCACGAGGCCACCACTCTAGAACTTCATGTTCACGACACACTTTCGGCAGCGGCCACAAGGTGAAGGAAAGCGCAATTCTGAAAACATCACCACGTAACCAAAGGTGGAGGAGGCACAAAAGCAGACAGAGGTCAGTGGGTTTCTCGGCTAGCTCCCAGCCGAAGGCCCTGGTCCTGCTCTTCTTCTTTCAAAAGGAAACACGTTAGGAGTAGAAACTCCTGGGTGTAACTTAAGCAATACTGCCCAACCCTCTTGGTAGCATCTTTCTTCCACTTCCATTTGTCCCGGTGCTGTATGTTTGCAACTTCTTTAAGAAAGTCCACCCAGGTCTACATTCTGTCAATTGTCCAAAGTTGAGCTTCAAAAAACATAAATAAACAAACAAAAAAGAAGAGCAGTAACTTTCAAAATGAGACCCTTTCTAGATGAAACCTACTCTCTAGAAGTCAACTGGCCAAACATGCCCCGTTGGGAGACACAGAGATTATGCAAACAGGTCTGGCTGGAAAATACCTCGGGCAATCAATCAGACCAGTTACTCTGCGTCTGTGGATTTAAAATGATCATCGTCCACAGTGGAATAGATGTGTCCCTCGTTGCTAAGAAAATCCACAGCTTGCCTAGAAAAAAAAAAAAGACAGAAACAGGCTCATTTAAAAACTGATGCAGGAGTGCCTGGGTGGCTTAGTCGGTTGAACGTTTGACTTCGGCTCAGGTCATGATCTCACGGTCTATGGGTTTGAGCCCCGCATCTGGCTCTGTGCTGATAACTCAGAGCCTGGAGCCTGCTTCAGATCCTGTGTCTCCCTCTCTCTGCCCCTCCCTTGCCTGTTTTCTGTCTCTCTCTGCTTCTCAAAAATAAATAAACACTAAAAAAATTAAAAAACAAAAACAAACAAACAAGCAAAAACTGATGCAGAAGAAAGGAAACTGCCTTTTGGATATGTCCAAACATAGATTTTACTCACTTCCCATTTTTTATCTTAGCCAAGACTTCACAGCCATTTTGTTCAGAGGGCTCTTACAAGGAGAAATATTAGTAAAATTGCAAGACTGAGGTAATGCATGGAGACAATGGCTATTAGGGTGGCCTTGGACTCCTCTCCCAAACTGTGTAAACGCCAGAAACCAGGGCCTAACTCAAATGCCAGTGTAAGCAAACTGAAAGGAGAATCTAAAAAAAAAAAAAAAAAAAAAATGCAGTCCAGCTTGCACATAAAATCTCCTAGCATAAACAGCTATTTTTAAAAGTTCCTCCTCCCTACTCACCCATCAACCCTCTAGCTCCCTTTCTGGGAAGTAAAGCTGCAGGACATAAAAGAAAGGTCTTTCCAGAAAAGACAGGACAACTTCAAACCCTTCAAGGCCCTCAGGATCGGTGTCAGTAAACATGTAATAACAGTAATAATTTGTAGAGCGTCTACCGCATGACAGTGATTCTGTTCCTCACCATCCCCGTAACTGAGACAGGAATTAAGATCTTCATTCTATTTAAAACAGGAAATGAAGTTAGACCTGAGCCTTTCTTTTCTATATAAGCCTAGAGTATCAACTGATTTACAGTTTCAAGTAACCATCACAAGCACCAAGATACTGGTGCTTGATTAGTTCCCCAGAATCAGGAAGCTGCTTGTCTAACGTGGACTCAGAGTAAGGATGCCGGAAGGATCGTCTATAGCTTCAGGGTCAGACAGCCAAACGCACATCTCCACAGCGGGAACGGTGACACCAATGGGACTGTGTTACTTGAGGACCAGGAGAGAAGGATCTCACTCCCCCAGACTGAATTCTACAAGAGGTCAATTTTTTTTCTAGCTTATTTATTTTTGAGACAGAGCATGAGTGGGGGAGAGGCAAAGAGAGAGGGAGACACAGAATCTCAAAGAGGCTCCAGGCTCTGAGCTGCCAGCACAGAACTCGACACTGGGCTTGACCCACGAACCGTGAGATCATGACCTGAGCCCAATTTAGACGCTTAACTGACTGAGCTACCCAGGTGCCCCCACAAGAGGTCAAATTTATCCGGTCAATTTTTGCTCAAAATGACAATCACCACACACGATGGGATTACTTGTTGGATGAACAAATGAATGAATGAATGATGTGATAGGTAGCATCATTCTGGTGAGTCCTCTTTCTTGCTTTCTGTGGCTGAACACTTCCCTTCTGTCACTAAGCCTGCAGCTGACGGTTTTGTTTTGTTAAACTCACTTCTCCATTACCAGAAAGCCTAGTGAGGTCAAATGGGTACAATCCTGGAGCCCCCGTTGATGGAAATCAAATACTCACTTTATCGAGGCTACAGACATGTGCTGCAGCTGGTTCTTGAGCTCCTGAAAGTTTAATCCTTCAGGTCTTGGACAAGCCTTAATCAAATTCAGCACCTGAAGAGTCAAATGGGAAAGACTTCAGCAACTACTCTGAATCAACTCCCTTATGTAAACCCGCGTCCCTTTATAACAGAGAAGTCAGTCAGGTACTTAGAAAGCCTTAGCATCATTAAGGAAGTAACAGATTGAGGACTCTCCTGCGTCCTGAATTTTTGGAGCCACTCAGTGTTTACCTGGTTTTGAGCCACAGTGAGGCCATTTGCCGGTATGGAGCTATTCCCACCAAAGTTCCCTGCTTCACTCATTCCTGGATTGCCGATCAGTGCTCTCCCTCCTAAGGGCTGAATTAAGAAAGAAGTTTGCAACATGAGAACACTTACCAACTTAAAAAACAGTCCTTGTTATTATAAATAGCTTATTCATAAGCAGCCCACAAAAAAGAACGTAAGCAGTTTTCCCAGTAACGACGGCTTACCTTGGAAGGGATAGCTATCATCATTAATGAGTGTTCGAAGGAAGGTAAAGTGACCCTCTGAAGCACATATCAGAGAGAAAGGTACCTCCTGGCTCATTCTTGTTTTTGCCATGCTGAGGGGAACCAGAGGAAAACTAGCACCGAGAAGAAAACTGCCTGGAGATTTGCTATAATGGTGTCTTTCCTTGGTGCTTAATCATTTAAACTTGCATGCATGTTCACCCACTCATTTATTTACCTATTTTGGGGTATTCCTACCTTGCACTTGACTTTATTATTATTACAGACAATTTATTATTGAAGTATGGTTAACACACAGTGTCATATTAATTTCAGGTGCACAACATAGTGATTTGACAATTTTTTACATTACTCAATGCTTACCATGATAAACGTCCTCATCACCTATCCCTGCACAATGTTACTACAAGATTACTGACTCTATTCCCTATGCTGTGCTTTTCCTCTCCTTAACTTATTTACTTTATAACTGGAAGTTTGTATCTCTTACTTCCCCTTCCTCCCCTCTCCCCCTCCTCCCACTCAAGCATTTGTGGTCACCTAGGCATGAAGTATGACGAGAGAAAAAAAGTGCCCATCACTCTTTTGTTCTTTTTTTAGCACCAATTTTTAAAAATAATAGACGATAATCACTGTTTCCATTTTCTTTCTTAGTCACTCCCCAGCCCACCACTATATGGACTCTAAATATAACTGGGAGTGTCGGGTGGCTCAGTCCAACTCTTGGATTCAGCTCAGGTCATTATCTCGCAGTTCGTGAGATGGAACCCCGAACTGGGTTCTGCACTGACAGCACGGCGACTGCTTGGGATTCTCTCTCTCCCCTCTCTGCTCCCCCATCCCAACTCTCTCTTAAAATAAATGAATAAATTAAAAAAAATCCACACACACAAAACTCCAAAAAACTTTAAATATACCTCTGAAACTGTTCTCACCAAAATCAGCAATGACTTTTCAAGTAATATACCCAAGTCTCTCTCAGTCCTCCTAAAACTTGACTTCTCACAGAAAGACATGCTGATCACTCTCTTGAAATGTACCCCTCCCTAGACTTCTTGATATTATATTCTTCTGGTTCTCTACTTACTCAAACTATACCTTCTCAGTATCCCTTACCAGTCTTCTATCTCCCCAAAGGCTGATCATTCCCCCAGGATTCTATACCAGACCTCATAGACCACAACTCCTTGTTCCCAGTCATTGACTGGATATGTCCACCAAGCTCTCTCACACACTTCCGAGTAAAATTACATCCTTCCCAAACCTAATTGACCTGCTCTATTCCAAACCCAATGTCAGTAAACCCAAACGCAATGCTGCAGACTTCAGTTGTCTGAGTCCATTCATTCACCTCCCACAACCTGTCACCACAGCCTGTCACACAATCTTCAGTGTAGCTCAAGCCCAGTCTCCTCACCCTGGCCTCCTGACGGCACCTCGGCCGCTAAGTCTGTGCTACTCCAGTCAACCCTTCTCTTTGCTACCAAATTAACAGCTTCTGAGCATGTCCTTCCTCTGCCAGAAAGCTTTCAAGTGGCTCCCCCTGCCTGTGGAAATAATATAAACCTAGACCTTTGAGACCTACCACAACTTAAGACGTCAAAATCTCTGTTTTATTCTTGACCATTTCTTTTCTTTTTTTTTTTTTTTAACATTTTATTTATTTCTAGGAGAGAGAGAGAGAGAGAGAGAGAGAGACAGCGTGAGCAGGGGAGGGTCAGAGAGAGAGGGAGATACAGACTCTGAAACAGGCTCCAGGCTCTGAGCTGGCAGTCAGCACAGAGCCCGATGCGGGGCTCGAACCCACGAACCGCGAGATCATGACCTGAGCGAAAGTCGGACGCTTAATCGACTAAGCCACCCAGGCACCCCATGACCATTTCTTTTCAACACACTTCCCTCTCCAGCTGCACCTGGACTTCTCGTCAGCTGCAAACACGCCTCTGATCTAAACATGCGGTTCCCTATCTGGAACGCTCCTCCCTTCATCTGCCTCGTAAACACTGGCTTCTCATCCTTCAGGGCCAACTTGATTGCCACTGCCTTTGCAGAGCCTTCTGACACACCCCAAGCCAAGTTAGCCATGTTCTTCTTTCTTGGCTCTCACACGTTTGGCCCATTCCCTCTCAGAACAGCCATCATGGCGTTCTCCTGTCACTTTCCTCCACAAGCCCCTTCGTCTTCACGCAGGGCCTGGCGCAGTCCATGTCCAGTCCATGTTTACTCTACTGGACTGAATAAATAAGGATGAGAGATCAAACACGGTAAGTACCCATAACAGATGAGCACTGTGGAAATTCATTAGGAGAAATCCCATCCAGTCAGGAGACTCATTCATTTCATAAACATTCATTAAATGCCTATTGCTTTGGGCGCCCGGGCGGCTCAGTTGGTTAAGCGGCCGGCGTCGGCTCAGGTCGTGATCTCACAGTCTGTGGCCTCGAGCCCCATGTCGGGCTCTGTGCTGACAGCTCAGAGCCTGGAGCCTGCTTCAGATTCTGTGTCTCCTTCTCTCTGCCCTTCCTCTGCTCACCCTCGGTCTCTCTGTCTCTCAAAAATAAATAAACATTAAAGGAAAAAGCCCATTGCTTTGAGGTTATAAACAAATATTGATCACGGTCCCCCTCGTTTTCAAGCTAGATGCCTTCACGTTGCCTGCTGGTAAAACAGAAGCCTCACATTTTATGATTCAAGACTGAACTGAATACAATTTCTTACCCAGATCCTCTGTGTGGAAGGGTCTCATGTCCTGCTTCCGGTAGCCGCACCTCATGTATCTGTTAGGACTTGGTTTAGGCATCACCTCCTCCAAGGAGGTCTTTCTTTTTTTTAAGTAGGCCTCATATCCAGCGCTGAGCCCAGTATGGGGCTTGAACTCACAATCCTGAGATCAAGACCTCAGCTGAGATCAAGAGTAGGATGCTTAACTGACTGAGCCACCCAGGTGCCCCTACATGGGGTCTTTCTTGTGTCCAGATCAGGATAGTAAACCCTCCTCTGGCTCCACAGCACCCTGTGTTTGCCACTTACGCTGCTCTCACAGCTTAAAGGGATCTGAATCTCCAGTGCTCAGACTCCAACTCTTTTGAGAGAAAGGGGATTTTTATTTACTTAATAAAATTAATTAAAAAATACTTTAAATAAAAAGTAATTTTATTTACCTAAAAAAATTACACCTTTAATAAAGGGTGTAAAATTATCTACACCCCCAGTTTTTATTCCCTAACTACCCATCAATTGAAAAGCATTTTTATGACATATTTGATACATACATATATGTCATTAAGTATGGTAATAAGATAAATATGCTTAAGTTTTTACAAAAACTTTATCTTTATTTATGTTTAAGTAATCTCTATACCCAATGTGGGGCTTGAACTCATGACCCCAAGATCAAGATCCATGTTTCTAAATGGAACAGGAGACCTTTCCCATCACCTTCCTTGACATCAAGGAAGCATTCTACAGTTGACTGCACCCCCTCCTTCCTAAATATACTCTTTTCAGAATCTTCTACAGAATCACATTTCCTGATTTCCTCCTGTCCTATTCATAACTTCTTTGACTTCCACTGGCTCCTCTTCTCCAAATTTCTAAAGTTTAGTGTGTCCAAGAGTTCAGGTCTCTGACCTCTCAAACCCCCAATTATCCCCTCTAATCCAAGGCTTTAAATATCACCGACATGATGACTCCCCAGGTTCTACCTCTAGCCCTGACCTCTCTCCCCCTTGGATCCCAGTTCTACATATTCAACCATCTATTCTGTTCTCCACTTGGATATTGCACCGGTACCTCATATTTGGGAATTCCAAACAGAACTCTGGATTTTTACCTCCAAATTTGCTAGCTTCATCTGGTTGCCAAGCCCTGAACCTAGAAGTTGTCTTTGAACCCTCCCTCTTTATATCCACTATGTAACTCACCAAGAAGTCCTGTCAGCTCTACTTCCAAAATAGGGCAGAATCCAAACACTCCTTTATTCCAGCTGCCGCTACCATTCCCAAATCAATTCTGTTGCCATTCTTGGAGCCCCATAGTTTACACCCCCTACAAGAGCCTAGCCCAAGTGTATTTTTTAAAAGACTGACTGAGCCAGCCAGGCATCCCTAGGTAACCGGACGACATTTTAATACAAGAATCAAGAAACCCTCTGTGTGGTCCTAGATGGACTGGCCAAATGGGATTCACTCAGCAGAAAATAATGTTGAGAAATTTCAATATGCAGCAAGAAAAATAACTTTGGGGCTAAAATAATGGTGCATCACTTTTCCTATTTAGCCAACAGGTTAGAAGAAAAGCAGTAAAATTGAAAACCCTCGGGGCGCCTGGGTGGCTTAGTCGGTTAAGCGTCCGACTTTCGCTTAGGTTGTGATCTCGCGGTTCGTGGGTTCAAGCCCCGCGTCGGGCTCTGTGCTGACTGCCAGCACAGAGCCTGGAGCCTATTTCAGAGTCTGTGTCTCCCTCTCTCTCTGACCCTCCCCTGCTCACGCTGTCTCTCTCTCTCTCTCCTAGAAATAAAAAAACAAAAGAGTTGGGTGCTTCACCCGCTATTTAAAAAAAAAAAAAAATTGAAAACCCTCCTAGTGGGTTTTTTTTTTTTTTTTATGAATATAATCTTAGAGGCAAGTGCTCAGCCTCTAATTATTATGTCTACACTTGAAGGTTGTATCAGGCCTCAGCCTTCCAAGTCAGTGTGGTCAGAGGAACTTGTAATTCTGAGAGAAACAGGAGTGCTCCCTTTGGAATAAAATAACATGGCGAAGCTCACGAAGAAAATGTTCTGAGGATGGAGTGAGACCTTTCTTCTGGCTCAACCTTCAAAATGTCAAGAAAATCAAAGCCCCAGCACAGAATCTGTCTGTGTTCTTTCGGAGAAGAAGAAACATTCTGAGAGTGAAGTCGCTCACCTGGCTGTTAGCTTTGCTCAGGATCATGTGTGCATTGACTACTTCCAGCATGTGTGTGGTGAATTCGTTCATATCCTCCAGGGGCATGATCTTGAAGGCTACCAGGCTTTTTTTGTTCTATTAAAATAAAGAGAAAGATGTAAATAAAGCAGGAGCACATGTGTATCAACTTCAGGTTAAAACACTGTGGCACTTTTCTTGGTTATATTTTGCCAAACTGGAGAAAATGTGTTATATACTTCAAAGTTCTGACTTAAGGTTAATCCAAATATAGTCATTAATGAGAGAAAAACACCCAAAGCTAGAGCTCAGAGCTGTTCAGTGACTTGCCCAAGGCTACACAACCAGGCAGAGCATAGTCTGACCGCGAATCCTGTGTCCTTCCTTTTATCCCTAGAGGAGGCCACAGATGGCAATTACGGGCAGGGATCCTATTCCCTTCCATTCTATTAGTTTCACATTATGGTCAACACCTGTTATTTCTCTTTGAAGAGAATAATGAAATAATTTCAGTCTAACTCCCATTTAATATAAAGACTTGGTTCAAGATGAAGTATCCTAAACTCTGACATGAATCCAGAAATTGCTTTGTGCAAATATATTTTAACTATGATTTTTTTTCTGACTTTACCTGAAAAGATCTCAGATGGCCAGCCACTTTTACGTACGTTTCTGGAGGAACCACTGTGTTTTCACTGCTGGCATCCTAAAAGAAAAAATACAAACATATCACACGAAGGTTTTAAGGATGTTGGTGAAACTCTGAAACTGCTAAATTATGAGGGCGCCTGGGTGGTTCAGGCGGTTAACAGTCCAACTTCAGCTCAGGTCATGATCTCGCGGTCTGTGGGTTCAAGCTTTCCACTGGACTCTGTGCTGACAGCTCAGGGCCTAGAGCCTGCTTTGCATTCTGTGTCTCCTTCCCTCTGCCTCTCCCACACTCATGCTCTGTTTCTCTGTCTCAATAAGTAAACATTAAAACAAACAAAAAAAAGATCGCTGTTCTAAAAAACAAAAGAACAATAACAGAAAAAAAAAGCCCGTTTTCACAGAGTTTACATTCTAGCGCCGCCTGTCCCTTGCCTTTTAACTTTGCTTCTAAGTATAGTGAAGTTTAGAACACTTGAAACTTTCATGAAACCAAATGTACTAACTTTTCATTTGAGGGCCTCTGCCTTTGATATCTTGCCTGTAAATTATTCTTAGAGTAAGAAATTAAAAAGTGAGACTAAAAAAGTTCAGCATCTCCAAAACCCCAAAGTAACCCCACCCTCAAACAGCCGCTTACATCTGTGTCAACCCACTGGCGAACGTCCATGGGAGCAGCTGTCATGTCATCTACTTTGTAAACAATGTTGGTTGGAGCCTTTTCTGCGTGCCTGATGATACCCACAATAGTGACCTACATCAGAGGGAAGAAAAAAATAAAAGCTTGGTTTTCCCGGAAACAAAAACACCATTTATGTAGTTTTAAATAAATTTTACTTCATTCTTCGTATGACTAAGGGCCTCTCCCACAAATCGCCTTACTCACCTGTGAAATCTCAACATTCCCAATTCTGAACACTTCGTCAACCAGAGTGGCAGAAAGCAGCTGAGAGATCGTACAGGGCACGATGTGCTGGGCTCGGGCTCTCTGCAAAGAAAAAGCACATGTAAATCCAATGAAGGCAATAATAAGTACCTCCTTATACATGCCAAGCACTTCGCATATGTCATCACAGTGAATCTTCAGAATGAGTCTCATTATCCTTGCTTCACAGAGATGGAAACCAAGGTTATATAGCTAACAAATGCCACACTTCGGAATCCAAACCAGGTTTGCTGGACTCCAAAGCTCCTGACCAATGGAGAAGTCTATGGGGCACTAGGGATGCACCAAAATGAACCAGAGTGGGGACAGCATAAGGAAGGATGACCTGCTCCCAGAACCAAACTTAAACTCCTCTGTTTTAGAACGAAGGCAAGCTGGAGCTGGCTCTTCAGGTCACCAATGACGTGAGACGGTATTTGGAAAGGGTTTGAGAAACGGCCAGGGGAGACAACTTTGAAGCCGCTCTAAGGCTCGTGATAAAATATAGGGGGCGCCTGGATGGCTCAGTCGGTTTAGTGTCCATCTTCGGCTCAGGTCATGATCTCACAGTGCGTGGGTTCGAGCCCTGCGTCGGGCTCTGTGCTGACAGCTCAGAGCCTGGAGCCTGCTTTGGATTCTGTGTCTCCCTCTCTCTCTGACCCTCCCCTGCTCACGCTGTCTCTCTCTCTCTCTCAAAAATAAATAAAACATTAAAAAAAATTAAAAAAAAAAAAAAAGAAAACGTTAGAGGTATAGCTTCCTTAAGAACAGATGTTCTGACAATCAGATGGAAGTTCTGGGGAGAATTGGATAAGGGCTTGGCCACACTTGACATCTTAAAGGGAAAGGACAGGATGTGCTGGGCAGAAGATTGTGTAGGAAGGACACTGAAATCCCATCTAAAGGCAGCCCACCAACAGTGTAAACTCTTACAGTCACCCACCACTGGCCAGGGCTTGTCTCGTGGCACAAAGATGAGAAAGATGGGGTAGGATGTGCTCACAACACAGTCCTACCTAACAGAGGCAGGGATGCAAATAACAAACCTGGTCTTGGCAATATTCGAGAATGAAATGCACTATGTGGGATCCAAGGAAAACATACTAGCATTTTCAAGAGGTAGCATTTGGGCTCTACCTTGAAGTATGGACACTTTGAGAGTGAAAGAACAGTGAGTAAGGGACGGGCATTACAGGCTAAGGGTAAATACGCACTCTCACAAACTCACAGAGGAAGTAAGTACAAGGAAGAAAACACACATGGATTAAAGACTGGAGTTCCTCCTGTCAGAAATCAACAACCCAAGAGCTGTTTTACACGTAAGACAGAACATAATGGACTCCTGGCATTCATGGATTTAGAAGTTGCAGCTTTGTCTTGAGGTCCATACGATACTAGCAACATTTCCTTCTGCTGAAGCACAATTTTGAATGGGAAGCCTTGCCAGGATGCTATAAAGTGAGCCCTCCAACTACCAGCGCATGTCACAAACAGTGGCAGTTAAGCGTGATTATGTTAAGATTATGTTAAGATTAAGTTAAGATTATGGCTCTATCACTCAGGAGTAGTGTGTTCTTGGTCATGATTTTCAACTCATTTGGATCTTAGTTTTCTGTAAAACTAGGAATGATAAAATCCCGAAAATTAAGTATATGGTGAAGTACCTAGAATAATACCTGGCACAACGTAAGCACTCAAAAAATGCTAGCAATTATTATTTTAAGAAATTTTTTTCTTACGTTTATTTACTTTTGAGAAAGAGACAGCATGAGCGGGGAAGGGAGACACGGAATCCAAAGCAGGCTCCAGGGTCCGAGGTGTCAGCACAGAGCCCAACGCGGGGCTTGAACTCACAAACTGTGAGATTATGAACTGAGCTGAGGTCAGATGCTTACCCGACGGAGCCACCCAGGCGCCCTCCAAAAATGTTAGCAATTCCTATGTCAGCTAGTGTTTCTCCCTGTTTATATCTGCAACAGCTTTGACTAAGGATGTAATGGAATCAGCGATGCTTTTCAATTTTACTTTATGGTATTTTATAGGTGAGGATACATGCGATATTAGCACCTCTTCTGTAAAATGAGGAGATCTACCTTTCAACCTGTAAACAAAGCATACTGTATATAAAAATGCTAACGTTTATCTCTATGTGAAGTATGTATTCTATACATATTACTCCTCAGGTAAAAAAAGTTGCAGATGGGTCATGACTGAGTTGTTAGTAATACCTCCAAATTCATCTCCAATCAGAGGTACGTCTCGTTTTTTAACAAGCACATATTATGGGCCAGAAACTGGTTATAAGGAGTTCCTGGTATGTTCGAAAAAGATTCACAGAGAATGTGCCAGTGCAAGTATGGTGAATTTAAAAAATAATTATTTTCTAGTTGACTACAAACTATAGGTTTACTTAAAGATGAAACCACCATCTTTAAGAGGAAAACATGACCAGTACTGAAAATTTCACATGATTGAATAAGGTGTAACAGGTTTACAGTAGACAGGGAACATTCTGGATGGGGCGATTATCTAATTTACTGTGGAAAAAGCACTAGATTGAAAAACAACATGATCTGGGTTAGAAGTCTCCAGCTTCTAACCATCATCACTCTCTGAAAAGCTGTTGAGGGATCCTGAGATAAAAATTCTATCAACTGGAATGAAGAAAATAGTTAAGCTCAGAAAAGATGAAAACCTAATGATCTATCTTTTGTTTCCTCCTTCACAACCTCAAGGAAGACAAAGAGTACTGGAGTCCCCTCTGGTCTTCCTGGGAAAAAGAAAAGTACAGGACAGAGAGGCTGCTAACCAGATTCTAGATTTGCTCAGCATCATGTGTGCACGGTCTAGTTCCATTTACTTACTAGCTATAGAAGTTAAGGCAGTCCTTTATAATCTCCCAGACCCTCTGCTGCCCAATGGAGTAAACAATAAATACGTTATGGGATTATATGACATAGTTTGTATGAAAAGGATCAAGCAATGTCAAATGTATGGTCATTATCAATGAATTCTTTCCCACTGACACACAGTCCTGAACTAACAGTTTAGGTAAAAGCTTATCAACCCATACCAAAAACACAGAACTTTCCAATACTGAATCTTGACACATGTGAATGACACCTAGACAGTAGTCAAATCAACCTTGGATTTAAAGGATGAAATCAACAGCAGTTGTTAAATGCAAACTCATTCCTGAGAGAGCGAATAACAAGCATTTGGACAGCTATTTACAGATCGCTTTCCTATACATTACCTTACCTCTCCATTCTCAGAACCACCCTCAATGTAAGTAGTACCAGTACCATTTATCAGATGAGAAAAACCAAGGGCCACAAGGTTCAAGTTGCTGCAGTAAAGTCAAGGGCAGTAAAAAGTGGATTCTCAACACCATGTATTCGGTGCTCCATCACTCATGTCTTTTTTAATAAAAATATCTAGGACCATTTATTAAAAGGGACTACAGGGACGTCTGGGTGGCTCAGTCGGTTAAGCGTCTGACTTCAGCTCAGGTCATGATCTCACAGTTTGTGGGTTCGAGCCCCGCATCGGGCTCTGTGTTGACAGCTAGCTCAGAGCCTGGAGCCTCACGCTGTCTCTCTCCTTCTCTCAGAAATAAATAAAACATTAAAAAAATTAAAAAACAAAATAAACTGAAATAAATGGTGGACGTGAACTTAGGAAAAATTTCATTTTTTAAACCTGCAGCACTTAATTATAAGATTCAGTAGGACAGTAATTGGTAATTTACCAATCAGTTCTTGTTTAACACTTTTCACCGCAGGACATTTTCTCTGAGGGATGAGTTACGAGCTTCAGGACAGAATGAAATAAAACAAAATGCTCTTTCAACCTACTGATTTCTTTTCTGCCTGTGAAGGTGTCGGCGATCCGAAGCCCCCCGGGGACTGTGTGTAGCCGCCGCTGACTCCGCCAAAGGAGGAGGTGCTATAGCTTTCAGATCCGCCTAGTTTTAAACAACAGTATTAATACCTGTACTGCTTTCCAAACCTCTGAACAGCCCACCGCGCCCTTCACGCTACACACCTTCGCCAACCACTCCCAGAGTCGCCCTAATCTGCCCCACCACCTTGCCCCGGGCCACCGCCCCCTGCCCACCCCGTCCCTCCCCCACTCGCACCACCACACGCCTGCCCGACCCCGCCCTCTTGCTAATTCCTGCTTGCGACTCTCATCCTTACCAAACCACATCTTGGTCGCGATCCTCTCAGGAGAGAGGCCCAGAAGACTGCCGTCTGGTGGGCTGGCTGGGCTCCGCGGAGTCCTGTTGCGGCCGCAGTCTACAGCTACTTCCCGCGGGTGCCACAAACTCCTTCCCGCGAAGGACGGAGCCAATCAGAGTCCAGAACGCTTCTTGCTTAAGCCAATCAATGCACACGAACTCTACGCTTTTCCTGCCTTCTCCGGCACTGCGTAAGAAATCACGCCCTGCGCTGCCAATGGCGGCCCGAAGCCTCTGCGGCCATTTTTACTAAGGGCAAAACACGCTGCGCAAGCGGAAGCAAGGAGCAGAGAGAGGCTCCTAGGGCGGTGTCTCAAGAAAAACAGCCAACCAAAACGATAATTCCCTAGCTCAGGTCGTGTAATCCCACCCCCGCCAGCTGAGCAGCGCCTTACATCACTTCCTCGGCTAGGCGTCCTCCTGTTCCCGCCAAACTCTCACCAATCGGACGACGTCGTGATCTACGGAATTCTGGCCTCGGCGACCCCGCCTCGCCCTCGTGCGGCGCTTGCGCTTCGGGCACCTTGCCCTGCTACCTTCACGGCATCGCTTGGGGTTGCTGGTTCCTTTGCTTAGAAGCCAAGTTCTTTTCTCGTGTTGGCATTCCCTCGTCCTGATTTTCCCCCTCGAGGCTCCAAGGAACTTACACTCTCCTCCCCGGGACAGCCTTGCAAGAGATCGGAGGATGCCCTTCTGCCCCTGCCCCATCCTCACCCCGGCCTCGTACACCTGATTGTTGAACCAGTTCTTCATATAGCATTGCCTGTCCCTCCTGTAGAGGGGGGAACGCGTCTGTCAGTTCCTCTCTCTAAATATCACTAGGTTGTTAAATTCCAGCACACCTCGCTTATGTGACAGGAAGTATTTAGTGTTGCGCCTTGTGTTCCAAATTCTGTGCTGGCCCCAGGGATTCAACAGGAAACAAGATAGACGTGGTCCCTGGGTTCCTGGACCAGTCTGTTTTTCTAAAACTGCAGACACTGCCTTTAATATTTCACATTCACTATCTCAGTCCCTTGAGGTAGGTGAGTGGTATTATCGTCCCGGTTTTTCAAAGGAGGCAGCAGAAAGCCTAAGTTGTGAAAGTCTAAATTCAAGCCCAGGAATTTAGATTTCTTCAACCGGTGTAGTCACTATACCTTCTTGTGCATCCTAGAGCTGGGGCACAAACTCAAGTTGGCAACGGGTCAGGCAGGAAAACTATAAATGTAGTGGGTTGGATAATAGAGGGGATTTTTTTTTTTAATAGAGGGGAATTTTTTACCGTTTTCTCCACAGTAAGAAAAACAACCACACAAACATAATGGTAAATAGCAACTGACACAATGAATATGGGCCTAGTGTTGTCATCTTTAGACTTTTTTAGCAGACGCTAGAAATTTTGATTTTTGTGTAAAACTTTCTGAATTGTAGGCGTTTTTAATTTAAAAAAATTTAAAAACACCATGTAGGCCAAAGAAAAGGTATCTATGGGTCAGACGTTGCCTGTCTCCCACCTTTTACCTATGTAAATTCTGTAAGCCTCCAGGGACACCTAGGAGGCTCAGTCAGTTAAGTGTCTCATTTAGGCTCAGGTCATGATCTCATAGTCGTGGGTTCAAGCCCCACATTGGGTTCTGTGCTGACAGCTTGGAGCCTGGATCCTGCTTCCGATTCTGTGTCTCCCTTGCTCTCTGCCCCTCCCCTACTTTCTCTCTCTCTCAAAAATAAATAAACATTAAGAAAAATTCTGTAAGCCTCCAAATCATCACCGAGGAACAAGCAAGATATAGCCGAGGACAAAAACTTGAGGTATACCATGAGGACACTGTTATATTAAGCTCAAGGTGATGGAAATTACATAGTCTGACAAGTAAGAGCATATTTAAAATATAGGATAAAATGTTTGAAATTAAGAGTATCTGGGATATTTTAAGATGTGAGTTCACTTGGGGTAATTGTCCTCATGTGGGGTCTACTAGTTATAAATTCAGCTGAGAAGATCATACATTTAAAAATAAATGAAATGAAAATGTCTTAATTAAAATACTGTACAAGGCAAAACATCAAAATGAGACTTTTTTCACATCTTTTCAAAAGCTTGATGATGTAATAAATTGAGCAGAGGGCTCAGTATTCAATCAGCACTAAAATAATTGGCACTTACCTTTTATATGTGTGTGTTTGTGTGCATGTTAGTGATTTCATCTCTCAAGGTTTACTCTTGTCAAGTTGAAGTCCTCCTTTTCCCTCTCCAGGTATACTGGTATTAGGGAAACCCACAGTAAGACTTTTTTTTTTTAAAGAAGTTTTTTTAAAGATTTTATTTATAAGTAATCTCTACACCCAACGTGGGGCCCAAACCCATGACCTGGAGATCAAAATTTGTATGCTCTACTGACTGAGCCAGGCTGATGCTCCCTATAGAGCTTTTATTTATTTAAATAAATAAATATTTAAATATTTATTTATTTTTATTATTTTTAAAATATAATTTATTGCCAAATTGGCTTATATACAACACCCAGTGCTCATCCCAACAAGTGCCCTCTTCAATGCCCATCACCCACTTTCCCCTCCCCCCGCCTCCCATCAACCCTATTTGTTCTCTGTATTTAAGAGTCATCAGAGAGGCTTTTATATGTGACAGAACCCTCACAACTATTTATGCTCACGCTATTCAAGTCTTACAACTAATAAAACTTGAAGTCAATCTTTTGAGTATGTAAATATTATTAGCAAACTTAAGTAAATATCCTTAAATTTTTAAATTGCAATTAAAGTTTTGGTATGGCTGTTTCTTACAAGTACTTCAAATATCTTATTTTTTAAAAATTATTTATTTATTTAATTTATTTACTTTTAATACATTTTAATGCTTATTTATTTATTTTATTTTTTTAAGATTAAAAAAAATTTTTAATGTTTTATTTATTTCTGAGAGAGGGAGAGACAGTGTGAGCAGGGGAGGGTTAGAGAGAGAGGGAGACACAGAATCTGAAACAGGCTCCAGGCTCTGAGCTGGCTGTCAGCACAGAGCCCAACGTGGGGCTCGAACCCACAAACCGTGAGATCATGACCTGAGCCTAAGTCGGATGCTTAACCGACTGAGCCACCCAGGTGCCCCAATGCTTATTTATTTTTGAAAGAGAGAGAGACAGAGCACAAGCAGGAGAGGGGCAGAGAGAGAAGGAGACTCGGAATCTGAAGCAGGCTCCAGACTCTGAGCTGTCAGCACAGAGCCCAACACGGGGCTCGAACCCTTGAACTGTGAGATCATGACCTGAGCTGAAGTCTGAGGCCCAGTCAACTGAGCCAGCCAGGTGCCCCACTTCAAACATCTTAAGGAACAGACAAAACTTACAAAAATGATGTTTTCTTGTGAAGCTAATGTTTAATCTTTAGGACCCCGACCTGTTCACCCTCTCCCAGTGCCCCTTCTTTGTCTAGATACATATTTACTTTCCTACTTTGCTTAGTTAGCATTCTTCTTCTTAAATGGGGACACACACATTATATTTTGCTTATTTTTTAAAAATTAGCTTATTATTATTTTTTAGTAATGTCTATACCCAACATGGGGCTCGAACTCAAGACCTGAGGTTAAAAGTGGCATGCTCTTCCAACCGAAACAGCCAGGTACCCTGGGGCATACAAACTGTATAAACTTTAGGTCCCGCAAAATTTGGAGCCTCCTGCCCCCTACTTCCTTGGGTCGCTGCTTTATTTATGTCGTTATCCTTCTAGGGGTTCTATAAAGATTACTTTTATTCCTCTCTGAGCTTTCAAAAATCACGTCAGACTGAAAAGGAAAAGAAATGTCATCTTAGTCCAGTTGAAGTTATTGGATCTGGGTCTTGAATCAATTGATTCTTGGTCAGTACTCGAGACTTACTTGTGTGATCCAAGGAGACTGTCAGCAGGCCACACATGAGTTTCTTTGTGTTGTGTCTGTAAGACTTTTTAAGTCATGCCTTCCACATAGGTTTTAGTTTTTTACAACCTGGTGTCTTCCCTCGAAATCATGGGCTTTCAGCCTCTCTTGGGCCGCATTACGTAACTCATTGACCTGTTCGTTAACTCTGATGGGCACTTTCGCATTTTTGAAAATTCATGTATTCCTATGAATACATTATTTCGTTATATTCACAGGGCTACCTGAAGGTTTCACTTTCTAGAAGAGGAATTGAGTCTGTAGAGTTAACTGGACTTGAGGATGGCTGGCTAATTGGTTCTCGAAGTGCTCTGTTGTCCTCACCTATTTCTTCATTGTGTGCGAGCAACTCAGCTCAACCACCCTTGTCCCACCGATTGCTCCCTTCCATAGTTTCCTTAGGAACTCTTTGACTTCTTTTCTTTTTAAACTTTTTAAAATGTTCATTTATTTTTGAGAGACACACCAAGAGTGAGCAGCGGAGGGGCGGAGAGAGAGGGAAACACAGAACCCGAAGCAGGCTCCAGGCTCTGAGCTCGCTGTCAGCACAGAGTCCGACGTGGGGCTCGAACATCACCAACTGTGAGATCGTGACTGGAGCCAAAGTCGGACACTTAACCGACTGAGCCACCCAGGCGCCCTGGAACTTTCTGACTTCTCACAGACCTGTGAGTTGCTTTCCTCATCCTGGTGGGAACAGTACATATGTATACTTTGTAAATAGGCATCTAATTAATAAAAGAAGCAAAGTACTAATTAATAAAAGAAGCAAGTAAGTAATCTTATTAAGATTAAAAAATTCTGGGACCTGGCTGGCTCAGGTGGTAGAGCATATGACTCTTGGTCTCCGGGTTGTGAGTTCAAGTTCCATGTCGGGCATAGAGCTTCTTTAAAAAAGAAAAAAAAAGATCAAAATGTTAAACATATCCTACAATAGTCACCAGTTTTGGTGACTTTTTTCCCTTTCGAACTTTCCAATTTGGGTTGTAACCATGAACTCATGGCCTTTCACAGATTCAACTCTCCCACGAACTTTGACAGCGACAATAATAAAATAACCATCATGTCGATATAGATGTCACAGTTGTCACATCGTGGCCAGCGAGAGGCTGGTTCCTTTGTCCTATCAGTGCCGCTAATGTTCTTTACAGCCTTCTGGCTTCTGGCAACAGGAGAATGTTCCAGTGTTCTCTTTCCCCAAGCCACAGACTCTGCTCCTCCTCTGGAGGAGAACAGCATACATGAGCCTTTTGAGAATTGTCTCTGGACATGGGGCTGCTGCCCTTGGAGCCCTCGTAGTAATCACTCAGCAATGACAATAGTTATTTTTTTTTATTTGACATACTGTACTGTATTAATTGATTCTGTGAGTTTAATACTGTGAGTTTGCCATGTATTTACAGGATACATAGTTTGTCATTACCTACATCTATGTTATCTTATATGATCAAAAGCACTGTAGGGGCGCCTGGGTGGCTCAGTTGGCTAAGCGTCCGATTTCGGCTCAGGTCATGATCTCACGGTTCGTGGGTTTGAGCCCCGCATTGGGCTCTGTGCTGACAGCCAGCTCAGAGCCTGAAGCTTGTTTCAGATTCTGTGTCTCTTTCTCTCTCTGACCCTCCCCTGCTCATGCTGTCTCTCTCTCTCAGAAATAAATAAACATTTAAAAAAAAATTAAAAAAACCACTGTAGATATTATACATAATACTAACAGTATAACTCAAAAGTAAAAGATAATGATAAAAAATTATAATTATTACAAGTATAATATCTCATTCATTAATAATGATGAGGCAGCAACATGAATGTTATGGTAGCCTAATATAATCAATGCAATTGCTTCATGGTATTCTAGTCTATACACTAATAAATAAATTGTTATAAACTTTAAGGAATACTCTTACAGTCATATTGATGATACAGTATTGGAAAAGCTTTACGTTTTTTAAAAGTACATGTGATGATAGACTGGTACACAGTTTCTTGAATTATTGGAGAGAGAGGCTACTGAATGGAAATGTAACTTTTTTATTTTTATTTTTTTAATGTTTATTTATTTATTTATTTTCAAATAGTTTATTTTCAAGTTGGTTTCCATATAACATCCAGTGCTCATCCCCACAAGTGCCCTCCTCCATGCCCATCTCCGCCCTCCCCTCCTCCCCACAGCCATCAGTCCTCAGTGACAATAGTTATTTTTTAAAATTTTTTTAAATGTTTTATTTATTTCTAGGAGAGAGAGAGAGAGAGACAGCTTGAGCAGGGGAGGGTCAGAGAGAGAGGGAGACACAGACTGTGAAACAGGCTCCAGGCTCTGAGCTGGCAGTCAGCACAGAGCCCGACGCGGGGCTCGAACCCACGAACCGCGAGATCATGACCTAAGCGAAAGTCAGACGCTTAACTGACTAAGCCACCCAGGCGCCCCGACAATAGTTATTTTTTAAGGTGAGGCGTTTGCATTTATTTTTCCAATTGAGCATAGCGTGCTACTGTACCTCACATTGTGACACTGGCAGATAGTCTGTGGATCGTTTTTTGTTTCTTAATCTTGGAGCAAGGGGCATTCGGTTGGCAAAGACATGGAATCTGCGTGCGCCTCT
This sequence comes from Hyaena hyaena, assembly GCF_003009895.1. Classification (NCBI taxonomy): domain Eukaryota; kingdom Metazoa; phylum Chordata; class Mammalia; order Carnivora; family Hyaenidae; genus Hyaena; species Hyaena hyaena. The sequence continues at coordinate 5,444,559 of NW_024080635.1, read as the reverse complement.
GGGTCAAAAGGGCAGGATCAAAAGGTCCTGCTTTATTCACTTAATCTTCACAACAACCAAATGAGGTAAGCACTCTCAGCATCCCCACTTTACAGACAAAGAAGCTGAGCTTCAACCTTTTCCATAGCGTAGACACAGAAGCAAAATAACACACCCTGGATTAAACACAAGAGGTTAGGGGTGCCTGGGTGGCTCGGTTGGTTAAGCTTCCTACTTTTGCTCAGTTCATGATCTCACGGTTCGTGGGTTCGAGCCCTGTGTCGGGCTCTGTGCTGACAGCTCAGAGCCTGGAGCCCGCTTCAGATTCTGTGTCTCCCTCTCTCTCTGACCCTTCCCTGCTCACACTGTTTCTCTCTCCCTCTCTCAGAAATAAATAAAACATTAAAAGAAATTATTAAAAAAAAATCAACCATCACAAAAAGCCCAGCTTAGAGCAGACAAAAAATTATATACTTCGAGGCATGCCACATTTTCTTATTAGATATTTATTCTTTTGGGTTAGTCACTGCTGCTGCAAAGGGAAAATTCACAAGGAATTCTTAAATGACCCTTTCATATCCCTGCTCCAAAACCTTCAGTGATCACCCATGACCCATAGGAAAAAGCTTGAGGTCTTTAGGATGGCATCCGAACTGGGCACCATCAGAGTTATAATTTCACACTAATCCATATGAATTTTACTAAAGCCCATTTCTCTCGGTAAACTGTAAACTATTTTTGTCCATCATTGTGTCACCAGCACCTGGCACACAGAGGGTGTTTAACGAATACATGTTAAATAAATGAGTAAATGAAGGAATACACAAGAGCAACGTGTGTTTGCTCTAGAATAACTGGACTAGATGTCAACTTTCGTGGGTTCTATCGTGGCCTCGTTCTTGACCTTCCTGGACTCTGTGGACTTGAACCCCAAGACAACCACAGATGCAGCCTGGCTTCCCAGGGGCTCTGAGCCCCAGACAAAGGTCATGAGTCGCCAGATGGCTGCCCCCCATGCCCCAAGGGCTCTGCTACCAGGGTTTTTTTTTTCTTTTAAGGTTATTTATTCATTTTTGAGAGTAAGACAAAGAGAGTGAGCAGGCGAGGGGCAGGGAGAGGGAGAGAAAGAATCCCAAGCAGGCTCCGTGCTGTCAGTGTGGAGCCGAATGTGGGGCTCGAACCTACGAACCATGAGACCATGACCCAAGCTGAAACCAAGAGTTGGACTCTTAACGGACTGAGCCACCCAGGCGCCCCCAGCATGTTTGTTTTATAGCCTCTGCTGAGGTGAGCTTTTATACAACAGCTTTTCTCTAAGAGTGATGGGAATTTTCTGGAGATTGCAGTTGCCAAGGATCAAAGAAATGCTTTGGGCAATATGAAAAAAGAGGTCCTGATTTGTACTTAAGGAGGCAAGGTCCTAACCCTTCATTGTCTCTGCCTCACGTACCTCCTCCAGCAAACCCAGGTCTAGCAGGGGCCGAGTGAGGGCTCCATGTTTGAGCCCTGGCCGTGTCTGTCTGGGAGGGAAACATCTTTTTCTAATTCACACAAAGGCTTGCCTTTTCTACTTACACAGAGATACCATATGGGTTAGCAGGTGGTGACAGTGGTGAGGGCCTTCTGGGGACATTGACCAAAATACTGAGGTATTTAGAAGAAGCCTTTACTTCCAGCAAAAAGCTGAGCGAGATGCTAGCAGCCAGTCAGATGGGCTTATAAGGGGCTCCCAGTCCCCCTCAGAGCTTTCCTGCTCGTTCCCATTTCAGGCCTAGTCATTAGTAACTCCCTGCTCAGCCCTGGGGAGCCGCCTGCCCTAACCCCCTGCCTGCCCTCCTTCCCCACCAGTCCCGTGTGGTACCCTCCCGGCAGGTGTCCTGTCTAGATACCTTGCAGCAGTTTTAAATCGGGCCAAGGGCTCAGGTGCAAGAAGTCACACTGCCTTATTTTTGTTACGTCCACAGCGATTGATCTCTGGCCCCTCTTCCCTTCTGCACTGGCAGAAAGTTCAGTCTTGGTGGTTATTACGATACTTTCCTCCTCTTTGGGGTGACCCAGGGCCCCGAACACAGGCTGGGCTTTGCTCTTCAGTTGTTTGTGGGCCCTCTTTTTTTTGTTGTTGTTGTTTGTTTGTTTATTTATTTATTATTTAGAGACAACGTGCACACACGCGTGAGCAGGGGAGGGGCAGGAGAGAGAGAGAGAGAGAGAGAGAGAGAATCCCAAGCAGTCTCTGCACAAACTGAGATCATTACCTGAGCTGAAATCAAGTGTCATTCATTTAACTGACCGAGCACCCAGGGGCCCCTGGAATACCATCTCCTGTTCACCTGACACTCGCCTATGATTGGACTTTACTCCGCTTCCTGGAGGAACGCATAGCTTCGACTCTTTTCTAATACAAACTCCCAGCCCCAAGCACCAACAAGACTTATTCTAGTTTCCTTTCTCAGTCTCCCAGACACCCCATCTGTGATTCTCTACCCGTCACTTACACTATTCAGTAAACTCTGTTTTCACTTTCTCTGGCTTGCATTTGATTTCTCTCCCGCATGAAGTCAAGGACCCTCACGGCTGGTCCGGTGGGACCCTCCTCTGGGTTCTCAGACTCAGCCTGCGTGCATCAGACCTGATTGGAATCCTGATTTGAATGAACCAACTGCAAAAAAATATATATATATATAACGAGACACTCAGGAATTTAAATATTGACCAAGTATTTTATTTTTTATTTCATTATTTTGTGAGAAAAAGAATCCTCATCTTTTAGACTATTTATGGGCAAAAGAAGATGATCTGTGGAATTTGCTATAGAATAATCCAGTAGGTTAAGGTGGTGGTACCAATAAAGTAAGATTGGCCAGAGGTTCCTAACTGCTGTAACTGAAAGCTGAGGGTTTATGATGCTATCCTCTCTACTTCTGTTTCTGTTTGGCAATTTCAATAGTAGAAGAAGGTATTAGGCCCACCACTTCCCTTTCCCCAGGGTTTGATTCCTCCTCTGGGATTCTCAAGCCACTGAACAGGCTAAACTGCAGGCCGTTGGTTTCCCTCTTGAGAGCAGGGGTTGCCCTGGGTCCCTTTGGCCTCCTGGGGACATGGGTTCCCAGAATAAATGAATGGATGACTTAGTCTTGGCTTTCTTGTGGGAGGGCGTCTGGCGCTGCAGTTAGCAGCAGTTAAGTCCCTCTGCTGGCAAAGGCCAGCCATTTCATCCAGCTTTGTTTGTTCTGCTGGGGTGGAGCAACGTAAAACCTCTGTAAGTTGATGATGTTTGCTGTTGAGTGCGTTCCCTGGAGAATCCAGTTGCTGGCTGGACTGACAGGCAGGACAGGTGTGGCTTTCTACCTCTCAGAGTTCAAAGGCCTGGCTGGTGCATCTCCTTGGGCCGGCCCAGCTCACGCCCTGCTAGGCAAGGGAAGAAAAGCCAGAGGAGGCAGCGCCTTGGATGACTAGGCAAGCGGGGGAGCAGGACGGGAACTTCTGCTCAGGCCCATGGCCAAGAACATCTAGCTGGAAAGCCTGCAATATCAGCCACAGATCCTGGAGAGTCCCGCGGCTCCCGCGGCTCCTGTGGCATTAGCTCTAAACATGAGGCGAGTCCCAAAGATGAGACTGTTCAAGTTGCTGATTTTCTTGGCCCACTGGCGAGTCACCAGGGCCGAGCCCGGTAGGTGCTGCAAATGCCTTTGATGCCTTTGTTTTGTACTATGAACTCAATTCCTGGCTGCTGGCAACTGCTCACAGAAAGCTGAAAATGTTGCTAAAAATAGCAAGGCAGGAAGCTAAGGCAGGGAGGCGATGGGGGTGGGAATGGGCTGTTCTTTGAGCCTAAAGATTGGAAGTGGAGGCGAGAGCCGGCCAGGGGAGGGACGCTGGCTTGGCTAAGAGATGTGGGTACATAAGAGCCATCTGGTTGAGGTGGAAGGTGGCAGGCAGATTCATGATTTCATTCAGCAAACATTGGTTAAGGGCCTTTTGCATACCATGCACTGTTCTAGGAGCCAGAAATGGGAAAAAAGGAAAAGACACAAAGCCCCAGCCCTAGTGAAGCATTCCTTTGGCTGGGGAGAAACAGACCAGAAGGCACATGAACAAGTAAATGCATGGTCTTCCAGGAGATAATAAGTGTTCTGGAGAATAATAAAGCAGAATAAAGGGGGGGGTACTTACAAGTGGCCAAGTAGTGACATTTGGGTGGAGACTTGAGGCAGTGAGGGAGAGAGCCATATGGACATCTAGGAGAACATTCCAATAAGAGAGCACACAAAGCACACAGGCCCAGAGCCTGATGCTCAGGTGATGCATATGAGAACAAGCCCGGGGCCAGAGTGGCTGGAGCAGAGCAGGCGAGGTGAGTGGGAGAGATGAAATTGCGGCCATGGTGGGGGTGGGGAGGGCGCTGGGGGCTGGCGCCAGCTCACATATAAGCACGTAGACAATGTAACGACTCAGGGTGGAATGGGACATCATTAGAGGGTTTTGGGGGTGGGGGGTGACCTGACTCGTGTAAGTTTAAAAGGCCCCCTGGGCTGCGTGTTGAGAAGAGACCGCGGTGGGGTAAAGGCAGGGTCTCAGTGTGCATGAGACTTGCCTAGTTTTAGCACTCGAAGTTCGGTGACCTGGGCTCTCCCTCAGTCCCGGGCACGGGGGTGGGGGAGGGGGGTTGGTCACCCTGGTAAAAGAGAAGCAGCCAGACCCGTGGGGGGCTGTTGCCATCCTCCCGTGAGAGGAGATGGAGGCTCACTGGGGCGATAGAAGCAGGGGTGGGTGGAGAGGGTCTGATTCTGCACAAGACTTGCTGGCAGATGGTGGAGGTGACAGAAGGACCGTGGGGTGACTCCAAGATTTTTGTCTCAGCAGCTGTGAGGACCGAGTTGTCCCTGGCTGAGGTGCAGGAGGAGGGGGTGGCCTTTTGATTAGGGACGTGTCCCGTTGGGGGTGCCTGTTAAGGATTTCCATGCGGTGGAAGAGGAGTCTGGGCGGGCTGGACCTGGAATTTTCCTTAGGATCCTAGGTTGCCCTTTCCTGGAGTCCTTGGATGGGACCTTACAGGTGACCTGACACCCTTTCTGTAGCTGCAGAAACTGAGGCTGAAAGGCGGGGCTGCTGGCTCGGGGGAGCTCAGTTCTCCCAGGCTGGAGCCTCTAGGCGCTCCCCTGGTCAGTGCACATCCTCAGACACCGCCCAGGAGCAGCTGGGAACCCTGGCAAAGCGCTCTGCTGGCGCGGGTCGCATCCCAGAGGCCAGTGAGGAGGAGCACGGGGCCTGGAACAGGACCCCAGAGCAAGACGCCTGAGAGGGACTTGCTCCAAAACCTCTGACCCAAAGGAGGAAGTATGGCTGGGACGAGCCCTGACAGTGTGTCATTCCCTGTGAGGCCAGCCTGCCTGGGAGAGGTTGAGTGGCAGTCCTCCTTCAACCCTGGAGGAGGCCGACCCCAGGCCCCGCTGGGGCACTCCGGGCCCTGCCGGTCTGACTGGAGGGCGGGAATGGTTGAATCTCCCACTCTCTTGCTCTTTCACTTAAAAAAAAAAAATTTTTTTTTTAATGTTTATTTGAGAGAGAGCGAGCGAGCATGCGTGGGGGAGGGACAGAGAGAGAGGGAGACACAGAATCAGAAACAGGCTCCAGGCTCTGAGTGCTCAGCACAGAACCCAACGCGGGGCTCGAACTCATGGACTGAGAGATCATGACCTGAACTAAAGTCGGATGTTTAACCAACTGAGCCACCCAGGTGCCCTTCTTTCACTTTTAAGTATGCTTTCTTGGAAATCCAAATGCCGGTGGGCACCCCCCAGCCCAGAGTCCTAGCGGCTAAAAAGGATCTCCCGCCCCACAAAGACACGAAGATGTTCATTGCAGCATTGTTTATGGTAACAAAAAACGCTGACAGCAGTAACGGAATAGCTAAAGAGATTGTGGTAAAACCACCCTGCGGAAAAGTTTCAAGGCAACACAGCAAAACCGAGAACAATAGGGATATTTACTAGGTACTTATCATGTACCAGGCACTGCTGAAATTTTTGCATGATATCCGCAGGACAGCCTTGACAGGTAGGGATTACCAAGGTCACTGAGCCTCAGACGTTAAATGACTCATCCAAGGTTACCAAGTAACATTAGAGCCAAGAAGAACTAATATTTAGGAGGAGCCGGGCTGAAGCTAGTTGCTTGATTATCAGCTGTCCTTTCAAAACCCACTTGAAAAATCAAAGAAAAACCTCATTTGGGGGCGCCTGGGTGGCTCAGTCGGTTAAGCGTCCAACTTCGGCTCAGGTCATGATCTCACGGTTCGTGGGTTTGAGCCCCACGTCGGGCCCTGTGCTGCCAGCTCAGAGCCTGGAGCCTGTTTTGGATTCTGTATCTCCCTCTCTCTCTCACCCTCCCCTGTTCACGCTGTCTTTCTCAGAAATGAATAAAACATTAAAAAAAAAAAGAAAAAGAAAAACCTCATTTGGTTTTTATAGACCTTATAATGCAGGTACTATTCCCAATATACCCATTTCGCAGATGAGGAAAATAAGACTCAGAGGAGGCTCAACACTTGTCCAAGGTCGCACAGCTAGGAAGTGACATGACCAAGTCCATACTCAGTTGCCTTACACAGGATGACCTTGAAAGGGTCCTCTTGGAATGGTGAGCTGCATACGTACTATTTTTTTCTCTTTTCTTCAAACTTTCTGGAATGCATACATCTATACCTTAAAAAACAAAATTACATTTTATTTTCTTTTTTAAGTTTATTTATTTATTTTGAGAGACAGAGACAGCATGAATGGGGAGGGGGCAGAGAGAGAGAGGGAAACAGAGAATCCCAGGCAGGCTCTGCACTGCCAGAGCAGGACCAGCCCACAAAACTGTGAGATCATGACCTGAGCCGATTCCAAGAGTCACATGGTTAACCGACTGAGCCACCCAGCGTCCCCAAAATCAAATTTTAAAAGAATTCCACAGTACCTGGAGGTCTTTCCTGAAGTGCAGGAGAACTTTGAGACACCCAGTCAGAGAGCAATCATACCTGCTCTGTCTTGAACTGTGGGCTTTCTACTTCCACCTTCCTTAGCGAAGAGCTGGGGTGGGGTGCCTGCACGTGGCTCCATCTCCTCCTACGTAGCCCCCGTGCAGCATTGCGTCATCGTTCAGCTTCATATTTTAAAAAATAAATGGTAGAGAGACTCTTATTTTTATTTTATTTACTTTTTATTTTATTGTATTTTTTTTATTTCTAGGAGAGAGAGAGAGAGAGAGAGAGACAGCGTGAGCAGGGGAGGGTCAGAGAGAGAGGGAGTTACAGACTCTGAAACAGGCTCCAGGCTCTGAGTTGGCAGTCAGCACAGAGCCCAACGCGGGGCTCGAACCCACGAACCGCGAGATCATGACCTAAGCGAAAGTTGGACGCTTAACCGACTAAGCCACCCAGGCACCCCTACTTTTTATTTTAGAGACAGAGTGAGTGAGTGCGGAAGAGGGCCAAAGGGAGAGAGAAGGGGAGAGAGAGAATCGTAACCAGGCTCAGCACAGAGCCCCATGTGGGACTCGATCCCATGACCCTGGGATCATGACCTAAGCCGAAATCAAGAGTTGGATGCTTGACCGACTGAGCCACCCAGACACCCCTATCCTTCAGCTTCTAATTGCAGAGAAACAGTCTCTTTCAGTGTGGCTTAGCATAGTAGGAAAATAGTTCCCTCAAGAAGAAGGCTGGGGGGCTGTCCTGAAATGAGAGCAATCTATGTACTTAACACAAGAGGTCATAATATTGGATTTAACAAGGGAACCCTCTGTGTTTGGTGGGCCTCGGTTTACAGAGGAGGGATTATAACTGAAATATTTGGGGTTGATGCTTAGGGTCAAAAGCAAAGGTCTAAAACGGGACCACGATCATCTTGTCGTGTGGGTTATGCACAATAATAATAGCGTTAGAACCGGCAGGGCCTTCGGATAACCTTTGCACAATACTCTCACCTTACACCTGAGGAAACAGAGGTTCCAGAAGAGAAGAAAAACTGAGGCCTGGGGGGGCAGAGTGGCCCAGGGAATAAGCACAGGCTGGCTTGTCCGCCACGTGGCCAGGTGCTCCATGTGAGATCACTTCTTTCATCCACACACCTACCCCTTTACTACTGGCACTGTTATTCCCATTTTACAGATGAGGAGACTGAGGCTTGCCCGGGGAAATCTCTTGTTCAAGTTCCCATTGCAGTGTGGAGGAGCCAAGATTCAAAACAAGATTTCCCTGATTCCAAATTTCATGCCTGTCTTTTCAAATACAACCCACTGCCTTAAGCCAGAAGACCTGGGTCCTACTTTAACATCTTTGTGACCTTGAGCCTCCATTTCATGATCTAAAAAATAGGGATAAAGTAGAGGACAGATTAAATACGATAGTTAAGTGAGATCATGCACATACATTGAAATGTGCTGTGAAAGTTTAAGGGACCATTAAACAAAATATCCAAGGTGACACTGCTAGCGAGGGACAGAGCAAAGTGCATTGCTGATCATTTCTGTTCTGACACGATGTGAATCACAGATCTGCCACTAGCTAGCTCACTTTCCCCATCTGTAAAATGGTGCAATAATAGAATATATTTCATCATTTTGTCATGAGTAGAGTGCATGGGCAGAGGGCTTGGTACAGCGTCTGGCCTTCAGTAAGTGCTCAACAAATGGCAGGTGTCTGGGGCGCCTGGGTGGCTCAGTCAGTTAAGTGTCCAACTTTGGCTCAGGTCATGATCTCATGGTTCATGGGTTCGAGCCCCACGTCGGGCTCTGTGCTGACAGCTAGCTCAGAGCCTGGAGCCTGTTTCAGATTCTGTGTGTGTGTCTCTCTCTCTGACCCTCCCCTTCTCAGGTGCTCTCTCTCTCAGAAATAAATAAAAACATTAAAAAAAAAAATAAATGGCAGGTGTCTTCCTGTCTTCCTTTTCTTGTCTCCAACCATAAGTAGACTCACTTTTTGGCCAGTTTAAAGACCTTCTTAGGCTCTGGAATGATTTTTGTGCGTCTCCCCCCATCAGGAATCATAGTTAAAGGATCTCATGTTATAAATACTTTTAGTAAACTTCTGAATACATTATTGCTTTTGAAATGAATTCTTGATTTGGATGGCATCGATTTTCCCCTGAACTTTGGGGCCATTATTTTCTCTGGGTCTCAAACATTTCCATGGGCCCGACAAAGCGACCAGGCCCTGCGCCCTGAATCTGTTGTCCCCAGTGGACAGGGGGGCCTGGCGACCCCTTGGATGATGGTGAAGGAAGATCAGGGTCTTCTCTGCCGGGGGGTGGGGAGCAGAACTGAGTTCTCTAAATTAAGACTGGGGAGTGGATGGTGCCCACTGACCCTCTGCTGCAGGAGGGCCGTCCAGGAGGAGACGGGATCCGTCCTCACATTGTTCTGTCCTGTATCTGCAGAGGAGGGGAGCCTGGGGTGACAGGGGCAGGACGCAGCCACCGTCCCCTCATCCCTTCGCCCTCCCACGGGGCCAGGGGGACTTGCAGGAGCCCCCAGGGATCGCGTTCAGGGTACCTGCTGCTTTGCAATGCTGAGCGCCTTGGCATTACCTCCTGTTACCTCAATCAACCCTCACAATGACCCTAAGAGGTAGGGGGCACTCTTGTCCCCCTTTTACATATAAGGAAGCTGAGGCACTGAATTGCTCATGTTCACACAGCGTGTGGGCAGTGGAGCTGGACTTCCAACCCAGGTTTGTGCTCTCAGCCACTCACTCTAATTGATACCAAATGATTTCAATGATTAATAAATAATGACAGCTGAGATTGCTATACCTTTTCTTTTTGTTTTTTAGTGTGTGTTTTTTTGTTTTTGTTTTTGAGAGAGAGAGAGACCAGGAGCGAGAGAAGGGCAGAAAGGGAGAGAGAGAATCCCAAGCAGGCCTCACGCCCAGCACGGAGCCTGCTGCAGGGCGCGATCTCACAACCTTGGGATCATGACCTGAGTCTTCATCGAGAGTTGGACCCTTAACCAACTGAGCCATCCAGGCGTTTTAACTAGAGCTTAATTCCTCACAGTCTGTGCCTAATTCCATAGAAGCCTGCGGTTTCCACCCTTTATGGGCAACATATGTGTCTTATAAAAGCCATTTGTGTCCACATTGTGTCTCAGCTTTGGAGTCAGAGAGGGCTGGGTTTGAGCCTCAGTTTCCTCATCTGTGAAACGGGCGTAAGAATCCCACCTCACAGAATGGTTGCAAGGATGAAATGAGGTGAGCGTGTAAAGGGCACCTAGCTAGCTTTCTCTGAGTCTCGTTAGTCTCATCATCCTCCGCACAGCCTTGCTCACTGATTGGACATATATTCGGGCCTCTTCCACATCCCAGGCACTGTTCTAGGTGCTGAGGACACAGAGATGAACAGGACTGGCTGCACCTCCCGTGGAACGGCCAGAGTCGACAGGGAAGATGGAAGATAAGCAAGTCAACAAGATCATTTCATTACGTGCGAGCGCTCTGCGCTCTGAGGAAAATAAAACTGAGGAAGGGCCATGACTAGTGAGCAGATGGTGGGTGGGGGATGGAACTTGAGGAAAGGTCGTCAGGAAAGGCTTCTTTGAGGTGGTGAGCTTCGGGCTGAGGCCTGAATGAGGAGGAGAAAGCAGCCATGGGAGCAATGCCCTGGGGAAGATTGGGGAAGGCACCAGAGGGAAGAGGGGCAGAGAGTCCAGAAAGAGGCCCTGTGAGGCGAATGAGTGGGGTGAGTTGGTTGGTGTGAGGTCCGTGTGATCTGCTTCCACAGTGAAGACCCCAGGGCCCGAGGAGGTGGAGCCCCCTCGCTCTACGCCATTCCTTCCACTGTCCTGGTCTCTCCTGGGGCCAGGTCTCTGTGCACACACATTTTCTCACATATACACACACACACACACACACACACACATACACACACAGGTCACTGGGAATGCCAGGGAGGCTGGAAGGAGTTTCAGTTCTACACTCTGACTAGACCGGAGCTTGTGGAAAGGGAGCTTGTGGGAAGAGAGAAACCAACAGCTGACGCGCGAGCCTGTCAGCAGACGAGGAGTTTCTGAAGTGAAGCAACTTTCACTGAGGTCTTTGAGGGGTGACACCAAAGGGGCAGAAAGCAGATGCAACCCCCTTTCAGTGTCTGGGCAGGGGCTCAGGCAAAAGCCCGCCAACTCTGCCCATTTACGAGTTGAAACGGGGCAGGTCGTTTCTTTCGTCTGGCTTGGGATTTTGTCTCTGTTGGAGTGATTTCACGTGCAGTCATCACAACCTGTGTGACAAGTTTAAATTCCCCCCACTAGAAACGAAGACTCTCAGTTTGGGTAAAAAATAAACATGCAGGGGTGCCTGGGTGGCTCGGTCGGTTGAGCGCCCGACTTCGGCTCAGGTCATGATCTCACAGTTCGTGGGTTCGAGCCCCGCGTCGGGTTCTGTGCTGATAGCCAGCTCAGAGCCTGGAGCCTGCTTCAGATTCTGTGTCTCCCTCTCTCTCTGACCCTCCCCTGCTCACGCTGTCTCTCCTTCTCTCAGAGATAAATAAAACATAAAAAAATAAATAAAATAAACATGCAGGCAGAGACTGTTTAGAGAAAGATGGATCTAAAGTAAAAAGGCGCTGGTTTTACCCTGTTCGCAATCACATCTTCCTGGGAGAGAATCAAGGGACACAGGACTTCCACCATTTACCCTGTGATCCTAGGCAGGTTGACCTCTGAGCCTTAGTATCCTTATCTGCAAAATGGGAATGATGATCAATACAGGTGACCCTTGAACAACACAAGTGCGAACTCCGTAGGTCCACTCGCATACAGATTTTTTGATAAATACAGTATTTTCTCTTCCTTGTGATTTTCTTAATAACACTTTCTCCTCTAGCTTACTTTATTGTACAAATGCAGTATATCATATATATACCACACAAAATAAGTGTTGATAAACTATGTTATCAGTAAGACTTCTGGTCAACAGTAGGCTATTGGTAGTTAAGTTTTGGGGGAGTCATAAGTTATGCACAGATTTTTGACTGAGTGAGGTTCACCTGCACTGTCTAAGGGTCAACTGTACCTCCAAGGCTCTGGTTCATTGTGTAATGACCTTGGGAAGGATCAAGATTTAATCAGCCATTTGCACCTTAGTATAAATAAGCTTTGGATCCTTTCCTGGGACCAGGTTTAGATAAGGAAAGGTGAGGAGAAGTCATGGAGAGAGGATCAGGGCCTGGACTTGACCTTTGGACCTCTCCTAGAGCCACACTGAATGCCCTGTGGCTTGGGAGGTGCCCTGGCCATCCAACCCTGAAAGCAGCAGAAGCTGCGGCCCCCAGGCTTCCTGGGCTGGGGGTGGGGCAGGGGGTATGGCTGTTGGCATTATAGCAACACAGGAAATGGAGGAAGAAGTGACAGCAATGGTGGAGGGTGAGGAAATCCCAGGCGTCACCTTGTCTTAGCCAAAACATAGGATTTAGGGCTGAGACCAAACCTGCCCTATAAGTGTCCTTGAAACTACTTATCCAGCGGGCTGTGCTGGGTACAAATGACAAATCTGTGTAGCTTGTTTTCTTTGTTGGGCTTCCTTTCTCTCCATCACATCAAGAGATTTTATTTTTTAAGACTTTATTTTTAAGTAATCTCTGTACCCAACACGGGACTCACAACCCCAAGATCAAGAGTCCCACTCTCTACTGACCGAGCCAGCCAGGCTCCCCTCACCCCAAGAGATTTTTGACATTTTAGACATCCTTAGTTGGACACCAAGACCACGTTTCAGTGGACCACATCAGGGCCCACTTCCACCTGCATCCAGAGCCACCAAGTACACACACAAGAAATTCAGCCCCATCTGAGGTTACATTCCTTCTTTTCTTGCCCAGCCCCATTCCGTTCCATCTTTACAGACATCCCCAGGCTTTTGCAAATTAGCAAGATCTTGCAGCGCAATTGGTGTGTAAACCTTCTCCTGGGTCAGACTTCTGTATGCATTTCTCTGGAGCGTGAGTAGATCCGGCTCTAGTTCTGGGCTCAGAAAGGTGAAGAAACTCATCCCAGGTCACCCAGCTTTTATGTGGCTCCAGAGCCTGAGTGCTTATCCATAACACTCCCCAAACTTTGCTTTTTTTAAAAAAAATATTTTTAGTTATTTTTGAAAGAGAGACAGAGCATAAGCAGGGGAGGGGCAGAGAGAGAGAGAGGGAGACACAGGATCTGAAGCAGGCTCCAGGCTCTGAGCTGTCAGCACAGAGCCCCATGTGGGACTTGAGCCGTGAGATCATGACCTGAGCCGAAGTCGGATGCTCAACCGCCTAAGCCTACCCAAACTTTGCTTTAAAACAAGCACTCTAGGGGCACCTGGGTGGCTTAGTCGGTTAAGCGTCCTACTTTCGCTTGGGTCCTGATCTCACGGTTCATGGGCTCGAGCCCCGCGTTGGGCTCTGTGCTGACTGCCAGCTCAGAGCCTGGAGCCTATTTCAGAGTCTGTGTCTCCCTCTCTCTCTGACCCTCCCCTGCTCACGCTGTCTCTCTCTCTCTCCTAGAAATAAAAAATAATAATAATAATAAAAAAATAAAAAAAAAATAAGACAAGCACTCTGGTTAGAACTCCCAAAGGATTCTTTGAAGGTCACGAAGCCCAATCCTTCATACTGCTGCTGGGTCCCCTGAGGTGGGGAGACAGAGAGGGTCAAAGGTCACAGGTCAGGGACAGAGCCAAGCTTTTTCTCTGCTCCTCTCAGTGCCTCCCTGGACAAAGTCAGACCTGTGGCTCTTTTTTGCCGAACCCTGGCTTCAGAGGAAATGTCATTTCACATTTACAACTTGCTCTCCCAGCCCAGGATTCCCTGGGCTTCTCTCCCCTCCGGGTTCAGTGTGGGACCGGCACTGAAAAGGTCTTCTGTCCTCTGCAGGGAAGTTCTGGCACATCTCGGACCTGCACCTTGACCCTGACTACAAGGTATCTGAAGACCCCCTCCAGGTGTGCCCATCAGCTGGCTCCCAGCCGGTGCCCAATGCAGGCCCCTGGGGTGACTACCTCTGCGACTCGCCCTGGGTCCTCATCAACTCCTCCATCTACGCCATGAAGGAGATCGAGCCCAAGCCAGACTTCATCCTCTGGACCGGGTGAGAGCAGTCACAAAAGCTGCCCTTCCCTGCCGGCCTGGCACCTCTCTCACACTAGCTCCCTTAGTCTTCTCACCAGCCCTGATTCAGAGAGCATGAACCTAAAGCTCAAAGTTACGTAACTTGCTCCAGGGACTGTTGGCCTGGCGGATCCCAAAGTCTGTGCCCTTGACCCTGTGTCTCCCAGCCTTAGCAGAATGCAGAACGCAGCTCTCTCTGAGGCTGGGGACAGTCATGGCACATTTGGGTATGTGGACAGCTACTGGATTTTTTAAAAAAAATTTCAATTGAGAGAGAGAGAGAGGGAGAACGTATGTGTGCGAGTAGGGGACAGGGACAGAAGGGGAGAGGGAGAGAGAATCCCAAGCAGGCTCCACACTCAGCTCAGAGGGCTGAGGCTCGATCCTACAACCCTGGGATCACGACTGGAGCCCATAACAAGAGTTGGATGCTCAACTGACTGAGCCACTCAGGCGCCCCCTGGGATTCCTGGATTTTAAGTCATGTGGATGAACACTGGGGCCACTCCCACCAGTGTTTGGGGACTCCAAGCCCTCAAGACCCAAATGCAGGGAGGGAAGAAGGTAGAGGTGAGGGGGGAGCAAAAGGCAAGCTGAGGGCAAAGCACAAGGTAACACCCAGGAGCCCTACTCCCGCCCCCAGGTGGCATGTGTGTGACATTCCTCAGGCACTCCTGGCTGTCCAAGAAGGAAGGAAAGAGAAAGGGAAAAAAAAGTGATTAACTGATATAGTTCACAGCCATGCAGGACATGGGTCTCCATCAGTTTGCAACTGTCTTAATGATTTATTTTGTTTCTTTGTTTTTTAGTTTTAAAAAAATCTTTAATGTTTATTTATTTTTGAGAGAGAGAGACAGACAGACAGAGTGTGAGCAGGGGAGGGGCAGAGAGAGAGGGAGACACAGACTCGGAAGCAGGCTCCAGGCTCTGAGCTGTCAACACAGAGCCCGACACAGGGCTCGAACCCACAAACCGTGAATTTGTGACCTGAGCTGAAGTTGGACGCTTAACTGACTGAGTCACCCAGGCGCCCTTGTCTTAATGATTTGTAAGAAAAAAAAGCAGTCTTATCGATAACCAGACCCCCCTGCCCCCAGAAACCTATAACTCGATTTCCTGGAGCCCTAACATCACCCTGTCCTCCATGGGATAGAAAATCTTACATAACCAGTCGCTCCTCACAACCCCAGTGCAGCTCTTTTTGCCCACAGGTCCTGTCCCTGTACTATAATAGCCACCCTTCTTGCACCGAAGATGTCTTAAGAATTCTTTCTTGGCCATGGGCTCCAAATCCCGCTACTTCAAGCCACGTCAGAGAGGCTGGAAGTGGTCTGGCATGGGGACCGAGTGTCCTCGCTGCCCTGGCCCCAGAGGGTTCTCACTGGTCAGAGCCCTGTTCTGCCCGGCGATAGCTTGTGGGGTGATTTCTGCTCAGCCAGACTCCATTTCTGCTCCTCATCCAAGGATGCTGCTGTGAGTCCTCCAGCTTCCCTTAGCACTGGCTGTCCCTGTCACTCGAGGTCCACCCTTCACTCACTGGCTCCTTTCTCCCTCCCTTGGTAGGTCAGCCTGTCTTGTGTTCAGCCCGGGGTAGACACTGCGGTGCTGAGATGATAGAGACCTGGATGATAGAGACTAGAGACTAGGAGCTCAGGGTCTTTGGGTGACACAGACAAGCCCACTGAACCATGTACCCCAGCAAGGAGCGAGGGTCACTGGGGGATGTGGGAGCTTCACAGGGCACCTGACTCTATCAGGCAGGATTGGGGGGCCTCCTCACAGGAAGTGGTAACCAGGGAGCTGGTGAAGAAGGCTGGCAGGAGCTCTGACTTCCTGCTGCCTCTTTCAGCCTCAATGGATACTTCTACAGGGCAGGATCAAACCCGTGATGCCCCCAGCTGTCCTTCAGTGTGGCCTGGGAGTGACCAGGAATGACCCCTGGATGGACCCTGTGGTTGGCAGGGGGAGGGGCAAAGCTAGACACTTAAGAAATGTGTCAGCGCCGGGAAGCCTGGGTGGCTCCGTTGGTTAAGTGTCCAACTCTTCATAGCGGCTCCGGTGGCGATCTTGGTGGTCGTGAGATCAAGCCCCAGGTCAGGTCCACGCGCTGGGGATTCTCTCTCCCTTTCTCCCTGCCCCTCCCCTGCTTGTGTGCTGTCTCTCTCTCAAAATAAATAAATAAACTTAAAAAGAAAAAAGAAAGAAATGTGGCAGTGTATCAGCGCAGTCCCGGGCAGCTCAGGAATCAATCTAGGAAGGGAGTGAGCTTTAAGCCATGACCTTGAACTCTTGCTCCCAAGAAGGATCTTGCTCCCAGAGGGAGCCTCTGCTCCGAATTCTCCGAATAGGAGCTGTGGGAGGGACATATAACATTCTGACAGACATGACCTCTCTGGGAAAGATGATAGCTTTGGGAAATTCATGATCCTTTAACAGAAACATGATGTTTCTAGGAAACCTCTGGGACCTTTTATAATTCGATTTCTAAAAGTTTGACTTCTCTGGGTGAGTTGCCATCCCTTAGGGGTAACCTCTAAAAACTAGAAGTGTTTTCTTTTCTTTCCTTTTTTTTTTTTTTTTTAATGTTTATTTATTTTTGAGAGGGGGAAAGACAGAACATGAGTGGGAGAAGGGCAGAGAGAGAGGGAGACACAGAATCCAAAGCAGGCTCCAGGCTCCAAGCTGTCAGCACAGAGCCCGACGCGGGGCCTAAACTCATGAACCCTGAGATCATGACCTGAGGTGAGGCTGGAGGCTTAACCGACTGAGCCACCTAGGTGCCCCAAGAAACTGGAAGTGTTTTCTAAAATAGAGAATTTGATCCTTCAAACTAGGGGGGAGTAAAAAAGGAACTTTGTTCTGATGTCTCCGGACCCCTGGCCTGTCCCTGGGGAGAACAGGGCAAATAGGCTCCTCTTGCAGCCCTAAGGAGGGTGTCAGAGACGCAGCAGGGTGTAGTGAGGGTGAGCGTAGACCCCGGAGCCAGTCTGACTAAATTCAGACCCTGGCATACCACTTTCCAGTTCTATACACTTGGGCAGAATTCTCCAGCTTTCTGTGCCTTGTTTCTTTATCTGTCAAATAGGATTAACAACAGAACTCACGTTGTAGGATTCTCAGTGGAAAACAAACGGGGATGTGGGGGAAACACACAGAAAGCGCTGGCACGGAGCGAGCCAGGGCAACAGCAGCAGCACTAGTACTTAAGCTACTGGACTTCCCCAGGAACATCTGGCCGGTGGCTGCCTCACCCTGTCAGGTCCAGCAGGGGTCCGTCCTCAGGCTTTAGATTGTGGGGGCTCCTCCCCATCCCCTAACCTGCCTTTCCCCGTTCTCCTCCCCTGCTTCCTGGCCTTGCTGTGTATTTCTAACTTGGATCCAGGAATTTAGGTCGGCCGAACGAGGGACAGAATGGTCCTGGGGCAGGTCCCGGATCTGCCGTAGAGTAGATTTGAACCCTCAACTCTGAAGCCAGCTCCAAACTCCTGAGAACCCTTTAGGGAACAGAGCAGGACTCAGAGATGACTTTTCCACCCCAAGCTCCCTGGGGACCCGCAGGTGGGACTGGAGCTCTCAAGCTTTCCTCTTTAATAATTACAACCGAGCAGCTACTAGTCTACATTTTATTTTGTTTTGTATTTATTTTTTTTTAGGAGAAAGGAAAAGAAGGGTGCCTGGGTGGCTCAGTAGGTTGAGTGTCTGGCTCTTGATTTCGGCTCAGGTCATGATTCCAGGGTTGTGGGATGGAGCCCCATGCTGGGCCCTGCACTGAACGTGGAGCCTGCTTGGGATTCTCTGTCTCCCTCTCTCTCTGTTCCTTCTTTGCTTGCGTGCACATGCATACTCTTTCTCTCTAAAAATAAAACAAACGTTTAAAAAAAACCCCAAAGCAGAAGTTTTAAAAAAAAAAGAGAGAGAAAGGAAAAGTGTTTTGAGTCCAAGTTAAGAGAGTTGCCCAGGAAACTCTTCACAAGGTAGAAAGTGGTCCCATTAGTCTACATTCTTTATATGTATGTGTGTGTGTGTGTGTGTGTGTGTGTGTGTGTGTTATTTGTTTTATATATTTTTTATATATATATATATACATATATATATATATTTTCCCCTTTAATAAAGTCTCATGAAGATCTAGGAGTAGGTGTCATTATTTTCCCTATTTTACAGATGACATAACAAAGGCTCAGAGAGGTTTAGCAATCAGCCCAGGAACCCACAGCAGGTCAATGGCAGAGCCCAAGTTTGAGCTCCATCTTGCTGGACTCCCAGCCCCAGCCTGGCCCTTCCTGCTCAGGGGATGTCTGAGGGCTAATTCCATAGCCTCTGTCCTCACGGCTGAGCTGTCCCTTCCTTTGCTTGCTCCCCCGCCTGAGCTGCCCACACCAACTGGCTCCGTGGTGTTTTGCAGTGATGACACACCTCACGTACCCAACGAGAAGCTGGGAGAGGCGGCCGTGGTGGGAATTGTGGACCGCCTGACCAGGCTCATCAGAGAGGTCTTTCCAGGTAAGACTCGGCCATTGGCCCCCCTGAAGCATTTCCTGAGCCCCAGGCAGTGTCCGGCACGGTGGGACCGCAATAGCAGCAAGATGTGGAGGAACGACCCTCCACTGTGGGCAACGCTGGCTGCCGGGCACGTCCCGGGCCGGGCCCTTCACAGTGATTGACCGTTTCTTCCCTTCCAACAATGCTGCGGACAATGGGAGACATCACAGGGTGATGAGGTGGGTGGGTTCCAGCTACGGGGCCGTTCTTGGGTCGCCAGGGCTTTCAGAGCCCAGCAGGGCAGGCAGAGCTGTGTGTGATGACTCAGCCGACCCACGGGACGTGATGAGGAGAATAGGATCTGCGTGCCCCACCTAATGGCCCCTGAAAGTGTTTTTAAGCAAGTTGTGCCAAACACAAGGGCCCGGGGGCTGAATCAGGCTCTCAGGCCGCCCAGCGGGGGACCCTGAGAGCAGCCCACTAGTCCCCACACCCCTCCTTCGGGTTCAGCTGCATCCTCTGAAGGTCTTAGTCACGGATCCCCAGGACCCAGATAAGGCCTAATGATGATACAAAGAAATAATAGCAGCGGCAGTGACTACATGTATCTAGACATTGAGTGCTAAGTGTCAGGCACTGTTCTAAGAATATTATACGCGTTAGCCCCTTGCCGGTAACTCTGGAGGGAAGTGCGATTACTGCTTCAGTTTTGCTGGTGAGAAATGCGAGTCTCGGAGTCAAACTGGTCAAGGTCATGTGGCAAGGGTGAAGATGCAAACCCAGCTTTGAGCGCCACTCTTATCCACCACTGCCACTGCCACCCCAGGAGGGGCCCTGCGTGGCTGTCACCATCCCACATCTGTCCTCCAGGCAACCTCCTTTCTGCCACCTTCTGCCCTCGACGTAAATCATTTTATGCAGAGCTGTCTTGTTGTCTGGATGTACAGATGAGGAAGGAACCTGTGGCTCAAAGCTAGTCAGTTCCTAGAGAGGGATTCAAACTCTTCCAACTCTGAGCACTCTTTCCTCTGTTCCACATGGGCTTCTGGAATAAAAGTGAAATAGTGGATAAGAAAATGCTTTGTAAGTGTGAGTTAACATACAAATGTAAATCAGAAGATCCTCTAGTTTATAACACACGTGGACTTTATTCAATTTCCTAATATTCAAGATGCCATCAACTCTAAGGTGCATCATATTTTATGTATTGCTAAGAAAAAAATGTTGTTAATTAAAGTTGCTTTCTCAACGGCCTCAATAAGTCACACTACCTGTAGAGATGTTAGAATAGAACACTTATTTAAAAAATTTTTTTAACGCTTTATTTCTGAGAGAGAGAGAGAGAGAGAGAGAGAGAGCAAGCAAGCAGGGGAGGGTCAGAGAGAGAGAGAGAGGGAGACACAGAATCTGAAATAGACTCCAGGCTCTGAGCTGTCAGCACAGAGCCTGATGCGGGGCTTGAACCCATGAGCCGAAGCCGGATGCCCAACTGGTGAGGCACCCAGGTGCCCCAGAATAGAACATATTAGAAGAGTTCAAATGAGACTATCTTTTTATTTCTATTTTAGAGAGAGAGTGTGTGAGCAAGGGAGAGGGGCTGAGAGAGAGAGAGAGAGAGAGAGAGAGAGAGAGAATCTTAAGCAGGCTCCATGCTCAGTGTGGATGGTGGGCTCAATCCCATGACCCTCAGATCAAGACCTAAGCCACAATCAAGAGTCAGATGCTTAACCGATTGAGCCACCCAGGTGCCCTGAGACATTATCTTATTTGAGAATTATAGCAACACAGGTCAAGCAAACACTCTCCGTGTTATCAATAAATAAGTCGAAGCACAGAGAAGTCAAGCCAGTTGCTGGAGAGCAGAAAGGGACTGCAACTCTGGATTTTGGATCCACATTGTGTCACGTGTTCCTCCTGCTGCGTGCCACCTGTGTTCCCCATCAGTCACTGTGAACGCCAGCCCCTCTTCTCCGGCATGGCTGCCTGGTGAACGCAGGTGTGCTAGGCAAACAGATGCTGGTCCCAGTTCAGTCTCTGCCAGTTCCCACTGGGCAACGCCTTGAAGACTCAATGATGGTGCCTTCCCAGAAGGTTGTTGTGAGGATTAAGTCAAGTCACTCATTTAATGAGTCAACAAATATTTATTGAGCATCTTATACTTCCTGTGAGTGAGATACCTTTCTAGGGGGTAGGGAACTTGGCCAGGCCGTGCCCTTAAGCTTGTGCTTGTAAGAAGCTTCTAACAGCGCCTGGCACAAAGAAGCAGCAAAGAAAGGGAAAGAGTCCCTCCCTTCTCATCTGTTCTTGGAATTCCAGGGATTTGTGTTTTTTTAACTTTTTTTTTTTTTTTTTTTTTTTGGTGAGAGAGCCCAAGAAAGCGTGAGTAAGGGAGGAGCAGAGAGAGAGGGAAAGAGAGAAACTTAAGCAGGCTCCACACCCAGTGCAGAGCCTGACTTGGGCCTCCATCTCATGACCATGAGACCATGATCTGAAACCGAAATCAAGAGTCGGATGGTCAACTGACTGAGCCACCCACGTGCCTGTGAAATGGATTCTTAAAGGCTGATGGTATTTGTGTTAAAGAGGTGAGGTTTTTCCAGGCAGGTACAGTAAGGGCTTCTGCCTTTGCAAACAATTTCTGATGGGAATTTTACAACTTCCTCCTTCAGCAGAGCTTAGCACTTCCAGATCTTATAGACTCTACAGTGCAAAAAGTTTGTGAAAATATCTCCCCGGGGCACCCGCGTGGCTCAGTTGGTTGATGTCTGACTTCGGCTTAAGTGGTGATCTCCCAGTTGGTGCGTTCAAGCCCTGCTTCAGATTCTGTGTCTCTCTCTCTCTCTATGCCCTGCACCCCCCCTGACCCCCGCTTGCACTTTGTCTCTCTCTCAAAAATAAATAAACATTTTAAAAAAATATCTCCCCACGTGGGAACTGGAGGCTCCAGCCTCCCTCATTGGTTCAAGATCAGTCCCTGGGGAGCACCAAGCTCATATAAGGACAAACCTCCCCTGAGCCCGGAATTTTTGTTTATTGCCAAACTTGTTTTTAATGTTTATTTATTCTTTTTAAAAAAAACCTTTTTCGTGGGGTGCCTGGGTGGCTCAGTCAGTTAAACGTCCAACTTCGGCTCAGCTCATGATCTCACTGGTTTGTGGGTTCGAGCCCCGCATCGGGCTCTGTGCTGACAGCTAGCTCAGAGCCTGGAGCCTGCTTCGGATTCTGTATCTTCCTCTCTCTGACCCTTCCCTGCTCACACTGTCTGTCTGTCTCTCTCTCAGAAATAAATAAAACAGTAAAAGAAATTTAAAAAAATTTAAAAAACCACTTTTTTTTTTTTTTAAAGTCATAGCTTATTTGATTTTTTTTTTAATGTTTTTTTTTTTTTTTTATTTCTAGGAGAGAGAGAGAGCGTGAGCAGGGGAGGGTCAGAGAGAGAGGGAGACACAGACTCTGAAACAGGCTCCAGGCTCCGAGCTGGCAGTCAGCACAGAGCCCGACGCGGGGCCCGAACCCACGAACCGCGAGATCATGACCCAAGCGAAAGTCGGACACTTAACCGACTAAGCCACCCAGGTGCCCCAAAACCACTTTTTTCTTAATGTTTATTTATTTTTGAGAGAGAGAGAGAGACAAAGAGAAGCAGAGAGACAGAGTACAAGCGTGAGAGGGGCAGAGAGAGAGAGAGAGAGAGAGAGAGAGAGAGAGAGAGAGAGAGATACACAGAACCGGAAGCAGGATCTAGCTCAGAGCCTGATGACTGTGGGGCTGGAACTCAACAGCCGTGAAATCATAACCTGAGCCACAGTCAGATGCTTATCCAACTGAGCCACCCAGGCGTCCCATGTTTACTGTCAAGCTTTTATTGAGCAACTACTACTTGCCAGACACATAAGTAAAATAAAAGCGAGAAGAGGCTACTCCTGAGGAGGAAATAAGTCTGATGGGCTCCTTCCCCATAGGAGTCATTCACAAGCCACTTCCTTCCCTGGGCCCCGCCCCCACCCTCTTGAACATTTCCACAGCAAGTGGCTCTTCCCTTTTTTGTGACAGCCTCCACACCTCTAATTACTCAATACCTGTCAACCCCACTGCACTGCAAGGCCCCTGGGACAGGGACTGGGTGCCTGATTCCTGGATCTACACATAGGCACACATGAGATGCTCAATAAACACCTGTTGAATCACCAATGAGTGAAACTCCTAAGGCCCCCCCGAGTGAACCCAGACCCTTTTTCCCTAACAGTCAGTGGACCTGGAATTGACAAGAACAAGGAGCACAAAATTACCAAGGGGCTGATAATGGATGTGAAGATTATTTAGATCTTCTAACTTTCTTCTTCTCGTTCTCTGACACTTCCTTCCGACCAGGGAACTTTCTGCTGGGAACAGAGTTAGGAACAGGGATCAGAGAACTCACTGCTCTTCCTTCCCAGGTCTGAGCAATGTTCAGCCAGATTCTCTTGCACGTGGTTTTCTGCTTATCTCTGTACTTTCCTTTTGTGCTACGGCTTTTCTCCATTAGTGCTGGCAGACTGAAAATTACTAACTCCACCGAGTGCTTTCACATAAGTATGTTTATATTTCTCTTTTTCCTCCCAGACACTAAAGTCTACGCTGCTTTGGGGAATCATGACTTTCACCCCAAAAACCAGCTCCCCGCAGGAAGCAACAGCATCTATGATCAGGTAGCAGAGCTGTGGACACCATGGCTCAGTAACGAATCCATCGCTCTCTTCAAAGAAGGTACCAGCACCATCTGCAACTATAAGCCCTTACTTGTATGCCCAGGTCTGATGGAATTTTGTCTTCACAACAACCCCATGAAATAGGTACTGATTTTATCCCCATTTTACAGATAAGGAGACAGAGGCTTGAAGATGTCGAGTTACTTAGCCAAGATCAGCCAGCTTAGAGATGGCCGACTCCAGTGCCCATGCTTTCAACCCCACGACACCAATGAGGCTCATAAATGAATGTTTGTTGAGGATATACTGGGTGCCAGGCACTACTCTCAGCACATTCCAAGACTCCTCACAAAAACCCTAGAAAGGGGCAGGGACCTCCCATTGAGGCAAGGTTTCCTATCCTTGGTACTATTGACACCTTGGGCCAGATAATCCTTTTTTTTAAAAAATTTTTAATGTTTTTATTTATTTCTGAGAGAGAGAGAGAGACAGTGTGAGCAGGGGAGGGTCAGAGAGAGAGGGAGACACAGAATCTGAAGCAGGCTCCAGGCTCTGAGCTGTCAGCACAGAGCCCAATGTGGGGCCCGAACCCACAAACTGTGAAATCATGACCTGAGCTGAAGTCGGATGCTTAACCGACTGAGCCACCCAGGCTCCCCAGGCCAGATAATCCTTTGTGGGGGCCGTCCTGTGTGTTGTAGGGTATATAGCAGCACCCGTGGCCTCTAACCACCGGATACCAGTAACACCCTCCATTGTGGTAACCAAAAATGTCTCCATACCTGCCAAACGCTCCCTAGGGGACAAAATCAGTGGCCGAGAGCCACTGATCCAGAGACACAGCCAGCCCAAGGTGACCCCGGCTGACTCCCTTCCCTGTCCTCAGTCTCAAATGGTGAAACCCAACCAGAAGCCCATTGATTCAGTCCACAGAGATCAGCTTCTGGGACAGAGAGTTGAGTGAACGGGACTGACGTGGATCTGGAGGGACAAGTCCATCTTACTGTTATTCACATTATAGAGAGGAGGAAACCGAAGCACAGAGAGGCGAAGTAAAAATCTTCTCAAGCTGCACAGCTACTAAGCGCCAGAGCCAGGACTTGAACCTAGGCTGGGTGCCTTCAGAGCCTCCGGTTTTACTCACCATGCCCCTCCTATGGGAAAGATGGGACGGAGGGACGCTAGGGCAGGAGAAGGTGGGCATGGAGGGGAAGGCACAGACGTCCCTTCAGATTCTCTCTGGCTGGGACGTCTTAGGTGCCTTCTATTCTGAGAAGCTGCCTGGACTGAGTGGGGCTGGGCGAGTCGTGGTCCTCAACACCAACCTGTACTATAGCAACAACGAGCAAACAGCTGGCATGGTCGACCCCGCCCGGCAGTTCCAGTGGCTGGAAGATGTGCTGACCAATGCATCCCGAGCTAAGGAAATGGTAACGGCTCCTGCCTCCACCTCTCTGGGGTCACTTCCTGGAAATGAGTCTCTCACCTCCGCGCAAACTCACCCACCCACTCAAGATGCCCAGCTCACAGAGGGTCCTTCATCAGCCTGGTACGGGAGGCAGCTTTTTCCATCCTCACAACGGCCTGTGAAAAAGAGAAGGGTATTCTAGGGGCCACCTGGGTGGTTCAGTTGGCTAAGCGTCTGTCTCTCTCTCTCTCTCTCTCTTTTAATGTTTATTTATTTTTGAGAGAGGGAGACACAGAATGCGAGCAGGGAAGGGGCAGAGAGAATCCCAAGCAGGCTCCAGGCTCTGAGCTGTCAGTACAGAGACCAACGTGGGGCTCGAACTCATGAACCTCGAGATCATGAGCTGAGCTGAAGTCTGATGCTTAACTGACTGAGCCACCCAGGCGCCCCAGGCATCTGAGTCTTGATTTTGGCTTAGGTCATGATCTCATGGCTTGTGGGATCGAGCCCCTCATCGGGCTCTGCGCTGACAGGGTAGCGCCTGCTTGGGATTCTCTCTCTCTACCTCTCACTCTGCCCCTCCCTGGCTTCCACTCTGTGTCTCTGTCTCCCTCAAAATACACAAATAAAACAACATAAAAGGGTACTCCAGGTGGCAGGCTTAGCAAAGGCAAAGGCACACAGCGGAAAACACCTGGTGAAGTCTTCGCTGGGTACTCAGAGTACCGGAACCTGCTTTGGGGGGGGGGGGGTACCTTTGATCCTGTCTGCTTGCCTTTTGGGAGGGGGGCAGGTGTGAGGGGTCAAGGAGGGCATCCTTGAGCCCCTCCTGGGTACCCGCTTCCGCGCAGGTGTACATTATTGGCCACGTGCCCCCAGGGTTCTTTGAGAAGACGCGGAACAAAGCTTGGTTCCGGGAGGGCTTCAATGAGGAGTACCTGAAGGTGGTCCGGAAGCACCACCGCGTCATCGCGGGGCAGTTCTTCGGGCACCACCACACCGACAGCTTCCGGATGTTTTATGATGACTCAGGTACGCGACGTGGAGTGCAAGTGCCAGCCCAGCCCCCTCCTCCTCTTGCCAGCCTCTCTCAGTCTCGCTGTCTCTCTCTCCCGAAAGGTGCCCCCATCAGTGTCATGTTCCTTACACCGGGGGTCACCCCATGGAAAACCACCTTACCTGGAGTGGTCAACGGGGCCAACAATCCAGGCATCCGGGTGTTTGAATATGACCGAGCCACACTGAGCCTGCAGGTCAGAAGCCCTGCCTGGGTGTGTCGGGGCCAATGGAGGAGGGTGGGGAGGACCTGAACGTACCGCTGCCTTGCCTAACTCCTTCCAGGTAATCCATCCTCTTCTAGGGCTCAGGCTCAGAACCCCTGAGCCACCTCCAAACCCTGCAACCAAGGCAGGTCAACTTTTTGTCCCCAAATCTCCCTTCACCCTAGATCTCAGTCTTCCTACGTGGCCTCCCTGCCTCTCGCCTGCCCTGCTGTAGCTCATCTGCTCCATACTACAGAAGGAGCTAATGTTTTTAAAAGTACTTCTTGTCTCTCTCCTGCTCAAAAACCTTCAATGGCTCCCCAGTGCCCGTAAGAGAATAAGCTGGATCTCCTTGGCCCGGTATTCAAGGCTTCTCACAGTTGTGACCTCATGCCCATTGCCCGCCTCATGCCTGTACCAACTAGGTCCCAGCCAAAGCGGGCCCTTAACTCATCAAGCAACCCCTCATCTCCTTGGGTTGTGCTTGTGATTGTTGAAACAGCGAAGAAATATTATTCCTTAATTTATGCAACCACATGTACCGTGTTCCCCGGCTCCCAGGCCCTGAGCTCAGGAGATAACATGAACGAAGTCACTGCTCTCCTAGAGCTGACATTCTCGCAGGAGACACACAACAGAGAAATCAGGAAAGTTAAGTGAGGCTTGGAGAGAAGTGCTAAGGAGAAAACAGAGCGAGGAGGCCAGTGTGCCCGTGGTCGGGTGGGTATCCATGCTGTGAGGCAGGTGAGGCAGGGAAGTATCACGGAAAGGGTGACATGAATTCTGAGTAAATTGAGGGAGGGAGCCACGTGATCATCTGGGGAAGGCGAGGAAAGAGCAAGTTCAGAGGCCGGCGGTGGGAGTGTGCTTGGTATAAGGGAAGAGCAGGGAGGTCTGTGGCTGCAGAGGGCGGCACAAAGGGAGAGTGGTCAGATCCCGTCAGCCACGAGTGGCGCTCCGGATGTGAAGCGCTTGGAGCAGAAGAACTAAATATACTGACTTATAATTTTACCAAATCACCATGTCTGCTATTCAGAGAACAGGCTGTAAAGGGCAAGGGCAGAAATAGCGGTGGGGTGGGGGAGGGGGGTGGAGATCAGTTAGGAGGTGACAACAATAATCACGGAGAGGTGACGGTGGCGGGGGCCAGGGTGTGGCAGTGGGGCGGTGAGATGCCCCAGATGCTGAAGGCAGAGAAGACATGGTTTGCTGGTGGACTGGATGACAGTGTGAGAGACAGGAGTCAAGGCTGTGGCCTCAGCATCTGGAAGGGTGAAGCCATCCTTCACTGAGATGGGATCGGTGCAGGAGGAACAGGCTTGGGACCTGTTAACTTTGGGAGGTCTACCTGCTATCCAAGCGAAGGTGCCCAGGGAAGAGGCAGCAGGGTATTCAAGGAGGGAGCCCAGGAAGAGGTGGCTATAGAGATTTAATCTGGTTGTCGAGAGAGGACATTTAGAAGCAGGGGCTGGATGAGACAACTTAGGTCCTTGATTCTAGAGCAAATGTGTATGGAAAAGAGGTGAGGACTTTCAAGAGTATGGCCTGTTATCCACGTGGGCACTCAGAGGGCCTCAGCAGAGGAATCAGAGGCTGGTTCCTCGTCCTCCCACCCCCAACACGCTCTACAGGGAAGCAGTCAGACAGGCCTGAGTTTTCTACCACTCATGAGATTTTTTTACCTCTTTGGCCTCCCTTCATCTGTAAAATGGGAGTAACAGTACCTCCCAGAGTTTGGAGAGGACCAAATGAAATTCTGTAATGTGCCTAGGGGGCAGTTACCATCCATTCATAGCAGCTCCTCTTACCCCACTTCTAGTGACCTGAGGCAGGTCCACACATTTCAATGGAAAGCATTGGACAGCTAAACCTTGCCAGATTCTAGTTCTGAAGACGCACTGGAGACCTAGGGGCCGTGGGTGTATCCCAAGCCCTCCGGCAGCCACAGTCCCGTAACCTCTTCAACCAGGCACTCCATCCCACTTTTTAAAGTTGCTTTTTATCCATTAATTCTGTAAATGTTTACCAAGCCTCTCTGCGTACCTGGACAGAAAATGCATAGGCCCCAGGGTTACACCCTGGATTCCAAACCTGCCTCTGCCACTAAACACCTGTAGGAGCCACCCTGGCCAAATGAATTCTCTTTAGGACTCCGTTTCCTCATCTGCGAAATGGGGTAGTAAGTGCAGTTACCTCATCAGCATGCCATGCATCCTGGGTAAGTAGGAAATGCTCAGTAACAGCAGGTGCTGTATAGTTACAAAGAATCCGGGGGCAAATGCAAGGTGTGGGATTGGGGGTGGAGGCTGACGGATGCTCGAGGCCTACCCTCCTCACGCTCTCTCTCCAGGACATGGTGACCTACTTCGTGAACCTGAGCCGGGCGAACGAAAAGGGGACCCCGCTCTGGGAGCTTGAGTACCGGCTGACCGAGGCCTACCGGGTGCCCGACGCAGGCGCCCGCTCCATGCACGCGGCGTTGGGCCGCATCGCCAGCGACCCCGGCATGCTGCAGCGCTACTACGTCTACAACTCGGTCAGCTACGACCGCGAGCCCTGCGACCCGGCCTGCCGCGCCGAGCACGTGTGCGCGCTGCGCGAGGTGGCCTTCGACGCGTACGCCGCCTGCCTGCGCGCCCCCGGCGTCGCGCCCGCGCCCCGGCTCGCGCTGCTGCTCGCGGCGCTGCTGGGCCTGCGCGCGCTGCTTGCGCCGTGACCTCGGGAGCCCGCCGGCCGCCCGCCTGGCTCGCGGGTCCCGGGGGAGCACGCGGCCGCACCTGTCGGGCGGCCGCAGAGTGAACTGGGGGCAGCGGGGTCAGGGAATGAAGCTCCAAAGCCTCCCGCGCAACCCGCCCCCCCGGCACATTTTTCATCCAAAAAACAGTGCTCATCGAGCATCTTATTCAGTGCGCTTTTCTTTTTAATAGGTAAATACGGTTTACTGCAACTCCCTCGCCTGTTATGGTACGTCCGCCCCCCGCCCCTTGTATTTGAATAATCGGAGTAAAATGAGCCTCGTGGAAGCGGAGTCTTGTCGGCCCGGTGCCCTCGGTCTCTCCCGCACTCGTCCTTAGTCGAGGCCTCGTCAGTTCTCGAAGTCCTGCAATCGCGGATCAGAACAGGCCTTTTTGTTTTGCAACAGTGCGCATGTGAGGGATCCCGATGGTAGCCCGGGCGCTACTCTCCGGGCCATTTTAGTCATCTCGGGCCTCTTTTCGCCTCAACTGCAAAACGAGGCAATTAGAAGTCCGCTGGGCTAAGTAAGGGCAGTAAGCCTGGGCCGGTCCGTCTTCGGGGCTCAACGGGACCGGGTGCAGGTACCTCTGCGCCCGCTGCGGGAATGCAGCCGGGCCGTCTGGGGCGCAGACGGAAACAGGTGGGGTCGGCGGACGCCCCGGCAGCGGGGTCCGGGGGCCTTGCTCCTCCCCGGACAGGGCGGGACGGGGAAGTCCCGCCCAGAAGGCCCGGGCCCTGGGCGGCCCCTAGGGCTGAGCCCGCCTCCTTCCTGCCGCGGCGACCCCGGGCCCGGAGGGCGGGTCCGAGCCCAGCTGGGACAGACGGGGAGAGGCCGGCGGGTCATGCCCTGGTTTCCCCGCGCCGCGCTCCTCTGGGACCTGGTCCTGGGCTTTTTGGGTACCGCCGCCTTCCTGATCGACCTGGGCGCCGACCTGTGGGCCGCCGGCCAGTATGTGCTCAGCGGCCGCTACCTGTGGGCCGCGCTGGTGCTGGCGCTGCTGGGCCTCGCCTCGGTGGCGCTGCAGCTCTTCAGCTGGGTCTGGTTGCGCGCCGACCCCGTCGGCTTGCACGCGTCGCAGCCCCCAGGCCGCTGCCTGGCGCTGCTGCATCTCTTGCAGCTCGGCTACCTGTACAGGTGAGCGCCCCGCCCTCGGGAGGAGGGAGGAGGGAAGAGGAACGGAGCCCAGCGGCACCTGCAGCAGGGCTATAGTAGCACCGGGGAGAGCTCGGACACCGGGGAGGGGCTGGGAAGGAGAGGATGGGGACCCAGGAGAGGAAGCCAAGCCCGGGGGGGCACCTCTGCTCACGGGTGAGCTCCCCGCCCCTAAAGGAAAAGAACGCCCGCTGGCAGCCGTCGGAGCCCAAGTAGGCCTGCCCTCTGGCACAGGGGAAGAAGCTGAAGCCCAGAGGTGAAAAGGAGGCACATGATTTGGAGCCCGGCCTCTCTGGGATCCAGTTCTAGCTGGATCTGTGACCTCATTCCTGCCGGTCTCTGAGCCTCGGTTTCCTCCTGTGTTAGAAGGCGGCAGGAGTCTAGACATCTCTGGCAGGTGGGCCGGTTGAGAGGAGCGAAGGCAAGAGTGGGCACGTGCCTGGCATGGTGCCGGGCTCTTGGCGGACTAGGGTAATGGCAGACTCGGGTGTTCCTTTCGGCTGTGGGTGGGGCCTTGGGCAGGTCCCTTGAGCCCTCAGGGTCTCAGTTTACTCTTTGTTCCAGTGGGGATGGTTGTAGTCCCTGCCTCTGTTTGGGAAGGATTAACGGAATAAGACCTGTACACTGCTTTGGCGCAGAGGAAGCATTCAACAAATGTCAGCCAGCTTGATTACTTGGGTCCCCCGGGAGCTTCAGCACCGCTGATACCTCCCCCCTCCAGACCCCCCCCCCAATAGAGCCCTTCTCTCAGCCCTTCTTTCCCACTTTTGTTCTCGCTGCCCCACCCCCTCACCCCCAGCGCCAGCAAGAGAGCAGAGATGGGGTCGGACTCACCCATGTCCCTTGCGCCAGCCCGGGGGCCCTGCAAATCTGTGGGGGCTGTACTTTTCACAACTGGCAGGGTCCCCTCGAGATGAGGAAACTGAAACAAGGGATCAGAGTCCTGTGATGCAGTCAGCACATGGTGCGGTCTGAGTAGGGATGGGGTGGCTGGAGGCGACGTCTGCTCCTGAGTCCATTTTACACATTCTTTCCACGTCTTGCTTTGACGAAGCTGCACTGAGTCTCCAGGGGTGGATAAGAGGAGCGTGGAATATTGCAGTTTTGCCTGAGGGACTGCACAGGCATCAATCACTTGCCGGCCGGGCGTGAAGGGGTGCGGTTACCCCAGTCCCGGCGGGCCTTGATGAGCCCTGAATCCATCACTGTATTGTGCGTCTTCCCTTCTAGTTCTGCTGAGCGCGAGGCAGACAGACTTTACTGAACTTCGGTTTTGAAAATGGGTCTCTACCTATCTTCGACTAGACTGAGGCGGGGGGCCTTGGGGGATGAGAGGCAGAGGTCCCTGCTGAGGGAGAGCCCTGACCTGGGCCTGCCCCCCCTGCTCCCTTAGTGTATTGTCACGTCTGTCCAGGGAGTGACATTAAATGTCTGATGAATGAATTGGCAGTGAGTGAATGGGCTCACCTCCCAATAGCCAACTGAGATCAGTTCTGGCGGGTGGGGGGGGAGATCTTGGTGCGTCTTCCACTACCCCCCTCATGCCACTGGGTCACCACCCATGCCCATCTATCCAGCCTCTGGGCTCTCTTTTAACTCTGCCTCTGCGGGGCGCCTGGGTGGCTCAGTCAGTTTAAGCGTCCGACTTCGGCTCAGGTCATGATCTCACGGTTCGTGGGTTCGAGCCCGGTGTCGGGCTCTCTGCTGACAGCCGGTTCAGAGCCCAGAGCCTGTTTTAGATTCTGTGTGTCTCTCTCTCTCTGACCCTCTCCTGCTCATGCTGTCTCTCTCTCTCTCTCAAAAATAAATACAAAATTAAAAAAAATTAACTCTGCCTGTCTCCGTGCTCATCGCTCCGGGCAGTTCTCTTAAATGGATCTGTGCTTCCGTTCTAACCCCTCCATCCCTTCCGCTTCTCCACAGCCAAGGTGATCTTTCTAGTACATGTGCTGCCAAAGCGAGCACGAGGGTGGTCTTTCTGTAGCACAGTCTGACCTTGCCTACGCTTGCTAACATTTGAGAACTATCACCTGAGGCAATTTTGTAGTGTGCCTTTGGAATTCAGACAGCTTTGGGTTCAACTCCTGTTGCCACCATTTATTGGCGCTTTGGTCCTGTGTCCCGCATCTGTCAAATGGGGATGTTGTAAGGGGCATATGGGACAAGGTTTGTGATGACCTTGGGGGCATGCTGGCCAGCTGGAGGGCAGGGGTTATATTGGTCCCCACTTCATGAGGAGGAACCAGTTCGGTGAGGTGAAGTCGCTGGTGCCCGAGGCCCCACAGCATGTTGAGTGACAGGCTAGGATCGGAGCCCGTCTGCACCCACCCAGCGGGTGAGGGAAGGCGGACCGCCACAGGACGCTAACCTGGCCCCTTGGGGCATCCGTATGTGCTGCCTAGGTGTGTGCAGGGGCTGCAGCAAGGGCTGCTGGTGTGGCAGCAGGAGGTGCCCTCTGACTTTGACCTGGCTTATGCCGACTTCCTGACTCTGGACATCAGCATGCTGCGGCTCTTTGAGACCTTCCTGGAGACGACTCCGCAGCTCACGCTGGTGCTGGCCATCGTGTTCCAGAGCGGCCGGGCCGAGTCCTACCAGTGTGAGTGCTGGGCCAGTGGCCAGTCCCCGTTACGGTTTGGGAAAGCTCCCGACACGTCAGGAGTGTTTCCACTCTTAAAAAGCTGCCTAGAAAATAGAATAGCCTTCAGTTGGGCAGGACTGCGCTCTGCGCTCCATCCGAAAGTTACCCTTTAGCCTTCTGAGTTGGGACAAACGGCAGGTGTAGCGGCCGTGATGACTGAGTGCCAGCTGTCAGCCAGGCCCTGCGTAAAGTGCTTTCTTGTCCACATTGCTCACACGCACAGCAGCCCTACAGGTTGGTGCTTTATTTCTTTCCATTTTACACAAGAGGGAAGAGGTGCAGAAAGGTGAAGGGACATGCCCGGGGGCACAGAGCATTCACTGGGCACCTATTTTTGTCTGTTTGAGTGATGTGGGTGTCTAGGTCAGGGCTACGTGGAGACAGTCTACACTATGTGCATGGGAGGCAGGGAGTGAGGGAAGAGACAGATTCTCCTAACTCTTTATTTCGTGAACATTTATTCAGCTGCTATTAGGTGCCAGGCACTGGGCTCTAGGGATCCCAGGGGAGCAGAACATTTTGTCCCCTGAAGGAGCTCAGAGACAAGGAAATTGATCATTACTGTGTGCTAAGGCTGCAGGCAGAAGCAGGTGAGGTGTCACGGGTCACCTGCAGAGCGGGGTGGGGTGGAGCGGGTTCCGGATAGGTGACCTCAGGGCCCTGGAACTCGCAGGGCACGTGCACCGGGTCTACCTGGCATGGAGGGTGAAGCCTGTCCAGGCCAGGGGCTGCGGCATGCTGGGCAAACCGGAAGGGGATCAGCCCTAAGACCCGGCATGGGGTAGTTAGAAGGGACGTTGGCCACAGATCTGCTTCCGGGGTGGGGGTGGTGGCTTCCTGGTCCGTAACAGGTTCCTGGGGAACATCTGTTGACTGACTGCCGTGGGAAAGGGCAGGGTAGGAAGCACTCTAGAGACATTCCAGCGCTGCTTCTGTCCCTCCCTGGAGGTCCAGTGCTTTTAGCCACGGGAGGGCAGCTAGGAGGTGGGATAGGCTCTCCGCCATAACTTTGGGGTGTTGAGAAATCAAGACGAAGGCCCAGTCTGAGCCCAGACGTTATGTCTGTGTGGCAGAAATTCCTCCCGGCCTGGAGTGCAGCTTCACCCAGGAAACCCTGGGATTTCCTGCTTCCATTTCTGAGACTACAAAAGGGGAACTGGGATTGCTGATTTTCAGTCCCAAGAAGGCCTTGGGCTTTTCCGGGAAAGGAAGGTTTAGAGGGCCCTAAATCTGCTGAGGGTGCAGCCGGGGCCCAAGGTCCTGGATGCTGGGTGACAGGGTGCAGAGGAGGTTATATAAGCCACACCCTCTTTATCCTCAAAGAATATCACTGTGGTAACCCCTGAAAAGTAAAGCTTTGTGGTGCAGAGGGCAGACTCCATATTTGAACCCCAGCTCTGTTGTTGGTTGCGTGAACAGATGTTTTCCAAGTGCACTTTCCCTTCAGCTATAGGGGGCTGTCACACCCACCTCTGGGCGGCCGTGACCTCTCGGGAGTGCCGGGCAGGCTGCCGACAGGGCTCACCTATTGCCGCTTACTCTCCCTAGGGGTCGGCATCTGCACGTCCTTCGTGAGCATCTCCTGGGCGCTGCTTGACTACCACCGGGCCTTGCGCACCTGCCTTCCTTCCAAGCCGCCCCTGGGGCCGGGCTCCTCTGTGGTCTACTTCCTGTGGAACCTGCTGCTGCTGTGGCCCCGAGTCTTCGCCGTGGCCCTCTTCTCAGCTCTCTTCCCCCACTACGTGGTTCTGCACTTCTTCGGCCTGTGGCTGGTGCTGCTATTCTGGGTCTGGCTTCAGGGCACGGACTTCATGCCAGATTCCTGCTCCGAGTGGCTGTACCGGGCGACAGTGGCCACCATCCTCTATTTCTCCTGGTTCAACGTGGCCGAGGGCCGCACCCGAGGCCGCGCCACCATCCACCTGGTGTTCCTCCTGAGTGACAGTGTTCTCATGGTGGTCACCTGGTTGACTCACATCGCCTGGCTGCCCAGTGAGATCCCACTGCAGACGTTGCTGCCTGTGGGCGGCGTCTGCTTCCTCCTGGGCCTGGCCCTGCGGCTTGTCTACTACTGCTGGCTGCATCCTAGCTGCCGCTGGGAGCCTGACCGTGTGGATGGGACCCGAGACCTCCGCTCCCTCGAGTGGCGTCAGCCGCCTCAGAACAAGCGCATGGCCCAGTTGGCTCAGAACTTTTTCCCCAGGGTTAGGGATGAGGCTGCCTTGCCACAGAAGGGAGAGGTGAATGGGGTCCTTTGAGGCAGGGTCAGACCCGGCAGAGGACAGAGCAGATGGCATCAATGGGTAGAATGCAGTTGCTTGGCCTTGATTCACTCAAGATGCACTTAATGCTTGATGTGCCAGGCACTGGAGACCAGAGTAGAGTAAGGCGGAGGGGCCTGACTTCAAGGATGAGAACAAGAGGAGAAAGGCTGGGCCCTGGAGGCTCAAGGGCCCCTGTTATGTACCAGGTGCTTTGGGAGGAAAGAAGAGACCCCCCCCCCCTTCCCCACCCTACCCCTGGCAACCAGTGTAGCTGGTGCCCCAAAGCTCCTAGTGCTCGTGTTTTCACCTCCCTGGCCACCTCTAAAGTTGGTGGAGCTGCTGTCCTACCCCGAGGTTCCCCTATCCTGGGCTAGAAGGCCCAGGACCTGCGGGATGTGTTCTCCAGAATTCTTCCTCCCGGCCCCACCTGTCATTCAGTTCATTCAACAAATGTTTACTGAGAGCAATTTCTATGCCAGAAACATTCTATCCTTGGGACCTGAACACAATCAGCTGCCGCCTAAGCTTCATCCCTCACCCTCTGCAGCTGCTCCGGAGTAGGCTGTCATGTTGGAAGCTGGGGATGTCCAACGAGCGGCCCCTGTCAACCTCCCCAAGGCCTGAGGGCAGCTGGCCCAGCCTCTGGTCCTGCTCTCTGGGTGCCACCTTTCAACCAAGCGCTTGTGAACCTGTGGTCTGGGCCGTGGCTCAGCCCATGGAGTTTTATACTTTAGGCAGTACACTTTCTACCTCAGAGTCTATGTGGAGAGGAAGAGGCGTGTGCATACGTGTTTCTGCAAGTGAAGGACACGTATGTGTTGTTTTTGTTCAGCAGTATTATTACAGTGTTATTAAAACCTCATAAAACTCTCCAACCTGGTCGTATCATTAAATCTAGAGTTCAAAGCCACCTGGAAAGAAGGGTCAGGGACGTGAAGTTCACCCCTTAAAATCGATAAAGGTCCTGGGACCAGAGAAGACGGCTGGCACAGGCTGGACTTCTCAAGCTTGTTTTCCAAGTTTCAGGAGCCGGTAAGCCACTGCGGGGTCGATGGTTGCCAGGTGGGCATCAGAACCCAGATCTGGACCGACCAACATTTTGTTGGTTCCTCAAAAAGCTGAACATAGAATTACCATACAATCTAGTAATTCTACTCCTCAGTTTATACCCAAAATAAATGAAAAGAGAGGCTTAAAGAGATATCTGGATGGCAATCTTCATAGCAGCATTATTCACAATTACTCAACGATGAAAAACCACTAGTGTCCATCAACAAATGAATGGGTAAACAAAATATGGTATATACATACAATGGAATATTATTCAGCCATAAAAAGAAATGAAGTTCAGGGGCGCCTGGGTGGCTCAGACGGTTAAGCGTCC
The DNA here is from genome assembly GCF_003009895.1 of Hyaena hyaena. NCBI lineage: Eukaryota > Metazoa > Chordata > Mammalia > Carnivora > Hyaenidae > Hyaena > Hyaena hyaena. Next base: position 5,408,445 of record NW_024080635.1, on the reverse strand, counting down.
AACTCTGGCTCTGGTCATGATCTCACAGTCCGTGGGTTCGAGCCCCACGTGGGGCTCTGTGCTGACAGCCAGCTCAGAGTCTGGAGCCTGTTTCGGATGGTCTCTCACTCTCTCTCAGAAATAAATAAAACAGGAGCCGGTAAGCCACTGTGGGGTCGATGGTTGCCAGGTGGGCATCAGAACCCAGATCTGGACTGACGCTAGTGTGTGCTGTTAACCTGCGCCGATGCCAGACAGGCAGGAGTGGCCACAAACGCCTTTGGTGCCAGGAAGTGAGTACCAGAGCCTGGGTGAAGAAAGGTCTTTTTGCTGGGAGCAAGGCGGGGCATGTCAGTGAAGAGGCAGCTTAGGGGACGTGGGTGTGGTCGGTGATGCCAGGGAGGTGCAGCTTCTGTTGCTCAGGAAGGTCTGCGATTTGGGGAAGCAAGGAGCAGGAAAGGGCACTGGGGAGAAGAAAAAGGTGCAGTCATCTGCGAGCAGACCCAGGACCGTCTCGGGTCTATTTTTCGTTCACTTTAGTGCAGACACAATAAATAGGATAAATAAAACTGTATGAGATAGTGTAAGAGTAGGGAAGGGCACAGGGAGAGGTGAATGCGTGCTGTGGGTGGGAGTTAGAATTTTATATAGAATGGCCAGGGAAGGTGTCGTCGAGAAAGAGATTCAGCCTTGAAGGTTCAAGATGAGGGTGAGACCAAATCAGCAGCGACTGGCGGGAGGCTTGTGCGGCTATACTGGCCCAGAGCCAAGGATGCCAGAGAGGACAGCTGGGTGGGGGTGGGGGTGGGGGTCTGCTTTCTGACACACAGAAAGGGAAGGCCGAAAGGACCTCTAGCACCAATCCATCCAGTAATTTCCAGATTTGAATTTCACAGACCCGTAAAATGGCCAACATGATTACCAACTTAATTTTAACAAAAAAAAGGCAGTAAAAACTGCCAACTAATATCTTCATCATCTCAGAATAAGATGTAACAACCTCAGAAAAATGACCATTCTCTTGACTACATTTAAGTCCACAGAAACACATCCATAAGTAAAATCATTGTGATTTTTCTCAACTCACTGGGAATATCAAGGGTTGAGACAGCAGAGGGTGAGCTTAACGCCCAAACTAGCGTCGGACATTTCCTGGGGGTTTCACTAAAGCAAATATTGGTGCCAGTGCTTCTTCCTGTCACATGTGGAGATTAGGTTCAGGGGAGATGCCATATATACCCAAATAGAAGACAGTGTTTTAGGCAATTCCCCACTTTCCCCTGAGAAAAATTTTTAAAAATGTGTTTTTAATGTCTTGGCTAAATCTTTAATCACTAAATGAAATTATCAAATAATGGTTCATATGTAATTAAATTGAAACAGCATAGTGTCCTACCTAAAATCTGTGGAATGAAGCAGCAGTCATTTCTTCATCTGTGTGTGTATATATATATACACACACACACACACAAACTATATATAGTTTACAGAATCAAGAATTTTAAAAAGATGACAGTGGCATTATTTACAATTAGAAATTTCAAGATTCCCATCAAGATTTTTTTTTTTTTTTTTTTTTTTTAAGAGACAGCATGTGTGAGGGACAGAGGGAGAGAGAATCCCAAGCGGGCTCCATACCCACTGCAGAGCCCAGCTTGGGGCCTGATCTCATGACTGTGAGATCATGACCTAAGCCGAAATCCAGATGGACACTTAACTGAGCCACCCAGGAGCCCCAAGGCAATGCCCTTTTTTAAGAGAGAATTCATCGGAAAAAAAATACATCTTATAGTCTGATGTGTGGTACTTGGAAGCCAGATCCAAATTCTGGTCTCCTTCATTGGAATAAAAGGCAAAGAGATTCTCCACTGTTTTCCAGACCAGTGAGGGACAGTCAACTCAACTCTGAAGAAATGAAATGAGAAAAAGTAGTTGATGTGACATGAAATCAGGCCAAATCAAGCGAGGTTTGATGTCAGTTTGTCAGTTTTATTGCTTTTGCATTTTCAGCTCATCACAGCAAGGTACTGATTTCTCTCTTCAATAATAATTAAGTTTTAGCACATTTGACAGCAAATGAAACCTCTTATCATTCCAGTCCTAAACTTTAAAAAGCAATAGATTTTAGAAACAATTAAGAAATAAACTTTCCCTTGCAAGTTATTTTAAAATATTTCTTTTACTTCCCCATGTACATTTATACCAAATGGGTTTTTTTTTTGTTTTTACTTTTTTGATGAAATTAATGACTGACTTATTGAAAGGGTGCCATCGTCCTAATGAGCTTTTCAGATTTTCTTTTAAAGCCCTATTTAGGAGCCTGCTTCGCTGGGCAACTGGGTTGATCCTACTCAGAAAAGACACAGGAGCAAACTGTATAGAAAATAAAAACTTTATTCTTTCAAGTTTATAAGATAGTTCCCATTACATATAACATTATGGTCAAGGACTCTACACAGCCACGAATGCCCGCAGTCACATAAATATGTCCAATCCACTCAATGCCTTCTCCTGCTAAATGAGGCATCGGAAGTCCAGAGGGTCCTGTTTTGAATAGAAGTTGTCCTTAATGAGATGGCTCCTATCAGTGCATTAGGAACTAGCCAAGGAGCCTTGCTTGTTGGAGCTGACTCAGAGAGGAAGGGACAGAGGGGGCCTGCTAATCAGGGATGGGACAGAACTAGATTTTCTCTCATAGTTGAAGATATTTTAGAATCCCAGAATTCAGATTTGGCTTCTTTGTAAGTGTGAACACCTGGAGAGTTCCAACTTTTGGATGAAAAAGGAAACCAATTTAGTGGTAAGGAGTAGAAGCCTCCTTAAGAAGGGCCCTATCTGCCTCCCTTCTACAGGTGTGAGGAGAGGAAGGCCCAAACCCACCACTGTTGGCTTAGACCAGGAAGGGGAAGAATGTGGCTCTGCCTCTATACTCCTCTCCCCCATGGTTCAGGGGCACTGACACCCATTCAAAGTAATGAACATCTTGACGCTCCATGTGCTGCAGCTAGAGTTTGCCAATCAGATTCTACCTGGAGCTTTAAAGGGGAGTTTGCATACACTGCGAATCAGCTGTGGCACAAGTCTCCGGGATACTAGCTTTGCGCCCCCCATCCCCAATTTGCAGAGCAGAAGACAGGAATACCCCAAACCAAATAACAGCCCATGTAGGCATCCACATCTGGAACGGGCATCTATTCTCCTGGACACCAGCCGCTGCCCCGGGGCACTGGGACAGAGTGATGCTAAGGCACAGTCAGTTTTACATTCGGAAGTCAAGCCACCTCTTAAGCCCAGGACACCATCTGACAACTTCAGATCCCGTGCTAGACAGTTCTCACTGTGAAATGTGCAGACCCATCTTCTAGAACCCACAGTGCCCAGCTGGGGGAAAGACTCATCACGTGGCTAATTTCCCGGGGACACTTTTACATAAAGAGGCTTCCCTTTTTACTTTCCCTCATTGAAGAAATGACCCACGGTATCCTTTGGCCCTCAGTTTCCAAGAGCTCTTGGTGCTACCCACTTATTTTCCTTTCCAGATCTTTGTGCTGGGGAGGAAGAAAACACAGGGTAAAAGGTGAACACTGCATTCCCTGACAACTCATTTTGGCAAAGAGGAATCAGGGAGCTCCCATCTTCTGTCTGCCTTATGAGGAGGGCAGCGACAACCAGAAAAGCGCAGAGGTTGTTCTGCTCTACAGAGCTTCTTCACCTCTCTCAGCCAATTTCAAGTTCCTTTTGCAAAGACTGAAGCTGGGCAGTCAGGGTGGGGAGGGGGAAATGCCACTGAAAGAGGGTCCAAGTCATACTACTGGGATAAACAGCTTCTCCCAAAGGGCAGGGAGAGAGAAGCGTTTGCATGTAGACCTGTGTGCCTGGTGGGGGAGCCACTCCACAGCCTCACGAGCCTGAAGTATAGCACCAACCAGACGCCCATGTCCAGTGCAAGAAACCAACAGTTAGACGGCCCGTATGGGGAGAGCTTGGGCCCTGGAAGACCCATGGTGGAGCTTTCTAGGATCAATCATCAAGCAAGGCAGAGCAGCATCTGGACAGCTATGCTGAACACAGACCATGGAAGGGTGGCCTCAGAGGACATGCCCCATCGCTTCCCCCACCTGCCAACGGAGACAAGGCCAAAGAGGCAGCTGAGTCATGAGTACTGACTTCAGTTTCTCCCCCAAAACTGTTTCCCTAAAAATTGTGAGTAATGAAGCACTTTCTCAATCAGTTCTGAAGGAATGTGTGTATCAGCCTTTCTCTGCTATCTGGGTGGCCTGGCATTGGAAAGAGCCTGGCCTCTTTGTGCCACAACATCTCTGGAAATGGATATATGCAGAATCTTGGGGGGCAAGCAATCATAGCAGGGGTTGGTCAAGGGATGCCTACTACTGAGGACCCAGACTGCACACCTGATGTGCTTAGATAGCCACGGCTCTCCACGTGGCCTGGGAGGGGCTGAACTTCTGCAGCTCTACAAAGTGTATCTTGCCTGAGCAGATGCCCTGGCTGGTCTCGGAGGGACGGAGCATCCACAAACACAGCCAGGCTGTAAGGCTGGGATTAGTTGCCCAGCACCCACCAATCTTACCAGAGGTCAGGGTGAGACATGTTCCTCCATTTGGCCCAGGATTAAATGTTCAGGCATAGAATAGGGTTCCAGCACCCTCACTTAAATCAGGAAAGTCTTCCTGGCCTTATGGTTTCCCATTTTAGAATGGGATTTGAGAAGTGGGAAGGGTGTTCCATGGGAAAACTGGGTTTTGTTCATAACAATCTGTTCTTCAGCTTCAGGCAGAGATCTGGGTAAATATATGCCCAGAATACCTCTCTTGGCTTAAGGGCTTCAAAGGAAGTCATATGTAGTTATGAGTCTGTTCTTAGACTTAACTTCTTGGGTCCAAAGCTGAGGGACTGGCCAGAGATGCATGGAGGTGGATGTGAGGTACAGAGGGCAGGAAAGGGGCAAGACTCTAGTACCGATGACTAAGAAGGAAGAGAAGGCTGCAGGGGTGAGCAGCTGTTGGGGAAAGGTGCTTCTCTGCGGGAGGAAAAGATGGAATCTTCTTGTTTCAAGAGCCAAAGCAGCAGAAACTCAAATGAAGCCTTAGTCCTTTTCCTCCAGTTTGGAGGTAAGCCCTCTGGGACACAGCCTTTGAATAAGAGTCAAGCTGAAGGCTTAGAATTTACCGTCTTAAGAGGGGGAATTCCTAGAGTTGTGCCATTTGGTTAAAGGGGGACGGGGACTGGAAAGGCGACTAAGGCTTCTAGGATGGGAAATACCAAAGTCTAAAGTTAATCAGTGTCCAGTGCCCCACAGTTCAGCCAACTAGGAGATGGAAGAACAGGAAGGCAACCACCCTAGAGAGCAGACCATGGGAGCAGCTAAAGAGGTGCCACTGTCACAGAGAGGTATTTTAGATATTTCAGTTGCTATTTTCCAAGGAAACTTTACACACCCCTTTCTTGCTAGAAAAAAGAAAGGAGGGAAAACCTGCTTCAGAGACCAGACCCTTAACTATAAAAATAACATGTACATTCCCTGGGAATATGTTCTACAGCTACGGAGATTACAAAGACTGCAAGAGATGGTATCACAAAAGTCTGCCACGCTCATCCTGTCACCTCAAGTTCAGAGCAGTTCTCAAACTGGTCGCGAACTAAGAGTGCAACTCTGCCCCAAGAATTTCCTTTTCTTTTCTTCATTTCTTGAAACAAAATAAAACAAAACAGAAACCAGAAGAATTAAAAGCACTGTAGCTGCGGTGAGTCTATTGTTCTCTCAATCTGACCGCCTCCTGCCTCTGCATGAGGATGAACACGGGGCTGCAGCTCACTTTTAGCAAAAATAAGCTTCGTCCCTTGCAGCGGTTCGTTCTGTGTTCTCGCCAGCGTCCCGTGGAGAGAGAGAAACACACACACAGAGAGACAGAGACAGAGACAGAGACAGAGAGAGTTCCCAGACAGTTCCGGTCTCCAGCTCCCTTCAGGAGTGGAAAGGAGCTCATGGGGGAGGGTCTTCATTCCAGTTCTTAGAGAAAATCAAGCTCCAAAGCCTGGTGGAGGGACACGAGGTCTCCATGGTTTGTGATTCTCCAGAAAGGCATGTTGTGCTGGAAGAGAGGGGCCAGTTGGTAGCTGATTAACCCAACTTCTTTTGGGAGCTTGTGTTTACCCATAAACCCGTTCCTCTCACCAAGATACCTGGTACCCTTCTCTACTTCTGCCCACCTTCTAGGGCTGTTATAAGCATCCGGTGAGTCATATGTATAAGGACTCTGTGCACTACAGGACACTTGAAAAGATGAGAGATTTTTATTAGGTCTTTACTGGTAACTGTTTTTTTAATGATATATACTCGTTTTGGCTACTATATAGGGTCTTCAGGATCAAATAAAATGACCCACATAAGAAATCAGTATTAATATTACATTTCATTTTTACAGATGGTAAGTTTCAGAGCTACAAAGCCCAAATCTTGTTTACGAGTTAAGACGCAGAATACATAGATCTGAGAAATAATAATCCCATAAACTATGTCGTCAGAATCCTGTCCAGAATACTGCGTGTTCTGGAAGCCACTTAAAAAAAAATTTGTTTTCCTGGAAGCCACATTTTAAAGAAGGGATTTGAAAAATGCAAGTGTTGGAAACTATGTTCTCTGAAGCTGAAGGGGATTGGCTTTACTGACTTTTGCTCAAAACGGTTGCAAATTACCTGGAATATGGAAGTCCTACAAAAGTTCTTTTGGCATGTAACTCAGGGTTTTTTCAAACATACTGCTCACATATAATATTTAAAAGGCTTTTAACATGCAGAAGAAGAAACAGATTTGTTATGCTGTGCTCGGAACTAGGACCAAGATGTGAAAGTCAGACACATGAGTTTGGTAGAACAGGACACCCAGGAAGCACTCCCCCCTCCTTGGGTGTATTCAAGGAAGAACCAGAATGTCTTCTGTCAAAGTAGCTGCAGAAAAGGTCCCTCACAGGGTAAAGGTTGAACTGGATGGAACTCCATGGCATTTTCCAGTGGGTTTATTCAAAGGTATATGATTATCTAGGCATCAGCTTAGAGGCACCAACTCTGCTAATGACTGAAGTTGTTCTTTATCTTGCCCATTCCCTTCTTCAAACCAAGAAGCACTAATGCCTCCATCTACTAGTTACTAGTGTCTTTCTTAGAGGACAAGTATTTTAGAATCAAAACCTCGGAGATAACACATTAAAAAAAAAAAGAAAGAAATGCCACATAAAATGGTAAATGAAAACATTATGAGGTAATAATGTCACCAGATTACCAATCCCACAATTTGTTAATAGTTGAAGACTGTACATTAACTGGATTAAGACATCAGGACAGCTGGTCCTAGCTGGCAACCTACTACCTCCAAGTCCAAGGAACAGAGTTGCTGGAAGGACACTAGGGTCAAGGAAAACAACGTCTGTAGATCCATTTAATAAATGCAGATGAGGATAAGCTGTCCAAAGTCACATAGCTAAGAAACAGATGAAATCTGAACCAATCTACTTTTAGATTCCAGAGCCAAGACTCCTTCCATCTACTGTTTCCCGTATTAAGACGAGATGACCTGGAGTTGGGACTTGCACAGTGAGGAGGTTAACATCAGAAGAATCTTTCCTGGGCTTGGAAGCAGGAAGGATTTTATCTAAACTTCCACTTGATTGTACTGGCTTTTTAAAAAAATTTTTTAAAAATATTTTTATTTATTTCTAGGAGAGAGAGAGAGAGAGACAGCGTGAGCAGGGGAGGGTCAGAGAGAGAGGGAGATACAGACTCTGAAATAGGCTCCAGGCTCTGAGCTGGCAGCCAGCACAGAGCCCGATGCGGGGCTCAAACCCACGAACCGTGAGATCATGACCTAAGCGAAAGTCGGATGCTTAACCGAGTAAGCCACCCAGGCACCCCTGTACTGGCTTTTTGAAGATCTAAAGCCTGGAAAAGTTAGAATGATTTGCTTTTTTTTTTTTTTTTTTAAAGAGTGAGCAAGCATGCGTGGGACTGAGGGGCAGAGGGAAAGGGGGAGAGAGAAAGAGAATCCCTCTGAGAGGGCTCACCATGGAGCCCAACACATGGGGCTTGATCCCATGACCCTGGGATCATGACCTGAGCCAAAATCAAGAGTTGGACTCTCAGCTGAGCGAGCCACCCAGGTGCCCCTGATCTGCCTTTTTGTAGTGAAGTCTCATGCTCTTGGGAAGGCACTGCCCTCTACGATGAAGATGGAAGATGGGGCCCATATCAGGTTTAATGATGGGGGTCCCCACAACAGGGCTCAAGGATTTTAAAATTTGAGTGGCAAACAGAAGGGGGAAAAGAAGGATCTAACAAGTTACAGGAAAACTCTATTTGGGGAAACAAATGAACCTCTTTAAAGAAAAATGGGAGAGAAAGAGAAGGGAAAACACTGTAAATGTACAACAGATTGCTATGATTTCTGACTTTTACCATTTTTCTAATTGCTTGATGCATTCCCACATGCACTGTTCTCTTTACTATGGTTACCTGTTTGGCTGCAATTTCTTCATCTCGTCCATCTCCAATCACTACATATGTGACTTTCTTTCCAAACCTAGACACAATTCTCTCGAAGCAGCTCTCCTTACCTGATGAGAAAAAGAAATTTCCCATTAGGATATTCTCCCTAACTTTTTTCAACACCAAAGAGAAGGGCTGCTGCTGGTTCACCTCCCTATGCGTGGACAGAACAAGTAGTAGTCCATGTGGTTAGTCTGAGGGGAGTAGGTGTGGCCGCTGGAGACCCAGCAGGCACGCTGCCCAAAGAATGAGAAGTTGGGCTACTAAGATGTCAATGAAGACAACGCCAGGCTTTCTAGGCATTGTGCTTTCTATGTTATTTTAATCATCATACTGAGGGTAAAGCCCCTAAGATCTTAGTGTGGGGGATTTTAGGCAAAGGAGCCTAGAATGTGTGAGAGGTGGGATACCACCTCCCTCTTCCACATCTCCTGCATTTTATAGCTTAACAAAGCAGCTCTCAAGGTACTCCTTTAATGAATTCTCAAAATAGTCCAGTGAGATCACTACCATTTCCTATTGTACAGATGAAACAGAGCCTGAAAGGATTAGTAACTGGTTCTAGATCACAAACAAGCTAGTAGCTACACTTTGGGCTCCTGGTTCCAAGTGTAGGCTCTGGCTGTCATGCCATGATGAAAGCATGATCCTGGAGGGAAACTGTTTTAATGTAGAGGGAAAAAAAAGTGGAAGCGTAAGGTCCTGATTTGTTTGTAACATGAAATGGGCAAACTATTTTCCTCCAATTCCTCATTTTCCAGAAACAGTCCTAGGCATGGGTCTTACGTCTTTTAGCAGGGGAGAGCTTCAGAGTACCAATGAATATGGCAGTAAATCTGTCACATCTAGAATATTCTATTATACGTTGTAACTGCAACTGAGATAGTGTATCTCTGAAATTGACCTTGGGGAAAGAGAGGGTGATTTAAATCCATGCAGTTGAGAAACACTGGCAGTGCATCAAAATTCAAATCCCATCTGGGACATACCAGAAGCATGCACAGATGATACTGGTATAGGAAAGACACTTTACTTGCATAAATAAACAAAAATGAAATTATTTCTCTTGCTTTTTTTTTTTTTTTTTTTTACCATTTTATACTTTATTTCCCTGTTTCTGTCCCCTTCTTCAGGTAAGCAAGGTCCTAACTCTGCTTCCTTGTTCATCCTGCTCCATTTAACTGGCTCATCCTCTCTTCTTACCAGACCCAGTGACTGAGCACCAGGATTCCTGTGTGAATAAGAAAAAAGTGCCTCTTCCTCAAGGCACTTGACTGCCATCTGCTGGAAAATTGCTGCAGTAAGTATATAAATAACTAGATCCTAACTGACAAGAACCTGTAATACCTACACTCAGAAGCCCTGCATGGCACATCTAAGCAACTGCCAAGTCTTTGAAATCTCTAGCCCAACTGCCATCTCAAACTAGGTGAACTAGTCACCTGGACCAAACACTAGTCTACTCTGGGCTTCAGCCTCCCACTTGTAATAAAAAGCTTGACTCAGGTGTTCTCAGGTCCCTTTCAATGCTAACACTTTGCAATAGCATTGTCATGTCTGACATTCAAATCAGGCAACTCAGTCAATGTTTGCAGAGTAAATGCTTATTAGTCTCATAAATGACTCAGTAGACGACTGTAGTCCATGTTTTGAGCCCGAATTCAAATATTAAATATTTCAACTAATAAATTTTTATTATGTTCATAGTGTTGAAGAGCTGTCTTAATTCCATTCCAAATATTACATCCTTATAACCTAAGCCAACCAGTCTACTTTATGATCTGTCTATAGAAAAAAACCTTAAGTCAGTCAGATTTTAGACTTGTTTCCTAAGATCCAACAAAGGAAACATCTCCTATTTAGAGGGCAAGGACACAGAGATGTTTTCATTGTCCTGGCATGTAATGATCAAGGATGAAATACATTTAGGAATGTCTCCTCTAAAAGGATTAAGAGATGGAGAGAGTTATTAACAGCTCAAAGTGAAGAACTAGCTACATGAAAAAATGACTCCAATACCATTGGTAAATATACCCCCTGCATTCTACTTTCTCAAAACAATCGTGGAGATGAGCTTTCCATTCAGGAGGGTATGGCCAATGACCGCTCAGCTTACCAAATGTCAAACAAGTGAATCTATAACTGCAAGACTTCAACCAAGCCTTTGTGGAGAATATTAGGTTTCTGGGCTTCCCCTATCAAAAGTGCTTATGACATTTTCAGAGATGACTTTGAGAAGTCTTGTTAATGTCCAAGATAATAGAGTGGCTACTAAGAGAACCACAGCTCTGAAATCATTTCAGAGGAAGGAAACAAATATTTCTTCTCCTTGCTCCCCATTTCACAGTTCTGTCAAGGAAAGCCTTAAGACTCTCACTGTGGTTACCAAGGTACCAGGTGCCACTACAGCTTCACAAATCAGCTCTGGATGAAATGAGATTAAGAAAAATTACCAAATAAGCACATGTACTGTCAAAGGGAATAAAATCATTCCCACCCAACAGGTGTCAGGACTCTGTAGAAAAGCTTTAGTGAATGCTCTGGGTTCTTATGAAATGCACAGTGAAGCAGTGGCAGCAATAGCAAAAATATGAATGGGGCCGGGGGGAGGTACATTTCCCCTAATCTGTTGTCAATGAAATCAACATACACACTCAAAAAAGAATAAAAATAAACTCCTGTATGCCTACCACCAACCCACTTTTGTCAAATCATAACACTTTATCTTTGTTTTAGATAAGAAAATAAGAATGAGATATTACAGATTTTTTTTGAAGTTTCCTGTGTATCCCCACCTGATAACCTTTCCTTTCTGCGTATGTACCCAAAAGCAATGTATAGTATATGGCTGTGAACATTTTTGACTTCTAAATAAAGGATATATGCTGTACTTATCTGCAATGTGTTTTTTGTGTTGAACATTGCTTTTCATATTAATCCTTGCAGATGTATGCAGGTTTAGTTAATTCACTTCTACCTGCTGTATAGCATTCATTGTTTGGATATATCTATTTATCCATTTTCTTTCCATGGACATCCATTTTCACAGGTAGGCTGTTTCTAAGTATTTTCTATTATGAACAATGTGGCATCAAAAAAAAAAAATCCTCACACAGGTCTCCTTGTGAATGTGAGAATTACTTAAGGGCAGGCAACTTAAGTTGGCAAACTTTCTGTAAATAGTCAGGTAGTAAATATTTCAGGCTTTGCAGGTCATATACATATAATTAATCTCTGTTGGAACAACTGAATTCTGCTACTGTAGGGTGAAGTAGTTATTAAAATGACCCAACATTGCTATGTTTCAATAAAACTATATAAAAACAGGCAGTGGGCAGAATCTGGTACATGAATTAGAGTCTGCAGACCCCTGCACTAAAGCATATCTATCTAAAAGTGGAATTGCTTAGGAGCGCCTGGGTGGTTCAGTCGGTTAAGAGTCCAGCTTTGGCTCAGGTCATGATCTCGTGGTTCATGAGTCTAGCCTCTGTCTTGGGCTCTGTGCTGACAGCTCAGAGCCTGGAGACTGCTTCAGATTTTGTGTCTCTTTCTCTCTCTGCTCCTCCCCAACTCATGCTCTCTCAAAAATAAAATAAATGCTTAAAAAACTTTATAAAAGTGGAGTTGATCATAGGGTTATGCACATCTCTAACATTTCTAGACATTGACAAACTTTCTCCAAAAAGGGCTATATCCATTTTCAATCCCAAAGATAGAGTGAGTGTTCTCATTTCCTTGACAGAATTTGGCACTGTCAGACTAAGTTTCTGTCAAATCTGATGAACAGGAAGTGCATCAGATTTTAATACACATTTCTTTAATTTGCATACCCTTCATTGGTGAGGTTAAGGAACTCTTCATATGTTTACTGGTAATCTGATTTTCCCTTTCTGCAAATTGGCTGTTCCAAGGTTTCTGTCCACTTTTCTAATACATTGTTTGTTGCTTAATGATTTATAGTTCTTTATAGATTTTGTATACTAATTAACAAGTAAAAGGGATGCGAATCTCTTCTCCCAATCTGGTTTGTTTTTAAGAACTATTTTTTGGGTCTATTTATTTTTTTTTAAGTTTATTTATTTTGAGAGAGAGAGAGAGAGAGAGAGAGAGCGAGCAGGGGAGGGGGAGGGAGAGAGAATCCCAAGCAGGCTCCGCACCATCAGCATGCAGCCCATGTAGGGCTTGAACTCATGAACTGTGAGATCATCACCTGCGCTGAAACCAAGAGTTGGTGCTCAACCCACTGAGCCACCCAGGCACCCCTAATTTTGGGTCTTTTAAATGAGATCCTTTTCTATTCTTCTGTATTTTCTTCTAAAGGTTAAAGTTCTACTTACCATGTTTTTTTAAATCCACCTGAAATTTATTTTTTCAAACAGCATAAAGAAGGAACACATGCTGCTTTTCTCCTCATACGGATAACCCAATTATCCTAGCACAAGCAAGTGAAGGTGAATTCCACGAGGACAGAGGATTTTGTAAGTGCTGTATTCCTAGCGCCTTGGCAATACCTGACACACAGGAGGTATCGCTATTGTCCTTCCTCATATGTGAATCATTTCCACCTACATATCAACTTGGTAGAATTTCTCTTATGTTCAAAAATCTTCTTGAACCCATATACTCCTCCAGTTACTGCGTCATTTCTCTGTTATTCTTTGCAATTGATCTATTCTAAAGTGTTGTCATATGGTTGACGTCTCCAGCTCTTCCCATTCTCTTTTAAATCCATTCTAATTAGGATTTCACCCCTATCATTTTGCTTAAACTGCATGTCAAGGTTATTAATGACCTCCTCCATGTAGCTAAAAGCAATCTTATTTGACAGATCAGGAACACCTGAATGGAGCCTGAAGCCGGCTTCGGATTCTGTGTCTGTCCCTCTCTCTGCCCCTCCCCTGCATGCACTCTTGTGCTCTTTCTCTCAAAAATAAAAAATTAGGGGGATGCCTGGGTGGCTTAGTTGGTTACGCGTCCGACTTCGGCTCAGGTCTCACGGTTCGTGGGTTCAAGCTCCACGTCGGGCTCTGTGCTGACAGCTCAGAGCCTGGAGCCTGCTTCAGATTCTGTGTCTCCCTCTCTCTCTGACCCTCCCCTGCTCACGCTGTCTCTATCTCTCTCTCAAAAATAAATAAAACATCAAAAAAATAAAAAATAAATAAAAAATAAAAAATTAGGGGTGCCTGGATGGCTCAGTCGGTTGAGTGTCTGACTTTGGCTCAGGTCACGATTTCCAGGTTTGTGGTTTCAAGCCCTGCGTCGAGCTCTGTGCTAACAGCTCGGGAGCCTGGAGACTGCTTCATGGATTCTGTGTCTCCCTCTCTCTCTGCCCTTCCCGAGCCCGTACTCGGTTTCTCTCACAAAAATAAACAAACATTTAAAAAATTTTCTTAAATAAAAAAAAAAAAAAAGAAACATGACCTTCTTTTCGTGATTGTCAACCATAGCACTTATGATCATATGACATATATAATTTACGTACCTATTTACTGACTATTTCTTCCCACTAGGGGCAAGGATTTTTGTCTTTTTGGATCACTGCTACATCCCTAGTACCTAGCAAAATGCTTTGCACAAAAAGGTGGCCAAGAAATATTTGCTGACTGAATGAAGAAAAATAAATGTCAAAAGGACTTGGTGGGCTTAAACCTCCACAGGTCCTGGGATAAAAAAAAAATCAGACCTACTTTTTATGGAGAAAGCTGATTAACAGGCATGTACTAGATTAAAATGTCATGTTCCTCTTTCCCTGACCGTGTGTAGCACACAAGAAGCAGAGTGAGAATTCTGCTGCCTTCTTAATGGAACAAGTTGATTTTATATGTACCTAGCACCGGTTAATTAATTCAGCAAATGTTTACTGAGTACCCACTGTTTCACATACTCGATACTGAATACATTTTTAGGGGCTCAAAAGTACCTTCATACATAGTGTCATTTGATTTCACAACCTCTCTGAAGTTTGTTATTTTATTGGAGAAAACTGAGGCTCAGGAGATAAAGTAATTTGCCTAAGGTAAGAACTAGTAAGTGAGAGAGATAGGAGTTCAATTCTAGTCCTTATTACTGTTCTTTTCCTTTTCAAAAAACTGTGGTAAGAAACCCAGAACAGAAATTTGCCATCTTCACCATTTCTAAGTGTACATTTCAGCAGTGTAAAGTATACTCACATTGTTGTGCAGCATGTATCTCTAGAAATTTTCATGGTGCAAAGCTGAAATTCTATACCCATTAAACAGCAATTCCCTATTTCCCTTTCCTCCAAGCCCCTGTTAATCACCACTCTACATTCTATTTCTATGAATTTGACTTCTCTAAGCAAGTATTTGTCTTTCTGTGACTGGCCTATGTCATTAGCATAATGCCTTCAAGGCTGATACATGTGGTAGTATATGACAAGAGTTTCTTTCCTTTTATGGCTGAGTAACATCCCACTGTATGCACATACCATATCTTGTTTATCCAATCACTGGATGGACATCTGAGCTGCGTCCATCTCTTAGCTATTGTGAGTAATGCGACTATGAACATAGGTGTGCAAATATTTTTTGAGATCTTGCTTTCAATCCTTTTGGATATATACCTAGAAGCAGGAGTGCTGATCATGATAGTTCCATTTTTAATTTTCTGAAGAACCGCCATACTGTTGACCACAGCAGTTACATTATTTTATGTTCCCACCAAAAGTGCAGAAGGGTTCCAATTTATCCACATGTTCTTTTCAATTATTATAAAAGGAAAAAACATGGTAAACTTTAATTCTACAAACCTGGATTTGAATCCTGTTTATGTAACTTACTAGCTATGAGGCTTTGAGCAAGCTACACAGCTGTTATGCCTAAACTAACTGGCCCATCACAAATATTAGGAAATATATATATAGATAAATGCTTAATTAAGGGATTAATAAATAATCAAATGCATCATAAGTAGGTAGTATTATGTAAAGCAAGAGACAAGAAACAAAACAGAAACCATACCAATTTTGGTAGCACTATAGATGTTCTCAATAGGAAATATTTCTCCTAGCCCATACAGGAGAACCTTGGCCAGAGCTGGAACGAGCTGGGTGGTAGTGATCAGAACATTCACACAATTCTTTCTAGAAGGGAGAAAAAAGAAAAAGAAAAGAGAAAGATGAAACCAAACCAAACCAAACTGAGGACCAAGGATTCAAATGGGTCTTCTCTTTGGGATCTAATTATTAAGAACTAACCTCAAAGGGCCTGATATTTGTTCAGTGCCATGTTCAGTTACTGCTCTAGTTATCTTGGGTTTATTTACTTCCTATATTAAAGGACAGAGATTCTATATATATAGCGGGCACAGAGCAGGAACTTGATTCTTGCTTCATTTCCTTTCTAACCATTCTTGCTCACTGCACTTGTTAGCAAATAAACCACCAACCCATGTCACTGACCCTACACTCTGGAAAACCAGCAACAAAGGCTTAAAGCCACAGTGCTAGTTCATCTGAATGCAACTCAGCCCTTAAGTAGGATATAATTTAAGTCCTCTTTGCCTTTTACACAATAGCAACACGGATTCCAGAATACACGTTAATTTCACATGTACTTCACCTTCAGGAATACCCACCCTTCAGTGTCAGTTTTACCGTTTGCTCTACTAAGTTGTAGACCTGGAATTCTTGCTTTGAGGAAGGCAGCAATAGAGTATTGGTGCAGGCTGTATTTGACTATATTTATTTCCCATTCTAAACCTCAAGCTGAAATACCCATAAACTGCTTAATATATTCCTTTTGAATCCTGCCTTTCTGAGTGGGTTTTGGTACATTTCTTCAGAGCTTCCTGTACCTAGAATATGTGATGTGTCTCCTATGTGGATTCTTTGATGTGACAAGACCCATCTCCTGGCTGGAGATTATTGGTCCCTGAGCTTTAATTCTGTGAGAAAAATGTACGGAGAAAGAAAAACGCTTTCATGTATAAATATTCTCTTAAAATTCAAAGGTGTGCTGTTAGCGCAGAATGACCTCACCTCCTAAATGGCCCTAAATGTTTGCCTGCATACTTTAAACTCCTCTCATCCCATCCCAAACCTATGTTAGGGAGTGGCCTATCATGGACTGGGGCAGGAAAGAGTGTTTCTTGGAGAGGATGAGAACAAAAAGAACTATTTCCATACCTGGACTGGATGAGAAGTAAGGACTTTAATGCAGTTCCTAACCAGGAATCTGTTAAAACTTCAATTTCTGCTCTCAGTCTCTGCAGTGCTTCTTTTCTCTGGGGACTGAGCAGGCCTTTGGGAATAAAAGCAGACACATTTATCATTTGACTACATACCTTGTTGACACAGAGGAAGCAACTTCTAAATTCAATTTAGAAATAATGTGAGTCACTGAAATATTCTACTGAGCTAAGAGGTTTCTCCTCTTGGTAAAACCCTAGAGCAGCCTACTTAATTAAGATGTCTTTTTGACTTTATCAGAATGTTTTCTGGGGGGCACAACCACCACAATAAAATCAGCTGAAGAAACACTGTGATTAGATTCTGCCACAAACTCACTCTTTTATCACCGGCCAATAACGTAATTCGCAGACTGATGGACCTACTTTGAGGAGCACTACTTTAACGTGATAGCAAGAATCAAAGGGGACAAAATGAGGGTTATAGCTGGAAGAGTCTGCAGCATTTCCAATCTCTCTAAAGACACTAAAGCCTGGGAAGGAAAAGGAGGCTGCCTAAGATCACACAGCAAGTCAGTGGCTTTGGTTTCAGAAGTCTCTGTACTGCTTTGCACTGTTCCCGTGGGACTGTGCTTTCGCCCCTGTGCAAAAATCGCCCTGAGATTCCAGGTTCAATGACCAACTCTATGAACATCATTTATTTGTAAATACTTACTTGTGAAACAACTCCAGCTAAGAAGAGACTAAAACAGTGCTTAAGATCAGACAATTCGACACAGAAAAAAACAGGATTGATCTGATGGCAGCATGTTATCAGACACTTGAATTATAAAATTCAAATAATTCAATCTGGTCCTGTATTTTCTTATAGTGAAGGTAGAAAGAGAAATCCTAGTAGAAAGAGAAATCCTATATTCTACTACAGATATGCCGTAAGAGAAGGCATTTCTGTGAGAACTGTGTATGTTTTCAGATTGATGGTTTCACAATGCAAGCCTAGAATTACATGATTTTCAATGTCTCTGATAAAACAAAACCAATACCTGTATGTCATGTGTGGTACACATAGGTGTACATGTCACATTCTTAACTAGTAATATGTTGTACACTTTTGTTAATTCCTATTTTATAATACAGGTAGACATTAGTTTTAATACGTTCCCCAGGGTAGGTTCAGGGGATTCTCACTGAGCATCATTATCACTTTCTTTAGAAAACCAGGTCCTGGCACTCTGGCACTCACTGGGCAAAAAAAAAAAAAAGATCAGATACTTAGGCTGTATATGGAAACAAAAGAAGGCTGATGTCTGGAGAGCGTAAAAGCAAAAAGATGGAGTTGTCCAAATAAAAAGTACTGACTCTGAATCATGATTAAAAAAAAAAAAAGGACATAAAAAGGGGAATCTAAAAACAGCAAATCAGATTCCCAAAGCCCAGATGCCTGTGATTTTTATCTGGTACTGGAGGGCTCTAAAAAAAATGAACAAAATTATCTTTGAAGCCCTATTTTTACTTTCTGCTTACCAAAATGTAAGGCAGCATGGTGTGGCAGGAGGACTCTCTTGATCTGGGGTAATATAGCTCTAGACAGTGTATGATATCCCTGAAACTTCATGCAATAGTCTGTGTATATGCAGATCTTTGAGGGTGACGGTTCACAGTTTAAAACTGTTCCTCATAAGGATACGTCACTAAAGAAGGAATTGCATGGGGGTGCCTGGCTGCCTCAGTCATTAAGCATTCCACTCCTGCTCTTGGGGTTGTGAGTTCAAGCCCCATATTGGGCACAGAGCTTACTTAAAAACAACAACAACAAAACATAAATAGAAAAATTTCTTTCACTTAAAAAAAAAAAAGGAACTGCATGAATGTAAAATGCACTATACCAAGAATTAGGGGACTGGATTCCAGCTGTGACTACGGGTAAGCTGCCCTCATTACCCTCATGACAAACATGTTTTCTCAAATGCAAAATGAGAAATGTTTCTTCTATGGCTAATTAATTAATTCCAAATAATGGAATTTTAGGCATAGCGACAGCTGATAATTTGAGATATTCCTGGGCAGAAAGAACTTCCAAGGTCCAACACAGGGCTACTGCCAACTATATTTCTGGACCTAGTTTTCTATCCACTATAAACCTAGTGACTAGTTCTACCTTTTTTTTTTTTTGAGAGGGAAAGAGCACATGTGTGCACGCATGAGTGGGGGAGGGGCAGAGAGAGTGGGAGACACAGAATCTGAAGCAGGCTCTAGTCTCTGAGCTATCAGCAGAGCCTGATGTGGGGCTCGAATTCATGAACTGAGAGATCATGACCTGAGCCGGTCGGTAGCTTAACCAACTGAGCCACCCAGGTGCCCCTCTATCTGACTTGTTCCGATGGTTAAATAAAACAGTCAAAAAATGTGGCAACCTATTAATTAGTATTGACAGCAGTTGTGACTCCAGAATAAAATAAGTCGTCAAACATAATCTCTGGAACACATTTCTTCTAAAAAGGTATTTGTCTAATAAAGAACAAGAGAACTCTGCAAAGTCATGTTAAGAGAAGTACATGACAGATGCAGAGCTTCTTCCCAATAGGGTTCTGATCAAACCTCAATTTTTTTATGCTGAAATGTTATTGTGCCCCCAATCCCTAAGCAGTTGCTAGGGAGTTCTAAGGGATGCCTAGAAAAGAATGCAAGAAGTCAGAAGGAAACAGATTTATGAGACTGGTTGTATGCCACACTTACCACCCACGTTGCTTTTATGCTTATCGTAGATTTCTCTCACTTTTCGGTAGCGGAAAGCCAGTTTTCTCATCCAGTCCACACCTCCTTGGACACCCACAGAGGAACCATGGCTGCCACTGCCTCCCGATCCACTGAAACCATCTGTTGAGAAACTGTAGTTGCTGCAGAGAGAGAGGATGATGAAAATTAATACCGATATTGTCTGGGTGTTTGGTTGAATGCCACCTGGGATTCTCTGTCCTATTCCTGGCATCTGACATCAAGTCTAAAGGCTCTAAGAACCTTTTCCCTTAATCTCTGTGTGTCAGAATCTATCTTCCATTAGTCATCTCCCTCACCCCTTTTACTGCTATCGAAGGAGGAGAGAGATGGAACGAGTGGTAGGAACCATTCAAGCACCAACTTCCCCTAGAGGTGGTCTTGGGATAGAGCATCTTCCCATTAATGAGAGCATATCTTACAGTGAACCCCCCCACCCAGAATGTAACACTGTTGTGTACACACACACACACACACACACACACACACACACGACAGCAACAGTGGAAAGCAGAGAAATAGGTGATGAAATAATGGAAGGAAATAACCCCAAATACTAATAATTGCAAGATATAATGAGATAGTCTTCAGACATATAAGCTGGTTTATTAAGTTCATGGGTCATAGTAGTGACTTGAAAACGTCCACAAATTCTTTAATACTTCTCTCTTCTAATTCTTCTCTGTATAGGTATGGACTGCATTTAAATGTAAACAGAATGTGGTTGAAGTGAGGGTGTTAGACCTCAGAGACTAGGCTTCTCATGCTCTCTCTAGGATCACTCGCTCTGAAAGACGCCAGCTGTCACGTGAGAACACCCAGGATGCCTCGTGGAGAGGCGTATGGACCGAGAACAATGGAGGTCTCCCGCTACCGGCTGCAGGTGAGAGGTTGCAAGCAGCTCTCCAGTTGTAATCAAGCCTTCAGATGACTGATTTTTAGCTCCAGTCAATATCTTGATTTTAGTCTCAGAGACCCTGAGTCAACAGTACCTTGCTAAGTCACTTTCACGTTCCCACCCTATAAAAACCATGAGAGGATAATGCTTATAGCTTTAGGCTACTAAGTTTTGGGGTCATTTGTCATACAGCTATAGGTAAGTAATACAGTGAAACAGGCTGGGAGAGACAAATATTTCCTAAGTAGGGATTGACAAAATGACCGACAGAATTAGGGACAACCTGGTTCAACCAAAAGTCAAAACTGAATTCAGTAAGTGTAAGATTCTGTATCTAAGGAAATAAAGCTGCCAAGATATTTCGGTAAGTACTGGTTAGCCACGTGTTAAAAAGGGGAAAAAAAAACAACCCACTAGGGTTCAGGTAGATCATAAACTGCTTCAGACGGGGCTCTTTCTTAAGAAGCCCAGTGAAATCTTGTAGGAATGGTGTGCTCAGTGGCTATGCGAGCTGGCGTGACTGGATGCTGCTCCTTATGTGGAACCTTTGCCTCGTTTTCAGCCCTACAGGATTTGGCCCTTAGGGAGAGGCATGCCCAGCTCTGCTCTATGTGTGAAAATTCACAGATGAGGGGCGCCTGAGTGGCTCAGTCGGTTAAGTGTCCGGCTTTGGCTCAGGTCATGATCTCATAGTTCGTGGGTTCGAGCCCCGCGTCGGGCTCTGTGCTGACAGCTGGGAGCCCGGAGCCGCTTCAGATTCTGTGTCTCCCTCTCTCTCTGCCCCTCCCCTGCTCGCTCTCTGTCTCTCAAAATAAAATAAAGACCTAAAAAATTAAAAAAAAAAAAAAAAAAAGAAAATTCACAGATGAAACAATTTTAGGGTAGACACAGGAAAGAACTGTTTGCTTATGAAAAGGGACAAACCTGAAAAAAATTAACATGAAAAATGGGACGGTCTTTTTTTCTGCAAGTCTTTAAATATAAGCCAGATAAATTTTGGCCAAGACTGCTGGGCCAAGAGGCAGCAGCCAGGAGAGAAATGAGGAGGCTGAGCAAGCATTTTGCCACTGAGACCCCCTGGTTTAGTGCTCCCTGACAGAACATTTTAGATCGCCTCCCACAGGGTTAGTCCTGACACCACAGACCCCCACAATCAGGTTCCTTGGTAAAATTCCTGATGCTTATTTGTATCTAAATGTAACCAGTGTGGAAGCACACTCTTCCTGATTGAAAGTCTAGCCAAAGAGAAATGAGTGCATCCTTTACTTTGAAATGCTTTTTCCTCATTCTGTCATCGCTCCCCATTTAAGGCCATACGCAAAGTCAACTGCACTGAGAAGGCTGCTCCAATGTTGGCCACCAGCTGCTCCCCACAGCCAGCAGAATTACTTTCTTTTCTGTGCCCCATCACATTTCCTACAGTCACCTCTGCACACTGAATGCCATCATTAACTGTTTGTCTCTGTCTCCTCTAACAGACTGTGAGAACTTTTAGGGCCATGTCTTACTCATCTTTGTTTTCCTCTGAACCTAGACAGTGATTGTGCACAGGCAATCTGATGTTTAAGACATCACTGTTTCTATCACCTCAAGTCTTGGCCATTGTCATCAGAAGCCACATCTTCCACATGCACCTGGTCACACTCCTGTTAAAAGACAAAACCACACACTAGTTCAGTCCAGGGAGTAGAAGTGCTATTACCACCACAACATATTGTAAAAAGACCACAAATTATGGCAGATGATGAAATACCTCATAGTCTCTCCTGTGTGTGGACGATCACTCTCACCCCCTGCTGTCCAACTTCTTTTAAGGGCCAATTCATGTCCTACAGTCTTCATGGAATCTTCCTTAACCATCCCGACCCTCAGGTATGCTCTTATCTCAATAGTCACGGAGATGATACAATAGCTCATGGGTACAAACACAAGCTCCCACACTGTTGGGAAGATCTATGTCCTATGCTAGACTCTAAGTTCTATTATACCGTAGCCCTCTTATGGCACAACCCATTATCTTATACCTCCTTTGTACCCTTCTAGTCTGGTCCTAGGAAGCATGAGCTCTTACATAGCATGTACCCAATACATTTGCAGATGAAAGAGACACTGGTAGAGCATGGTATCAAAACAGAATGACTGAAACAGAAATTTGTAAATCCAAACACAGGAACTAGAAGTGGTCACTTAAGTTAATCTCATGTTCTAAAAGTGAGGCGACATGAATGATCCAAGGTCACAGAACTAGTGAGTGATAGAAAGAATCTAGAAAGAGGCTGGGCCTTCTAATTTGAATCCAAGGTTCTTTCCGCCACACCCATGCTACTACTGACACAAAATGCCACCCCCTGCCTGAGAGATTCACTCCGTTGACACCACCTAGGGCAATGTTATGATGTCCACCTGCATCAGAATCCCCTGGGGAAGTTCTTAAAAAATGCATATTCTTGGGTCCACCCCAGACATACTTCAATCAGAATTTCTGGGAGTGAAGTCCTAGAATCTTCATTTTTAACAAGCTCCCCAGGTGATTCTTATGCCCCCTAAAGTTGAGAACCACTGACCTGGGGGGCAGGAACACATTCAGGTCAAATTCTTCACAGAACTTTCAGTCCTGAGTGAGGACTATGTCTAGAAAATCATTACAAATACAATTTGGCAATAATTATTGGCACAAAGTAGGTTTTCAATAAATGTTTGCTGAATAAAAACTATGATGTCCTAACATATCAACATGTGAAGTTGAGGAAGATTAAGCACTGTGGAGCTTAGACAAAGGTACTAGAGTTTAGAGCCCTGGTAATTCAATGTGTTGGAGAACTGTCCACTGAGTAGAACTAGATTGTATTTAAAAATAGGATTACTTTATGTTTACAAAATGCTACCTTATTTTTTATTTTTTTAGTTTCTTATTAATTTTATTTATGTAATCTCGACATCCCATATGGAGCTCAGAGTCACAAAAGAGTCTCATGGTCTTTTAATTGAGCCAGCCAGGTGCCCCATTATCTTATTTTTTAATTTAAAATTTTCACTGTTTTTAAAAACTAGGTTATGTAAGTAGCACACAGTTTGAAACTCAAAAGGACATGAAGTGACAAGTCTGCTCCTTCCAACCTTGGTGTCCCAGCAACACATCCTCTTCCCCAGGTAGAAAGTCAACCGTTAACTAGTTTCCAGTGTAAGATCACTGTTTAACTGAAGCCCAGAATGCAGAGATAACTTTCCTAACCTGGAACTCACTCTCTGGTCTTCTGACTTCCAGTCTTGTGCTCTTTCTACTACACCACAGTCACTTCAAAGGTGAACTCAAATGTCAAAGCCAAAAAAATTCACCAAGAAGCTCTCACTGTTCCTGGTTTTCCTTGCCTCTAACTATAAAATGATTCTGGACATCAAGGTTAATGTACACATGGATAATAAGCATGTATAAATTATAATGAGTTAGTAGAATAGCCATTCACAGATCTGACGAATCAAGAGATTATATTTTAGGAAGGTAAAACCAAACAATAGTCAAAATATAATTTAGAGTACAAAGAATCAAACCCACCTTATATATTATTTAATACAGATTAATAAGTAGGAACGTTGGTTTACTTTTCACTGTTTTGCCTGATAGGCTCGCATTTCCCCTAGACGTAGATCACTTCCAAACAGGCTAACAAAAATCAAATTTTTGAGCCAATAAAATCGAGGGCCAGTACCAAGACTGGTGACCTAGCTAAGGCACTGTTCTTATAAGACTACGCATGCCCGAGTGGCCAGCTGGCCTTTCCACAACCACCCCGTCTCACCACATTTCCTCTACATACAGTAAGCTTGGCTCAATAAAGAGCTATGGAACAAACAAAATGTTTTACTGAAGCACAGAAACAATTTAAAATGCTTACCTCTAAGTCATTGAAAAATAGATGTGTATCAGCCACTTCAAAAATCATCTCTTCCATTGTTAAACCTGAGCCAATCACTACTGTTGGGTCCTGGAAGACAGTAAGTGAAACATTTGTTTGAACTGGTACTAACAGCACTGGTTCCAATCTTTAAATATTTCAGAGTTATTTGGGGTCAAGGCCAAAACAACATGGGCCCACAAGAGTGCTTCTATTACTGATGCAATTCCATTCACAGTTACAAGAATCTGGGATTGTGGAAAGTTAAAAATTTCAGGACTTCATTTTTAGAAAACTAAACCCACTTAAAAAAAATAACAACAATCTGTGTGGAAATTTCCTATTTTGTGAGAAATGCTATCTATTGCTAAAATATTACTATTGCAACACCCGTTATCTCCCTTCAGCCTCCCCGTCACACACATGTACACACACTGTAACATCAGCAGTCAGTTATCTGACAATCTCAATAGCCAGGAAATAAAAAAGCCTGAGAAGTCAAAGTATTTGTAGGAAAACCACTTCATTTAGCTTTAAAGTGAACCATTGGGAACTGGACGGTATTATGCTAAGCGAAACAGAGAAAGACAGATATCCTATGTTTTCACTCATATGTGGATCTTGAGACACTTAACAAAAGACCATGGGGATGGGAATAGGAAAAAAAAATAGTTACAAACACAGAGGGAGGGAGGCCAACCATAAGAGACTCCTAAATACAGAGAACAGACTGAAGGTTCAAGGTGGGGTGGGGGAGAGGGGGAAATGGGTGATGGGCATTGAGGAGGGCACTTGTTGGGATGAGCACTGGGTGTTGTACGTATGCCATACATCACAGGAATCTACCCCAAAAACCAAGAGCACACTTTACACATTGTATGTTAGCCAATTTGACAATAAATTATATATTAAAAAAAATTTAAGTGAATCATCAGGTTTTCACTTACGAGGTTCTGTACTCTTATTTTACATATTTTTATAACCAGCCTAGTTACATTGTGTAGGAGTTTATATTAGTTAACTAGCCTAGATAATAAAAGCCTGTGGAAGGTACTTGTAACAGAAACATTAATGACAATAAGATATAAATGGGAATAGTAAAAGAGCAAAGGAAGCAAATATTTTTGTAAAATTTACTCATAGAAACTAAAAAACAGAAGTCTGGAG
This sequence comes from Hyaena hyaena, assembly GCF_003009895.1. Classification (NCBI taxonomy): domain Eukaryota; kingdom Metazoa; phylum Chordata; class Mammalia; order Carnivora; family Hyaenidae; genus Hyaena; species Hyaena hyaena. The sequence goes on along the minus strand of NW_024080635.1, from coordinate 5,383,026 downwards.
ATAATTTAGTGTAGAAATACATAGTTTATCCTTTATTAAAACTGATGTTTATATTGATGACTAAATAAATTCTGCTTAATATATTTAGTTTAAGAAGGCATGTAATCTATTTTAGAAAAATATTTTATACTTTTACATATCTGGCCTATATTCAGCTAAGTAAAATGCTCAGTTTGGGCTATTAAAAGTGATATTAAGGTTAAAAGATCAGTCTTTAGAATATATAATCCTGAGACTCTACTGTGTTTTGAGCTTCATTCCCATATTTAGTCTTTATAGTACTCTTGAACAACTTCAGCCTTCAGCATTGGTTCTAGGTCTAATCTCCAGCTTTATCAACTCTGCCTGACCATGTAGCCTGCCTGGTAAAGGCCATCAGGAAAAGTTTTACATGGAAAGTGAAAGGTGAACAGGGTAAGTTGGAGGTAGCAGAGAAAGTGACTTTGGTTATCTGTCCATACAGTAAGGAGATGGACAATTATAGGAAGGAACTCAAATTACCTTTCCATACTTCTGGGCATAGGATCCAGTAAGAAGAGAGTGAAAGATGATGATGGTTTCATCCAAGTCCCAAAGAAATACCCGCTGAGGAAGGAAAACAGAAAAAATAATGAGTGAGCATCTTTTCTAATCACAATGGAATGAGAAAAGATATCACTAACATTAAGAAAACAAAAGTAGGGATGTTATCAATTTCATAGAAATAAAAAGAAAATATAAGAGAATACTATGAATAGTTGTACACCAACAAATAACCTAGATGAAAATGGACAACTTCCTAGAAATAAGCAAAATGCCAAAACTGACTCAAGAAGAAATGGGAAATCTGAACAGACCTTTAACTTACTGGTAAGGAGGTTGAAATCAGTAATCAAAAAGATACCAAGAAAGAAAAGCCCAAGATCAGATAGTTTCGCTGGTAAATTCTACCAAACATTTAAAGAAGATTTAACATCAATCCTTCTTGAACTCTTCCAAAAAGCTGAAGAGGAAGGAACACTTCCTAAACCACTCTATGAAGCCAGCATTGCTTGCCCCTGATGCTAAAGTCAGACAGAGATACTGTAAGAAAACTGCAGACTAATATTTCTTATGAACACTTGATACAAAAATTCTCCACAAAATACTAGCACACAAAATTCAGCAGCATACTGAAACATTGTACATCATAACCATGTGGGATTTGTTCTTAGAATGCAAGGATGGATCAACAGAAAAAAACTAATATAAGATGCTACCTTAAGAAAACAGGAAAAAGAACTCCAATGCCATCTCAACTAATGCAGGAAAAGCATCTGACAAAATTTAACACTTTCATGATAAAAAAACATTCAATAAACTAGGAATAGAAGTGAATTTCTTCACATGATAAAGACTGTATATGAAAAACACAGAACTAATACCTTTCTCAATGGTAGAAGACTGAAAGCTTTACCCCTGAGATCAAGAATAGTTCAAGTATGCCTGTTTTCACCACTTCTATTCAACATAGTACTAGAAATCCTAGCCAGAATAATTTGGCAAGAAATGAGAAAAAAAGGAACCCAAATTGGAAAGGAAAAAAGTAAAATGATCTCTGTTCACAAATGACACAATCTTATATGCAGAAAACCCTAAAGAACCCACAAAAAATTGAGGCCAAAAAATGACCTTAGCAATGAGGTATACTTCTATATACTTGTAATGAATAATTCTTTTTTTATTTTTTTTATTTCTAGGAGATAGAGAGAGAGAGAGACAGCATGAGCAGGGGAGGGTCAGAGAGAGAGGGAGATATAGACTCTGAAATAGGCTCCAGGCTCTGAGCTGGCAGTCAGCACAGAGCCCAACGCAGGGCTCGAACCCACGAACCGCGAGATCATGACCTAAGCGAAAGTCGGACACTTAACCGACTAAGCCATCCAGGCACCCCTGTAATGAATAATTCTTGAAAAAACTTAAAAAAGGGCAGAGAAAGAGGGAGAAAGAGAAACCTAAGCAGGCTCTGTGCTATATTCACACAGAGCCCTAGGCGGGGCTCAAGCCCATGAACTGTGAGATCATGACCTGAGCCAAAAATCAAGAGTTGTATACTCAACTGACTGAGCCACCCACATACCCCCTCCAATAGTGCTTTTAAAGAAACAGAAAACTCATCCAAAAATTCATATGGAATCTCAAGGTACCCTAAATAGCCAAAAAAATCTTAAAAAGAACAAAGTTGGAAGATTCACACTTTCTGATTTCAAAACTTATTATAAAGCTACAGTAACCAATACAATGTGGTACTTGTGTTAAGGACAGACACATAGACCAATAAAAAAGACAAGATAGCTTAGAAATAAAGCCCTATATATATATATGGTCAATTTTTGACGAGGCTACTAAGACCATTCAATGGGGAAAGTATTTCCAACAAAAGGTGCTGGGAGGGGGGCGGCACCTCGGTGGCTCAGTCTGTTGAGCATCCATCTTTGGCTCAGGTCATGATCTTGTGGTCTGTAAGTTTGAGCCCCGCGTATGGCTCTGTGCTGACAGCTCAGAGCTTGGAGCTTGCTTCGGATTCTGTGTCTCCCTCTTTCTCTGCCCCTCCCCCTCTCATGCTTTTTCTCTCTCTCTCTCAAAAATAAACATTAAAAAAATTTTTTAAAAGGTGCTGGGAAAATTGGCTATCCATATGCAAAAGAATGAAATCAGACCCTTACTTTACACCCTACATGAAAATTAACTCAATATGAAGAAAAACAACTCAGTAGGGATCAAAGACCTAAATTTATGAACTAAAGCAATAAAATTCTTAGAAGAAAACATAGGTAAATATCTTCATAATCTTGCATTTTTAACATTAAAAGCACAAACAATAAAAAAAAAGGATTTAGCAGCACTTGGGTGGCTCAGTCGGTTAAGCATCTGACTTTGGCTCAGGATCTCAGAATTTCATGGTTTATGTGTTCAAGTCCCACATCAGGTTGTGCGCTGACAGCTTGGAGCCTACTTCAGATTTTGTGTCTTTCTCTCTCTGCCCCTCCCCTGCTCACATTCTCTCTCAAAAATAAACATTAAAAAACATTAAAAAAAACAGGACTTCATCAAAATGTAAAACTTTTGTGCATCAAAGAATACTATCAAGAGAGTAAAAAGAACCCACAGAATGGAAGAAAATATTTTGCATATCATATACTTGATAAGTGATTAGTATCTAGAATATAAAAATTCCTAAAACTCAGCAAATTACCAAACAACCTAATTAAAAACTGGTAAAAGGACTTGAACAGCTATTTCTCCAAAGAAAATAATACAAATAGCCAATAAACACATATAAATATTCAACATTATTAGTCAAAAAGGAAATGCAAAAAAAAAATAACAACCCACAATGAGTTACCACTTCATATCCATTAGGATCACTATTATTAAAAAAAAAAAAAGGAAATAACAAGTGTCAGTGAGGATGTGGAAAAATTAGAAACCCTGCATTTGCTGGTGGGAACATACAATGATGCAGCTACTGTGGAAAACATTTTGTTGGTTCCTCAAAAAGCTGAACATAGAATTACCATACAATCTAGTAATTCTACTCCTCAGTTTATACCCAAAATAAATGAAAAGAGAGACTTAAAGAGATATCTGGATGGCAATCTTCATAGCAGCATTATTCACAATTACTCAATGATGAAAAACCACTAGTGTCCTTCAACAAATGAATGGGTAAACAAAATATGGTATATACATACAATGGAATATTATTCAGCCATAAAAAGAAATGAAGTTCAGGGGCGCCTGGGTGGCTCAGACGGTTAAGCGTCCAACTCTGGCCCTGGTCACGATCTCATAGTCCGTGGGTTTGAGCCCCACGTGGGGCTCTGTGCTGACAGCCAGCTCAGAGTCTGGAGCCTGTTTCGGATTGTCTCTCACTCTCTCTCAGAAATAAATAAAACATTAAAAAAATATATATATATAACAAAACAAAGTTCTTTTTGTTTTAAGATTGTGAAGTTTATTTATTTTTGAGAGAGAGAGAAAGAGCAAGAGAGAGCAGGGGAGGGGCAGAGAGAAGAGGGGAGAGAAAATCCCAAGGAGACGCCACACTGTTAGCACAGAGCCCATCGTGGGGCTCGAACTCATGAGCCCTGAGGTCATGACCTGACCATAACATAGATGAGCCTTGAAAACATATGCTAAGTAAAAGAAGCCTGACACAAAATGGTAGATACTGTATCATTCCATTTATATGAGATACCTAGAATAAGCAAATCCATAGAAAGGTAAAGGTAAAGTAAAACAGAAGTTACTAGGGAGTAGTTAGTGAGAGGAGAGAAGGGGGAGTTAATGCTTAATGGGTACAGAGTTTTTGTTTGTGATTATGAAAATTTTCTGGAAATAGATAGTGGTAACAAACAACATTGTGAATTTACTTAACGTTCCTGAATTGTACATTTAAAAATGGTTAAAATGGTAATTTTTATGTTATGTACATTTTTAACACAATTGAAAAACTGAGTTCTCAGTTTTCCCCAATAAATGTATAGGACTTTAGATTTTCTTTCTTTCTTACTTTTCAGGAACAAAGGGAAAGAGAGTCCCCAGACATAGCCTCAATTTACTTATGTCTTAATACCTATCAATGATCTTTTTTTTTTTAATGTTTTCTTTTTTTTTTGAGAGTGAGCGAGCAAGTGCACAAGTGGGGGTGGGGTACAGAGAGGGAAAGAGAATCCCAAGCAGGTTCCAAGTTGTTAGCATGGAGCCCAATGCAGGGATTCGTCTCATGAACCTTGAGACTGTGACCTCAGCCAAAATCAAGAGTTGGACGCTTAATCAACTGAGCTACCCAGAGGCAACCCAATGATCTTTTTTTAAAGATTTTTTTAAAGTAATCTCTATACCCAGTGTGGGGCTTGAGCTCACAACCCCAAGATCAAGTGCATGCTCTTCCAACTGAGCCAGCCAGAAATCTCAATGAACTCATTTTTAAATACAGCAACCCCTGCCCCACTAAATATTATAGAAAATCGAAAATGAAAACGAAAGAGCATAAAAACGCCACTATTATTAGTGTTTTGTATGATTTTCTAATCTTTTTAATAATGAAGCCAAATGTATGCCTGTAGTGTTTAAACACAGAATAAGTGAGTGCCAGTGGTCGCATGTGTCATTGAAGCTTGGCCTAAAGCACTCTCATCCTCTCATTTTACTTCCAGATTTCTAAATGGAGAACACTATGACATTATTTGTGGCACCCTCTGCTTTCTGAATGTGACGGAACTGTTCTTTCCGCTCTCTAGAACATAAAGAACAGCTTGTTCTTTCCCTTAAAAAGTTACCCAACTACCTAAATTCAAAAAAGCTTTTTTGATGCTTTGGTGAAATCCATCTGAAGGTAATACAGTGAGTTATGGGTGCAGAGAAATGTTTTTACATATCTCTTTTCACTTGGCCAATTTCGTTTCTTTTGCCCGGAAATCAAGGGGCATACAACAAAGAACTACAGTACCTCCATGAGTTTCATATACGTATGTATGTACGATAAACTTAAAAAATGAGAAAAAAAAGTAGGTAACTCAAATGAATTTCTTCCCATACTTCCAATTCACTGTCCTGGGAAGAGCTGGCATCAGCTTTCCTTTTTCCCCGGTTCTTGCCAGTCATATTTTTTCTGGATTGATCATCAGCGTCTTTACTTGGTGTAGTCTGGGACAAAGATGGGCTTGTCGAAGGGTCTCCTGGAAAGGAAATCCGAGACATATGGCCAGTAGTCACAGGCTATAAGAACCAGAACAGGAAGATAGACAGTCAGCATGTTTTCTGTCCTTAAGACTCATATTGCAGGGATAAAAGGCTGGAAAACCAAACTTTACTAAACAATTCAGGAATGCAGACCTAACTCAACATGGAGCATCAATAGCTCCTAGTATCACAGAGAGAGTTAAAAATAGAATTAATATACCTGTGTTTCAATGGAAGAACACAGTTACAAAGCTGTTTTGACAAAAAAATTGAACGTATTTCTCAAGTTCCCTACATCAGAGTTTCTCAACTTGGCATAACTGACATTTGGGGCCAGATAATTTTTGTTGAGTAGATGTCCTGTGCCTTGTAGGATGCTAGGTTAAACAGTACTCTTGGCCTCTATCCACTAGATGCCAGTAGCACTCCCCACCCACGAGACAACCCAAAGTGTTTCCACACATTGCCAAATGTCTTAGGTGAATGGCGGAGGGGAGCATGGCACAAAAAAAATCACCTTTAGTTGAAAACCATGACTCCAGATCTGTTTACCAACTTAAAATAAAATACAGAAGGTATCAGGACATGTTGAACTACTCTATACAGATAATAATCAGCAAAATTCAGACTGGGAAATGGTATGAGATAAACAACTTGGTTTCTTCTCAAATACAGTACCTTGGGGAACAAAAAAAGAGGGGAATTTATATGTTAAAAGAGACACAAAATACATATCCACGAATTTCAACATATGGGACTTACTTTGATTCTAATTTAAATAAACTATAAAAGGAAAAACAAAACTCCTAACACGAAAACACTAGAAACAATACCTTTTAGGATCTTATGATACTAGGGAATTACTGTTGAATTATTTTAGGTGGGATAATTGGCATTGTGGTTATGCCAACAAGTATTTACTTATCTTTTAGACATATGATGCTTGGAATTTGGGGAGAGAATTGGATGTAGTTGAAATATGAGTTGTTAATGTTTAAGATATACATAAGAGGTTCATTATACTATTCTGACAACTTCTAGGTTTGAAATTCTCCATTATTAAGAAGTTAAAATTATTATGAAGAACAAAGATATTTAGAGATATGAATTAAAAACTAAGGCATCAACACGTGTAATTATTTCAAAGTTATTTAAGTCTGAAGCAGTAACCATCTGTAACCATCACTTAGAAGACTGGTGAACACAAGGTGCACAGAAAACTGCTTTAGTTGATATAAAGCACTGTTTTTAAAAATGCATCAGTGTTAACAAAACAATAAACGGTCCTTCTTCCTGTTATGTAATGTGACAGCCAACCAGCAAATTTTCCTGAAAGATAGAGACAGATAAAAAGCATATACATATGTTTACTAACATGCGTATAAAGGCTTTATGTCAGTTTTTTTCTTCTTTAAACCTGGACATAATAATTCATTGACATATTTCAAACCTAAATGTAAAGGTTTAAATTTGTAGGTTATATTTTATGTATTTCTCTGAGGAGGAAAGGACCATAGCTTTCTTTAGAATCTTGGAGATCCATGACAGAGGAAAAGTTAAGAACTACTGCCCTGAGGCCTTAGCAGGTGTCCAAAATATGCACAGAGTAAAACTGGAGTCATCCACTTTTTATAAAATGTGCCAACATTCTCAAGTTCCCGGTCAGAAGCACATTAAAGCTAAAGGGGAGAGTGGGAATCACAAATAGTCTTTTTCATCCTTGGTATTTTTCTGTTCATAGCATCAGGTATTACATCAGCCTGCCGATGACTCATCACATAGTCTGGTTCCAATGTTTAAATACTCCTCACCTGAGTGGGAAAGCCAGTAGCATAGTAACAGTGACTGAGACCACAACAAAATGATCTGCACTATCATCAGTTGAATGAAGTGCCCATAAGCCAAAGTTTTTAGAGCAATGACGCTTACCAGAAGAAAGTCTCTGTGCTGTAGGCGCGGGTACCATGACACTAGACTTCTCGGCCTGGTATGTGGCTGCTGCTAATGTGGTACTCTCAGCATCACTGTTAGTCTGGCCTGTGACTCCAAAGCTGGAGCTGGGGTAGCAGGTCTGGTACTGACTCTGACCGAGGATAGTATAGGTGGGATAGTCCTGGGGACCGAAAGGAGTAAGGGAGAAAAACAAGACTCTTAAAGCAAAAACTGATTTCAACACAAGAGACTTTCATGTCCCTCTTATTCATAGTCATTTTCCTAAAACATTAATTAATTTGGCTTCTCATTTACCCCATCTATAGCTTCCATCTAAATCACTGATTTCCAAAATGCATTCTGTGGAAACCTAAGAGTCAAGAGGAGATACTTCAGGGGCTGTCTTTGAAATGACCAGAAGGATGAAAGTGAATGCCCCTTTTCTACTTGAACAGCTTTCCTTTTTTGTTTGTTTGTTTTTTTCTATTTTAGGTTGGGTTTTTTTTTTTTTTTCTATTTTAGGTACTGAATTTCTGCACAGAATTTTGGAAGATTCTACTCTTTAAGGAGTTTATAAACAAGTGCACTAGATGCTAGCACTAAGAACAGATGAGCTTAAACAAAAAAGCACATTATCCCACATAACCCCCCTCATTAAGGTTTCCCAGGTTTTTTTTTCCCCCCAACACAAAAGGTCTATTTATTTTGACAAGGGAAAAAAAAAAAATAGTGGCTCTGAGCAGCCCTCAGCTGTGGCAAGCACCCCGTGGACGCCTGCTGTGCCTTGGGGTCTGTCCACAGCTCTCAGAGGGCATGGAGCAAAGTGTTTTCATGTTTTTGGTTGTTATTTATTTATTTACTTATTTATTAATTAAATAGTTTGCTGTCAAGTTGGTTTCCATATAACACGCAGTGCTCATCCCCACAAGTGCCCTCCTCCAGGCCCATCAACCCCCTTCCTCTCCCCCCACCCCCATGTGTCCTCAGTTTGTTCTCAGCATTCAAATTCAAGCGTCTCTCATGGTTTGCCTCCCTCCCTCTCCCCCAATATTTTTCCCCTTCTCTCCCCCATGGTCCTCCATTAAGTTCCTCCTAATCTTCTTATACATGCAAACATATGGTATCTGTCTTTCTCTGCCTGACTTATTTCACTCAGCATAACACCCTCAAGTTCCAACCATGTTGCTACACATGGCCAGATTTCATTCTTTCTCATTGCCATGTAGTATTCCATTGTATAGATAAACCACATCTTCTTGATCCATTCTTCAGTTGATGGACACTTAGGTTCTTTCCATGTTTTGGCTATTGTTGAGAGTGCTTCTATGAACATTGGGGTTCATGTGCCCCTATGCATCAGCACTCCTGTATCCCTTGGGTAAATTCGTAGCAGTGCTACTGCTGAGTTATAGGGGAGTTCTACTGTTAATTTTTTGAGGAACCTCCACACTTTTTTCCAGAGTGGCTGCACCAATTTACATTCCCACCAACAGTGTAGGAGGGTGCCCATTTCTCCACATCCTTGCCAGCATCTAGAGTCCTCTGGTTTGCTCATTTTAGCCACTCTGAAGGTTTCCCAGTTTAAAATTGAGCATCTCTCTTTCTTTTTAAAATAATCAAGTTTTCTTTAAATATGAAGTTTCTTTAAAATATCTGGAGGGAATTTTTGATTGTTTCATAAGCACACACACGTCAAAATGTATCAAACTGTAAATTTAAATCTATGTAGATTATATATCAATTATACATTAATAAAGCTTTACCAAAAATGCCTATGACGTATAGCTCAAATATATACCTTAAAAAATTTCCACTGATACTGATGTTAGTAACAAGTAGGAAGAAGCTAATCAACTAGACCAATTATAAATGGTACTGAGCATCTATCATAAACCAAATACAACTCAGTGTGTGTATCCATGTATGAGCAGGAGAATGCAACATTAAAGAAAAGAATAAGCTGGGGGCACCTGGGTGGCTCAGTCAGTTAAGCATCCAACTCTTGATTTCAGCTCAGGTCATGATCTCACAGTTTGTGAGATTGAGCCCTGTGTCAGTCAGGCTCTGCACTGACAACGTCAGCTTGCTTGACCTCTCTTTCTGCCCCCCCCCCCCCCATGTACACTCTCTCTCTCAAAATAAATAAACAAACAAACTTAAAAAAAAAATAAGTTGTACTGGTTGAATTTAAGGGAGTTAAAAATCTAGCAGGCGAAGACAAAAAAATTCCAACAAACTGGCAATAAATTATATGTCAAAGGAGTGAAATACAGAGGAAGACAACTATCACTGCAGACTGTGGTAGTCAGAGAGCTTTCTGGGATAAACAGACAGAGGGACTAAGAGGATGAATAAGCCCAGAAAAGGTTTTATTAAGGGACCAGAGTTGCTGAGTCTGGTTGAAACAAAGGATCTTGCAGGCGTGAATGAATTGTGCAAGGCCACAAATGTGACTTGGATTCTTTAGGCGATATATAGTTTGTGCGGGGGCAGGAAATAGGGACTATCAAAATTGAACCAACTAATAAAAATGTACAAAAAGATTCTGTGCATGGGTACCTGGATGGCTCAGTCGGTTAGGCATCTGACTTTGGATCAGGTCATGAAATAAGTCAGGCAGAGAAAGACAGATCTCGTGGTTCATGAGTTCGAGCCTCACGTCCAGCTCTGTACTGACAGCTCAGTGCCTAGAGTCTGCTTCAAATTCTGTGTCTCCCTCTCTCACTGCCTTTCCCCTGCTCATGCTCTGTCTCTCTCAAAAATAAATACACATTAAAAACATTTTTTTAATTAAAAAAATGATTCCGGGCAGGTGACTGATAGGATAAAAGTGGACTTTTGAGAAAATTAATCAGGTAGTGTTTTAAAATCTTTTAAAACACTTTTTAACATTTATTTATTATTGAGAGACAGAGAGACACAGAGCATGAGCAAGGGAGGGGCAGAGAGAGGGGGAGACACAGAATCTGAAGCAGGCTCCAGGCTCTGCTGGGCTGAGGCTCAAACCCACGAACTGTGAGATTACGACCTGAGCTGAAGTTAAGACGCTTAACCGACTGAGCCACCCAGGCGCCCCCCCACAAAATTTTTTTTTAGTAATCTCTAACTCTTCACATGGGGGCTCAAACTCATGACCCTGAAAACAAGAGTTGCACGCTCCACCAACTGAGCCAGTCAGATAGTATTTTAGAAAATGGATAGGTACAGGGAAAAACTGGAGATTAGATGAACAATGAACTATGGTAATTCAGGATTAAAGGGGAAAAACTAAAATAAAATGGTTGGATTAGGAATGGGTGAGGAAAAATACTGAAAACTGGTCTGGTTTGAGGCCTAGCTTCATTTAAAAATGGTCTCGTTGATACCTGAGAAGTCACAGGGAAAAGTGGTTTTACTTTTTTGGAGGACAAGGAGACAAAAAAACATGGAATGAAAGGCTGGTTTTCGCTATGATGAACTTAGGGAAATAGCAGGACATTAAAGAATAAAATGTCCATGAATCAGCAGGAAGCCTGTAGATATCATGGGGTCAGTACTAGAATGTTCATTTTGGAGGTAGTATATGGACATGTCCACAAAACAGGACCAAAAAGAAAACCTACGAAAGGTAGAGACATAAATGGTACACTGATGTATATCAGAAACTCAATAATTTGTGAACTATACTAATGAACAGTCAAATGTAAAAAGATGAACCAGTTAATGAACCATTAACTGTATGTTAATTATAGCCATAAAAAGAGATTCACGGAGAAAAGATTCATCGCCATAGAAAAAACAACAAAAACATAACAACAAAAACAAAAATCCCTAAAACACTGAAGATATTACCAGTGATCTAAACATAGTTAATAGAACAGTGACCAAGACCAGACCATAAAGAATTTACAGTGGAATGAGTGGCTAAATGAAAAAAGTAGAAGGAACATTCATTCCACAAATATTTATTATGTGTCTTTAATGTGAGTACCAGGCATTTTTCTCAACTCTTGGTATATATGAGTGAACGAAACTGAAAAATAAATCCCTATTCCTATGGAGCTTACATTCTAGTAGGAATGGGGTAGGAGGCAGACACATGTAGTAGGTAGAGGAGCAGATAGAACCATATCATTCAGAGGGTTATTAGCATAGTAATGAGAGAAACGGATGGCAGCCTGAGAAGCCATCCAGTGTCCTAGTTTTGGTTGTTTCTTAGGTTGGCAAATTGACCATGGAGAGAAGAGAAGAGCAAGCTTGATGAACCATATCAAATAGGATGACAGGCACAGTACCTGGTTTGAGATGCTGGAAACGGCTGCTGCTGGAATATTGGCCATTGTAGATGAAGTGGATATCAGGCTGGCATTTGTGCTTGAAGCTATAGGATTGAGAATGTTAAATGATATTAAAGATATCATGTAAAAGGCTAGAAGAAATGCGAAGTATACCGTGTCTTAAGTAAACAGATCTACAAGGAGATAAAGAACACTGGCAAAGGAACAACTACTAGTTTTACTCTTTTGGATGCTATACCTTACTCCAGTCTCGACTAGAAATAAAATAATTGGAACATTTTTTTGTTTTAGCTTGAGTCTTTAATTCTTCCTATTAAAGTCCTGGAAGGATTCATATACAATGTACTGGTTCATACTAATGACATCACTGGAATCAGAAACTAAACCAAATCATTCCAGTCTATTTCCTGAGCCGTTGAAAAATGACTCACCTGCAGTGTGACTTACTGACAACCAACAGAACAAGAGCTCTGGTGAATCCACAGGTAAATCCTACACTGTGATTTCTTATCACTTGCCCCAGATTATGCCTTTACTAATGCAACATAATGACTCCGAGAAATAGAGCTGACCTCCCCAATTCTAATATGCCTGGAGTTGCTGTTGGCCTCGGCTCAAATAATGGATTATTAATGTCCATCAACAAACACGATGATCTGGCATTTAATGATTTTACCAGTGTGCCTGGAAAACCTTGGAAAATATTACATATTATTCTCTCCAGCTAAAAATGTTCTCTGTAAGCTATTTAGGTTGCCTGTCTTGGGATAGGAATCTGGGTTCAGTTTTTCATACTCTTCTATCGCAGACCCCAACAGGGTTTTAATCAGATCTTCAGAGACTGGTATTTGTTACAGTGACTTTTTTCAGGGGGACAGTGAAAATGAGTCTGTGAGGTACTGGTCTTGAACTCCTGTTTCTCACTTAACCATAAACACACTTAGACATGGTTTCCACTGTAGTCACACATGCATAAACGTTCACTGTCAGGTAGACCTGACTATCTGACTCCTCATCCCTTTAGTAACAAAGTCCTTTAGAGGTAAAGTTAATAGGAAAACCTCCATGAGGGACAGGGCAGGTGAAGAAATGAAGCAGAGACTTGAGAGTATTCAAAATCAGAGGGAATTCTTACTCCTTTCTCCAAGGGTACTCTACTCAGAAGAAAGCTTAGAAGAGATAAGAAGAGAAAGTCTAAGGAACTGCTACTGCTACAACCCAGCTTTCAGACAAAACACCTTAGACCAAGAGGAGTAAGATAATTTATCTACTGGTATGGAACTAGTGGTAGCCATGATGGCAACTGGGATCTCCCAACTGGCTGAGCTAGGGATCAGATTTCCTGATTCTCCAGGGAGATTTTCTGTTCTACAATACTTCTCCCAGGGGAACTAATGGACTCTTAAAGAGTTTACCTTCTTAAACCCAAGAAGTAAATGATTTTATAACCTCATAGATGCTATTTTCTTCTCACCAATATCCACTTTCTTCTCTACTATAGTTTGACCCATTTTTCCTCACTAAGGGCAAGTACAAGGAATTACTGCACAATATACAGGCTGGATGACTCTGTAAGTAGTTTTTAATCACTCCTGTGGGTAGAGAATTTTGAGTAGACTTTAGGTTCTATTGCCAGTGCATGATGCTAGGCAGCCCTGCAATAAAACAGACAGAAGGACATACGGTGATTTAAGGTGGGAAAGAAAATCAATAATTTACTTAATCTATTAAGTTGAACTCTCTCAGCAAAGTCCATTTCTAGCTCAAATTTTCTTTGGTCCTCCTCCTAGCCTCCACTCCTCTTTTCCTATTTACCTCTATTTTAATTCTGTTCTACCTTCTTACTAAGTTTAAAATGGTTTTGCCAGCACAAGTCATTCATGTCTGATCTCTACACACATGGGGGAAGAAGCACTCTGACTGACCAAGTGGTTTGATTAAGTTCAACAATTTTCAGACCACTTACTGAATTGGGCTAGAGGCAAAAAGGTAGACCTTACAAATAAATGGTCATATACTCTTATTATCTCTGCTAGGAAGTTTAATGACTTGATTAGCTGGTTACTGAGTTTTTAAAAAGTATCTTACTAAAAATCATAAATGACTTTCAGCAATAGTGAAATGTTGGCCTGCTGACCTAAAAGTAAGAGGGCTCAGTAACTTCTTTCACCAAATCAATCAAATCATTCCTAATATGTGCCATTTGCTCATTCATTCAGCAAACCACGGTTTACTATGTACCCAGAAACTATTCCAGTCACTGAGAAACAGAGTAGTAAACCAGGCAAAGTCCCTGCCTTCATGGAGTTTAGGTTCTACTGACAGACTTAGATGATAATTAAATAAACAGTATTTTTTAGGCTCTTATAACCATCATTAAACCCAAGCTAAACCCACCTAAAAAATGTACACAATCACCGTAAACCCGACCCTACACATAACTATAATTAAAAAGCTACACACCTCAAAAAAAGTACTTATCATTTTGCACATATATAGATGTCTCAACAAATAATATTCAATTGCAGATTTAAAAAATAAAAGCAGCGGGGTGCCTGGGTGGCTCAGTCGGTTAAGCGTCTGACTTTGGCTCAGGTCATAATCTCACGGTTTGTGGGTTAGAGCCCCACGTCGGGCTCTGTGCTGACAGTTTGCTCAGAGCCTGGAGCCTGTTTCAGATTCTCTGTCTCCCTCTCTCTGACCTCCCCTGCTCACACACTCTCTCTCTCAGAAATAAATAAATAAAATAGTAATAAAAAATTAAAATAAAATAAAATAAAAGCAGCAACAGAAACTGCAACAAAAAGGACAAACTCAGAGGAGCAAACAAAACTCAAGTGGTAACTCTACTGACATATGTGTGAAGGCTATTAGCTCTCCAAATGCCAACAGCATGGCCAACTATTTATGGATAGTTTCCACTCCTGTTCCAACAATGGAGCTGTGAAATCACAGAGAGACAAGCTCCTGAGAACCATGCCCCACTAGAGGTCCAGTTAATATAGTCAATATACAGAGACACTTTAATCAGAAGACGGTTATAGAACTGTGAGAGGCACAGCTGAATTAACACTGCTCCAAAGCCAGACGGTTAATCTAAGGGTTAATGGTACATAAAAGCTGACACAAGATTTACTTTCTACCCACGTCTAATTTTATATATGTCCCTCTCCCACCCTTGCTTACTTGGCTTTCAAATATTCAAAGTAAGACCAGCTCCTTCTCACATGAGCATCTTTGCAATGTTGCTCACTGTGCCTGGACTGTGCTCCGTGGCCAATCTCTCTCACCTTCCTGGCATGGTGGCTCCTCCTCAGCATGTCTACTTCCTCAGAGAGACCCTCTCTGACCCCTATATTAAAAAACCAACTCCTTATTTTCCCAATCACAGCAATCTATTCTTTTTTTCTTTCAGAGAACTTTTCAAAATCTATTTAATTATTTACTTGGTTATTTCTGTTTCCCACACTTGACTGTAAGCTCCATGAAGGCAGAATTTTACTATCTTATTCATTATTTCCAATATCTAGCAAAGCATCTAGCACAGAGTAGGTGATGCTCAATAAATACTTGTGGGATTCATGTATATCTTGTAGACATATATATTCCTATATAATCTGTGGGATTCAAGTACAGCATGTCAAGGTCATGAAAAACAAGAAAAGCCTACAAAACTGTATAGTAAAGAGAAGCCTAAGTAGACATGATAGTTAAATGAAATATGGTGTCCTGGATGAGACTCTGGAACAAAAACATCAGGTAAAAACTAAGCAAATCTGAATAAACTATGGACTTAGTAATAATAATGTAGCAATATGGGTTCATTAATTGTAAAAAATGTTCCATTCTAATGTAAGATGTCAATAATAGGGGAAATTATGCGCAAGATGTAGGGATACATAACTCTGTGAATCATCTCAATTTTTCTGTAAATCTAAAACTATCCCAGGGGCACCTGGGTGGCTCAGTTGGTTAAGCCTCCAACTTAATTTTTGATTTCGGCTCAGGTTATGATTTCATATTTCGTGAGACTGAGCACCATGTCAGGCTCTGCACTGACAGCGTGCAGCCTACTTGGGACTCTCTCTCCTCCTTTGCTGCCCATCCCTTACTCACTCTCTCCATCTCAAAAATAAATAAATAAACTTAAAACAAAACTATTCTAGGTGTGCCTGGGGGGGGCGGTTCATGGGTTGGGCATCCAACTTTTTTTTTTTTAATGTTTATTTATCTTTAAGAGACTGAGAGAGACAGAGTGTGAGCAGGGGAGGGGCAGAGAGAGAGGGAGACACAGAATCTAAAGCAGGCTCCAGGCTCTGAGCTGTCAGCACAGAGCCCAGTGCGGGTCTTGAACCCACGAACTATAAGATCATGACCTGAGCTGAGGTAGGACATTTAACCGACTGAGCTACCCAGGTGTCCCTGAGTGTCCAACTCTTGATTTTGGCTCAGGTCGTGATCCCAGGGTCATGGGATTGAGTACCACACTGGGCTCTGTGCGGTGTGTGGAGCCTGCTTGAGATTCTCCCTCTGTCTCTCTCTCTCCCTCCCTCTCCCCCTCTGCCCCTGCTTGAATATGCTCTCTCTAAAAAATAAAAAAAAATCTTAAAAATAAAACTTCTAAAAAATAAAGTTTGGGGGTACCTGCTGGCTCAGTGGGTAAAGCATGTAACTCTTGACCTCAGGGTTGTGATCTGAGCCCCACATTGGGTGTAGAGATTACTCAAAAATAAAATTTTAGAAAAAATAATTATAAAATAAAAACTAAAGTCTATTCAAAACCAAAACAAATCTCCTGATCATTGAAAGACAAGCGGAAGGAAAGAAGAAAGGGAGGGAGGAAGGGATGGAAGGAGGAAAGAAGGAAGGAAAAAAGAAAGAATATCATGTGTTACCAACAATATTAGAAGTCAAACACATTCATTATAAGTCAAGATTGAGTTGATATTAATTTTACCACTTGAATACTAATCATTTAAACCATCTCAACTGAAGAAAATAATCAGAGGTTGGGTCACCTAGTCACACTCTAGGAAAAAACTGATATAAAGAAGCCAGATCTACCTAACAAAGGGTTTTCATGAACATTGTTGTATAAACTGAAGAAACGGTTTTGATCTGAGTTGATCAAGCCAAAAGCAGACTTTTTTTTAGGTTGAAATAATACATTTTAAAAGAGATTGCAGTATGTTGACACAATGTTAAATTAGCTTCAGGTGTACAATATAGTGATTTGACAACTCTAGACAATTCTGTATGTTATGTCAATTGTAGAATGTTTTGCGGTATGATGAGGAGACACTGCTCTTTTGACCATTAAAAAAAAAGATAGAATGCTTCTTGTTGTTGTTTTTTTTTTTTTGTGGAAGGACAGGGTGATTACATAGTATGAGTGAGGCAGCCCTGGAGAGCTAACATTCACTAGCCATGGTGAGTGATATTAAAAGTGGGAGTGGGGTGCCTGGGGGTATTCAGGAGGTTAAGTGGCCTACTTTGGTTCAGGTCATGGTCTTATGGTTCGTGGGTTTGAGCCCTGTGTCAGGGTGTGTGCTGACAGCTCAGAGCATGGAGCCTGATTCAGATTATCTGTCTTCCTCTTTCTGTCCCTTCCTTATGCTCTGTCTCTTTCTCTCTGTGTCTTTCTCAAAAATAAACAAACAATAAAAAAAAGTGGAAGTGAGGAGAATGATATGGATAGTAGAAAACCCAGGTAATTCAACTCTGCCAATACCTGTATTTCATTTTAGCTAATTGTTTCAGCTTGTATTCTACCAAACTTTTCTTCAGAATAAATGGCAAAAATTGGTAACTTGTTGGTACCTTTCTGCCTTAAATTCTCCCCTGTGCCAAAGTTCTAATGAACAACAAAATGCGCCAAGAGGCTAACCAGAAAAAGGGAGAAGAATGAACTTAGATATCAGTGGATAAAGGTTCTCAATGATGGGAGAGTTGATACTGATATCATGACTCAACATTGAAAATAAAAAATATAGCACTCATGCTCTGGGGTCAGACTGCTCAGCTTACATGCTGACTTAATTATTTACTAATTTTGTGACCTTGGACAAATTAGTTTGCTTTTCTATATCTTCCCCATCTGTAGAACTCGATTAATAACAGTAGTTTCCTCATAGGTGCATTGTGAAGATAAACGGAGTATCACCTATCAGTTGCTTACAGCAATGCTAAGTACACAATAAACACTTAATACCAACAATGATCATCATTAGCCAACAGGGGAAACCAATTTAAAAGATCAAAAGGAGAAAAATGTACCAGCAGGTAACATGTTAAGATAGGGTTAATGAAGTTCAAAGGATATTTTCATGACCCTTTCACAGCAATGGGTCCTAAGAGAACCCAAAAAGGTAGTTACTCTTATTTTATAAGGAGGAAGAGGTAAGCCAAAACTATTAGGTTCTCAAATTCAAGAGGAGTGGTGATTCTACAACTAGGAAGAGGGTTATTAATATAAAACAAGAGAACTCCTTGCTGTTCTTTCATGACCTAGGTATAGTCATCAGGGAGGTATCTGTTTAGGAGGGACATGGCTAGTAGAGTTGTC
This sequence comes from Hyaena hyaena, assembly GCF_003009895.1. Taxonomy (NCBI): domain Eukaryota; kingdom Metazoa; phylum Chordata; class Mammalia; order Carnivora; family Hyaenidae; genus Hyaena; species Hyaena hyaena. The sequence goes on along the minus strand of NW_024080635.1, from coordinate 5,364,546 downwards.
TGTAGATCTTTTAAAAAGCCTATCACCTGGAGAAATACTTCATAAAAATGAAAGCGGGTAGAGAAGACAGACAAAGTCATAGTCTTTAGTTTACCCCCTCCTGTTTTGTCCCCATTTTAGAAAGAAAGATGGGGGAGGAGGCAAACATAGAAAAAAAGGGGAAATAAATAAGAGGAGACTCACTAACCACTGAATATAGTGACTAGTTTGTTATCAATGGATCAAGAAGTAATTCTCAATCATTTAACTGAAAACAAATAAACTAAGCATCAAACTATTTTACTTCATATACTCTACATCGGGGCTCCTGGATGGCTCAGTCAGTTAAGTGTCTGACTTCAGCTCAGGTCATGAACTCACAAATTGTGAGTTCAAGCCCTACACTTCAGATCCTCTGTTTCCCTCTCTCTGACCCTCCCCCACTTGCTTGCACACACTCTCTCTCAAAAATACATAAAATAATAATATATTCTACATCAAAACACTTTTTCATCACCAAAGTTCATATCTTAAGAGTACCTCAAACTAGTACCTCAGACTAGTTTTTGCTGTCCCACCCGCACTCCTCTAGCACCCATTTAAGAGGAATAAAATTTAAAAGCTGAGAGAAATCAGGAGAAAGGAGGCAGGTACATGGACATTAACCCCCATTGTGGAGCAATGACAAACTGCCTGTGTTGGATTTGGAAGGGTAGGGAATTCATTCCATGGCACCTTCTGTGTTTCTGTCTTCCTCCCTAATAGTCCTGTTATAATTCTAGCCTTTTAGAAGAACTCAGGAAGGCAAAAATGTTTAGAGTGCAAGCTTTAATGCTACACTTTCTATCATGAAAAAGAAACAAGACTGAACTTTCTGAGCAAGGAAAATGCTCTCACCACGAAGCAGCAGGTGGGGGCGAGGTACGGCAGCACTGCAAGAGAAAAGCAGCACAAACCTCACATTCAGCGCCACGTGGACTCCATTTAAGAGAAGTCTGCAAGGTTCTAACCCATGGAGTCTTCTGCTCATTTATGGAACAAAATGCCACTGAGAACGAACTAAAACAAAATCTGACAGGTTTTCTGGACACCAATGTACAAAAGGGAAAGCTTCGATTCTACCAAATAGTAGAATTTAAAAGCTAAACTACTAAGTACATTTAAAAGCTAAACTACTTACAAACCATACATAGTCCTGGGTTCTGGCCTGCCTAACACAAAGAGCATGCACAAATGCAAATACCACCCCCTTCTATTTTACAAGACAGACTCCTGTATTACCCAGTTTGTTTGGAGATATAGGAAGACTGAAAACAACAAAAAAACACAATAATAATAAAACACACACAACCATGCCTATTTACCTTGAATGGGATAAGAATAATGTGCTGGGCTTGGCTGGCTTGTGGTTAACCCTGTAGTGCAGGTAAGAACACTGTGTTGACTTGGAGATGGAGTCTGAATTAAACCACTTTCAGGTTTCATACCTGGCCACAATGCACCTGAATCAGATAAATTGGACCAATTACAAACAATACACTGGGACTGAGAAGCATGGTTATGCTTTCAAATATCTGCCAGTAGGTTTAAAACCTCAATCTTAAAACAAAAGTAAATTTGCTTGTAAGAGGAAATTACTGATTCTCCCACTCATAATATATCACAAGCAAATACAATTTCAAAGACTGGGGAAAGGAGCTATAGAAACAAGATTCTTGCCAAAAATCCCAATAATGATTTGTGTATAAGTTCATTTCAAAGGCTCGGGGAGATTGACCAGGGTTCAGAAAAAAAAGCTACTGACACTCAACTGGAGTATTTGCTGCAGAGAGTGCCTGATGATCATGTACAGTGATAAATCATTTATCCATTGTCAAGGTGGGAGACATTTCATATAAGTTAAAAATTCACTTACCCTTTAAACAAGCACCACATTTAAAAAAATGTATTAAGTAGTACTTTTCTGCCTTCTTAAGCTGGTTATTTTGTTACCTGTTTCTTCTGATTAGGAAAGACACACCTGCTTATTTTTATAAATTAAAACCATTACAGAAATATGTAACTTGGAAAAAATAAAGTCATATATAATCCCAGACTTAACCACTATTATAGTGTGCAGAAGAGTGACTTAGATTTCTTCTATGTATTCACTAATCTTTTTTCTTTTTAATAAAAATGGGATGTTACACACTTCATACTTTGCTTTTCCACATAATACCTATGAAAGACATTTTTCCATGTCAGAACATATAAATCCCTAGCACTGATAGACATCATGGCTGTTCACTTTTATTTTTATTACAATGCTCCTGAGTGACAATATTTCTAAAATATATTTATATCCTTTCCTGCCTTCTCAGCAGGTAAATGTAAATATACCTTTACATTTTCTCTGAAGTATTGTCACAAAGATGAATAGTATGCTGTGCTATATATATATATGAATATTACAGAGACACCCCCAGAGGCCACTGGGATTTATGAAGACGGTACTAAATAGAACTCAATTACAGTTCTATGTCACTTTGTTTTCTTCTCCATGATCTGTACTTGACAATCTCTTGTCCCTCGCTTTATCTCCTTTGTCATCTGCAGTAAACTAAAAAGCCATAAATGAAGCTTTGCTTCTATATGACAGCCTAAGGATGTCCTTTATGGTGAATACTTCTGGTGATTCTTTTGACTATGCAAAAGTCTTTAGAAAAAAACCTTACTGTGTGATTGTGCACTGTGTTCTGAACAGTGACGGTTTCTGGATTAGTGTTGTTATAGGTAATAATTAGGTCCAAGAAGGTTCATCAATCACATTCCAGGTAAGAAATTGATACCCCAGTAAGCCACAGCTTCAAATTCAATAGTAACTCATTTCATTTACTCCTCATTTCATTTACTCCTAATCTGATACTGAATTTATAAAAATATAATGCATTGATAATAAGGCCCTCTGCTCACCAGGGCACTGAGATATCTAGGTGCAACTCAGACCTGTAAAATTTGTTGATACGTAAATGTAAGGGAGATACGAAAATTTCAAATCGACACGGGGCATGACAATTGCCTTGCCACAAACTCTTAAAGCATAAAAAACAAAAAGGTTTTTCTTTTCTCACCTATCAAACACATGAAATAACTTATTTGAGAAGAATGAAGAATGCCATCATTTCTAGCATGCATTAGGATGATTGGTGTCCATTCTACACTCAGTTTACCATCATTTAAAAAGTCTTGTTCAGATTAGCAACAGCTAAACTCCTAACTATATCTAAATTTCAACACTAAAAATATTTGAACCCGTTATTTTTTAAACATTTGTAATGTGAAATTTGAATAGCAGTGCCATGATTCTTGGTGGTTGAGTATCACATTTTTTAGCAAAAAATGCCATTTCAGTGTCATGATAACTTTCAGGTTTATTGCAGTCAAGGTGATTTTTTTTCTAAATAGGTTCTGAATCTGAGGTGTTAGATTTGTGAACATGTTTATATTACACTATACTAAAATACTATCTTATTAATGAGAATAGTATTACCTGCAAAAGTTTTGCTAGTCTCATTATTTAGTATATGTACATTTAAAATTTTGAAGTGTAAAATGTCTATAAACTGGCTCTTTTAAAGTCAAAAACCAGGGCAAAAAGTCCAAGAGAAGTAGTGGAATAGCTACTTATAGTAGTTTTCAATGTTTTTGACCAGAAACATGAAGTTGATATTTAATATGTAATTATTTTATGAAGAACAGAAGGATAAAAGACCGTATGAACACTGCCTCCAGCATCACAGTAGCCCTGCTCTTTAAGCATATAAGTATTTTCCTTTAAAAGCACCCTTCCCAGAATTCCAAGTAATAGGGAACATGACCAAACGGTCTGACTGTACAGCAATACTGCCTGTAGAGAAGATGAAACCAAATCCAGGTTTCCTGACTCCTAGTCCACTGCTCTATGTCTACAACTAAAAAGCTTATCAATTTGTTTTAAGTACCAGGCACTGAATGTGAAAGAACAGCCAGTCTGACCATGGCAGATGCAGCCGGTGTGATGCTGTCCTCTTGCTGCCCCACACTGGGGTCTTATCAGAACTCTACCTCAGCTTCTCAGCACAAACGCTTCACTACTGCTTAGTCACTAACCCAACTAATCTGAGCAGCTCAGTTTATAGTAATATGTATCAGACTAGTGGATCTTTAGAGAAAATTAGTTTGATTAGGAACAGAAGTACAATGCTTAGGAAAAAAAAAACACATGAAAGAGTATCTTGGTTTGTTGACAAGACCACTCATTGGGATGACCTACTATAAAAACTGAGTGATTTAATCTGAGTAGTTTTCCTCATCATAAAGTGAGTAGATTATATTATAGAAAATTAAGAAAACACAGAAAGTATTAAAAAAAAAAACAACCCTGCACCATCTCACTGCACTGGAAAAAACTACAGGTGGTTCTCTGCTTCTGTACTGTGTTAAGTGAAACCTGCCCACGCTGGGGCGGTGTCCTCACTTTGCAAGGCGCTGTGGTCCTGCAGATCAAATCCACAGTGCCTGTACTGTGGACATTCATGTTTTTTCTTCCAAATTATTCTTTTTTTTTTTTTTTTAAATGTTTCATTTATTTCTAGGGGAGAAAGAGAGAGACAGCATGAGCAGGGGAGGGTCAGAGAGAGAGGGAGACACAGACTCTGAAATAGGCTCCAGGCTCTGAGCTGGCAGTCAGCACAGAGCCCGACGCAGGGCTCGAACCCACGAACCGCGAGATCATGACCCAAGCGAAAGTCGGACGCTTAACCGACTAAGCCACCCAGGCGCCCCATCAAATTATTCTTTATGTATATTTCTTTACATAAATATTTTTTAAAAATACGAACTTGGCATATTATATTGCTTTTAGTTTTACATATTGCTTTTTAAAATTAGTAACAAACTTTTCTCAAGATGCTGAATATTCTTTCAGAATGTGAATTTATTAGGGGCACCTGATGCCTCAGTCGGTTAGGCATCTGACTCTTGATTTCAGCTCAGGTTTTGATCTTGCGGCTCATGAGTTCAAACCCATCATGCAGCTCTGTGCTGACAGCTCGAAGCCTGCTTGGGATTCTCTCTCTGCCCCTCTTCTGCTCTCTCCCTCCCTCACTCCCATTCTCTCTCAAAAATAAATAAACAACAAAAAAAGTGAATTTATTAGAGTATGATTTATAGTTTTCCATTTTATAGATAAATTGCAATGTAACACACACGTTTCAATTCAATATGTAGGCTGTTTCCAATTTTTTGCTGCTATAAATGCTATAATGAATATCTTAGTAAATTTCTGTAGGTATCTGTAATTAGTTCCATGGGCCGAATCCCTAGAAGTGAAATTACTGAGGGAAATGGCATGAACGTTCTTAAGGCTCTTAATACATATCATCAAATCTCCATCTCACAGTAGAGTTCTTTTAAATGAAGCTGGAACAGTGGCAGCTCAGACAATCTTTTATAAGCCCCTACAAATAAATGGGTGCCCCTTTCCTTCACCGAGATCACTGGAAGTTAACTATCTAATCCTCTTTGTGCTGTCCCACAACACTTCTATGTAGCTCTTAAAAAGAATATGACCATTATTCCTTTACTTTTACAGACTATTTACAATATAAGCTTCCTAGATTTCCTTTAGTCTTCTCTTTTCATTAAGAGAAGGAACATTTTTGAGGTGCCTGGGTGGCTCAACTGGTTAAGTGTCCGACTTCAGCTCAGGTCATGTTCTCACAGTTTGAGCCCCACACTGGGCTCTGCGCTGACAGCTCAGAGCCTGGAATCTGCTTTAGATTCTGTGTCTTCCTCTCTCTCTGCCCCCTCCCTGCTCACACTCTCTTTCTCTCTCAAAAGTGAATAAACTATAAAAAAAATTTTTTTTTAAAGCAAAGGAACATTTTTTAACTGCAAACTCAACTCTCAGACACAGACCAAACTTATATAAGCACTTCTGGAATTAAACAGCCCTGGGTTCAATTCTAATCCCCAGCATTTACTTAATTCTATGACACCAGGCTAGTCACTTGTTCCTTTAACAAGCCTGTTTCCTCATCTATAAAAAGGGATAATGCGACTTACTACTTACTCCCTAGGACTGTTTTAAAGATTAAATAAGACAATAGTGAAAAGTGTGAGGTACTTATTCTCGGCATACTGCATGGTATATAAAGCACTTCATAAACATTAGATAACATTACAATGAGATTTTCTGAAGCTGTCTGCATCTGAAATAAACAGACTAACAAATCTAGTTTTAGTGCTTACAGGCAGCACTAAGATAAAATTGCCAAATCTTCCTTAGAAGAAATAGTGTTTTATATGTGAGTGAACACATTTATTTAAAAAAAAGTATCTGTAATTTCATTAATGAATTCTGAGAATATGCCATATCGATCATTCACATTACCCCAACCTAAATCTCCCTCGAATAAGTTTCATTATATTACTTAAGAGTCAAACTTAGTTGATTCTCTTCTATCTTAGAAATACTGATGGAAGAATTTACGAAACAAGTCTCCCTCATTCCCAAATATTAAACAAAATCAAATTAACAAAAAAGCCTATCATTATGAATATTTCTTTACAATGTAAAGTTTGCTTCAAGTTTTTAACAAGGACCTATCATACAATTTTCATTTGTTCTTTAATACAAGGGAAATACGGCGATCATAAAAGATACCACAATATGCACATAGCACTATGTTAGGTATTCCATAATCTGAGTTCAGAGATATAACAGCAGTTTTATTTAATACTGAACAGCAGGAATGACCAGCTGTTCAACAATGTCATAAAGGGCTCTGGAATTGCTAATAATTTAAATAACCAATGTAAAATACTTACTTTATGCTTGCTAGATTTTACTAGTCAGCTGTTGAAAATTAGCTTTAACACACCCACTAAGATATAAGCACAAACATATACAGAGAGTTCTGTTTCCAAAAGAACTGCTCAGTCTTGGCTGGTTAAATATATAACAAATTTAAGATTTTAGTACACTGGCTGGTACTGACATGCGTAGAGGCCTGGACTTACAAACAGGGAAACGAGCATTTCTGTTTTTCTTCTCTCATGAAATTATCAACTCCCACTATCATTAGACATTTTTGTTTCTAATAGTTATCAGAAGCCAAGGAATGCTAACAAGCCTGAAACTAAGAAATCTGTCACTATCATAAAGACTAGCCAAATGGACCAGGAAAAGTAGGAAAGTAGAAACAAAAAGCAGGCAACACTAATACATCCAGAATCTGTGGCAATCTGTTTAGATGACTTTTCCAAATTTCCAACTAGTTTCAGTAAAGGCTATCAAGATATAATTTTAACATGTTGCATATGTGAAAATAATATAGCATTCTCTCAATTTTCTAACACTAGTTCTAGGAAACCAGGCAAGGGGCAATAAAGCACACATATATCAATTTACACACATAGAAAAAAATCAGTGCAGATATTAAGCGCTCAAAGAGTTTCAAATTGACTTCTAGTGAATCATTCTAATCTACAGTTCATGTCCAAGATGCCTAAAACCAAAGAACAAACTATGCACAAGATAAGGCTTATGCAAAATTGGGGGTTCTCCTCATTCTAAGATAACTTTTTGGTTCAGCAGAGTAACAACTGATCAGTTGGGAGAGAAGGAGGAAAGAGGGAGAAATTGACAGAAAAAAAAGAGAGTAAACTAAAAGCCATATTCCATCTGGATATTTAGATTACTTGATTTTAGCAAGAAACAATCACCTCAAAATGTATGAATTATGCTTACCTACCCATAGCAACATGTTTTATATAAAGAAAGTAATAGTAATTCCTCAAAGAGTTTCCCAAACACTTAAAGATTCCAAGCTTTATAGTCAAGATTTAGTACCTTGGAAATAGCTAAATGTTAATAGATAAACAAATCAGTACTAAAAGCTTTAATTTTATTTAACATGCATCAAATATACTTGGTGGAAAAGTTGCAACTTTCACAGTACTTGTAACTGAATAGGTACTCTGTCAAGAATAACCCATCTTTCAGCATCCTGATTAGCCATACTTGACTTTTGGGGAAAGATAAAAGTTTCTGGAGGATAAAATCAACAGTCTTAGAAGTTGTTTATAATAAGATGCCTTACCAAAAGGAGGTAGTCCATACGTTTGGGTTGCCTGAGGGTAGACAGCATAGGGTTGAGACTGCTGTAGTGTCTGGTACTGAGTCTGCCCAGGGTAAGCAGTTTCCGAAACAGGAACTGAGAGGATATGTGCATAAGGTCTAGAAAAGTTCAAGAACACAAAAACTTTCATGTGTGGTTTATTTTTAATGAATAATAGAGGAAATAGCTAATACCACTAAAAGCAAAGAATCAGCAATGAGGAGACTAACCTTCCACATAAAATGTTGCTTACTATGGCCAGAAAGAACTAATTTTTCCTTTTCAAGTTTTACAATCACCTAAGAAACAATTTTATGGAAAATTTAATATCTCCCCAAGTCCAATTACCATGCTATGATCATTTGTGATATGCTACATGCAAGGCCCTTTGTGAGATACAAAGATGGATTAAACTTATCTATGTAGAGAATAAACCCTCAACATAACAGAAAACTGCACAGAGTGGGATTCACAATTGGCTCTTATTCTCCAACCGGCCCTGTGGGCCAAACTAAGGAAAGTAGGATTTGAAGAAGAGGGTTACGCTGCTAAAGAAAAAGCAAGCAACCACCACACATCAAAGAAGAGGGAGTAGGGGTGCGCCCCAATATCCCCAGACCAAGACTACAAAACAGAAGCCAGGTAACTAATAAAATGTGACAAGTCCCAGACAAGACTTGGAATCTCCCCATGGACATTTAAGCCAGAGTACATCTGTCACTGGTTGTAGCCAACCACATCAGGCTTAGCAGGAATTTGAATTCAGCAGTGAAACTTCTGGGACTTTAGCTAAATGACCTGGTCATTTCGTCCATGCAATAAAACGGCCCCTACATTTGATGCATTGAGTTTTTAGATACCAGTTATTTTATTTGGCGAGTTATACTGTACTTATAATGTAATCAACTGTTTTATGTACCACATAAGTCATAACAATAAAATACAGTGAGGAAGAGGTGTTTCAGAAGGGGAAAGATTTTCTTCAGCTTTAGGGGAAAGCAAAATGAAGAAAGGCTATGTGAGTTGAGCAGATAAGATGTGCAGAAATGGGAGAGAATGGGTATTTAAGGAAAAGACAAAACTCTGGCAAAGGTATAGAGGAAGGAAAAAAAGGGTTTAAGCCTGCAAGGACAACAGATTATATTAAAGGAGGTCAGTAAAGTAAAGGGGAGTAGCAAGAGAAGGAAAGATAGCAAAGACTTTGAATACCAGGCTAAAAGAGGTCAGGTCAATCTGAAACAACTGGGAGTCACTGAAATTGTTGAGCAAAGAGCGACAAGATCATAGCTATTCTTTAATAAAGATTAAGTTGACATTGCTTTGTAAAATGGATTAGAAGGGAGAGAAAGTCAAAATAGAGGTTCAGTTAAAAAATAGCTATAGGGGTGCCTGGGTGGCTCAGTTGGTTAAGCGTCTGGCTTTGGCTCAGGTCATGGTCTCATGATTCGTGGGTTTGAGCCCTGTGTCGGGCTCTGTGCTAACAGGCTAGCTCAGAGCCTGGAGCCTGCTTCAGATTCTGTGTCTCTCTCTCTCTCAGAAACAAATAAAAAAATAAATAAATAACATTTTAAAAATTAAAAAAAAAAATAGCTATAATGCAATGGTTCACGTAAGTGCTAAGGATGCCTGAATTAAGATAGAAGGCATAGCTAATAAGGGGTTCTGAATGCAACAGGTATGTAAATATTTTTTGAATAGGCAAATGAATTTGGAATATGCAACATATTCACATCTGTTCTTCTTAGTCAGATAGGAGACCAAGAACTAGCTCAGGTTGTAGTTGTTAATCAAGTCACATGGGAAAAATTTTAAATCTTGGGGACTTCATATGAATTGATCTCCAGATATGCTAAATATCATAATATCCTTTTTTCCTATAGTGTCTTTATAGCTCAAAGTATTTTCTTATCTCCTTTATAATGACCTCAAAGAATAGGTTCAGTCATTTCACAGAAGAAAATCACACGAAAATGACTGGCCCAAAGGTGGTGTTAGTATTCAAGATCAGATTAGAATTTGAAGAACTCACTGAGTTGACCTTTCAGTTATTTCTTAACTGATGAAAAATTCAAAAGGTAAAAATGGGCACAAAAAGGAAAAAATTGTCAGTTTTCTTTTTTTAACAGTCTCATAGGTAACAGTCACCTCTGTTACCAATTCATTTATGTGTTCTGCCTATGTAAGCACCTGGGAATTTGTCCTACTTCAACATACATCCACGTGTATCGACATATGTGCAGGCTCACCCTTTATCAAAACACAATTGGCAGTCTGGCATATGCGCCATTCTGCACCTACTCATCCTGGAGATGATTAATTTATGGGTCTTAAATGCTGATCTTACCTGTTGAAGGCACAAAATATTGTCTCTTAGTGACTTCAACCTACTAAGCCTAACTTCAAGCCTAGTTCTACTTTGAGGACATTCCTAAAACAAGAAACTGAACACAGACAGATTAGGTTGAGAAGTCCCACTAGGAGGCTGGCTTGAGCTCTGTTTACTGATCTATCAAGGTAGAGGAAAGAGAGAATGCTCAGAGGTCAATCAGTATTATGCTGTAATAGCTAACAGTATTTTCATTTTCAGTGACTATTCACTTAGAGCAAGCTCCTGGGGAACAGTGATCTATTCCAGGCAACCATTTACTTTTTACAAGTATGTTACAGAGACTCAACATTTAGAGGGAATAAAAAAATCGGAGTAGGAACAGAAACAAGAGAGGTGAAATTAAGTTAAATGTCAACTTAAGCTAAGTATCAAATTAAATTTTGAAATGAACCTAGAGAAAAGACAGATTTTTGAAATAATTATTGAACTTACTTTGCAGAATACATTTGTGAGGTATAATCATTGGATGAGCGAGGGATGTAATCGGTGCATGTCATAACTGAAAGAAAGATATCACCAGGTAAAAAGTTAGAACATTTCAAAAATGAAATGAGAAAACCGCATATTTCACTATACAGTCTTTCAAACTAAATAAGAGAATACAGCCTGGACATCAGAAATTTAGAAAGACTATGCAGTAGATAATACTCTCTTACAGTAACGGGTTTAGAGACTTATTAAAGACAGTGAAAGAAGCCAGAATGTGGGGGGTACAGAAAAGAGCTGAAGGTTAGTTCCAGCTGATCTCTAGCTTCATCCATCACTGAGCTAAAAACCATAGATGAAGCAACCTCCTAAGTGTTCACTGTGCTCACAGGCAAACTTCAAAAGCAAGATCCAGATCTAAGAAACTACAACGTACTTCTTCAGCTATTCATTCTCTGGGTGCTTCCACTATTCTGAGTAAAAGTCCCTAAGAATGACTTACAGAAAGACAGATTTGGTGGGGGGAAGTACCCAGTTTTATTAGAAAACTGTTGCTAGTGTATAATCCTGTGTATAATGCAGCAAAAGATGAAAGTATGCTTCTATACCACTACTTTTTCAGCTTTGTAGCTAAGGCTTTAGTTTGGCAAAGCAAAGACAAATCTGAGGAACTGATGTGCTGCTCTGATGAACCATCAAGTAAAGAGACTTTCATACTAGTGTCCTCCCGACCCCCATGACTACTTCATCTAAAGTAGCTTCTATAAAGGCTGGACCCCCAAGGTTTCATCTGTAAATATTCAGCTCAAGTCTAACAGGTAGGAGAATCCTCTTTATTAGGCACTATTTCAGGCCATGTTGTAGACAGAATTATATGATAAAAAACTTGTACCAGACCCCTGAACTGTCCAAGAACTTCCTTCAACATCTGTAAAGGAGGTTGCTCTATTAATAGGGATTAACGGTAATCCAACTAACTTTATGTCTAGCTGGGTTTTCTGAGTGTCTGAACTAAAAAGGGAACTCTGGTCATGATGAGGAGCCAATTCATGCCCAACTGTAAGACAAATCGATCTCTGTGAGTTAGGCATTGAAGATCTTGTCTACTGTCATTTTTCAAGGTTTTTAAAAATAACTACTGGAAATTAGGGGTTCCTGGGTGGCTCAGTCGGCTGGGTGTCTGACTTTGGTTCAGATCACGATCTTGTGATTCATGGGTTTGAGCCCCAGGGCAGGCTCTGTGCTGACAGCTCAGAGACTGGAAACTGCTTCGGATTCTGTGTCTCCCTCTCTCTCTACCCCTTCCCCATTCATGCTGTCTCTCTCTGTCTCTTAAAGATGAATAAACATTAAAGAAATTTTTTTAAATAATTACTGGAAATTTGTAGATCACATTCATCCATAATCATTTTGACAAAAATGAAAAGAGCTCTCAATTAGGTCTAAAGTTCTTACCATCCATCACATAAAACAACTTCATTTGAATTCTGTGTAATGGTTCCTTCTCTGCTGACAAGTACTTGGAAAAACCCAAACGCTTTTCCTCCTCTGATTTAATTTAATTCTTGAAGAGACTGACAAAACATCCTGGGAGATTTAGGTTAATATTTACTTCTCTACAGAATGAATGAGGCTTTATCTTTACAGGACTTAAGAACCATGAAAGGATTATAAGCAGTTAAGGCATAATCTGCTATATTAGAATAGCGGCAGTGAAGATGGGGCACAACCTTGAAATATATTCTGAAGGTAAAACTAACAACATTCTGATGGGTCTGTATATAAGGAATGAGGAAAACAGGGGAATACAGGATAATTTCTATGTTTTCAACTTGAACAACTGGAGGGACAATGAAACCACTTCCTAAGATGGGGAAGTTTGATGGGGGCTAAGGGAATAAAAACCTTTCACACATTTATTTTAAGTATGAGTTTCCTTTCAGATATCTAAGTGGAGATGTCAAATAGGCAGTTGGATACAAAAATGAAATCAGGGAAGAAGTCACACTGGAAATAAAAATTTGTAATTCATAACAATGTATACAATATTTTATTTTTTTTAATGTTTGTTTATTTTTGAGAGAGAGAGAGAGCAAATGAGTGGAGGAGGGGCAGAGAGAGGAAAACACAAGATCCGAAGCGGTCTCTATGCTGTCAGTGCAGAGCCCGATATGGGGTTCAAACTCATGAACCATCAGATCATGACCTGAGCTGAAGTCAGAGGCTTACCGACAGCACCACCCAGAAGACCCAACAATGTATACAATATTTAAAGTAATGTAATAATGTAATGGATGAGAGGATGCAGAAAGAAAAAAGATGGTGGACTCATAATAAGTCCTGAAGCTCCCTCAACATTCAAAGTCCAAACAGAGGAAGAAGGACCAACAGAACAGAACGGCGAGAGGAAGAGTGGTAAGGCAGAATGTGAGAAGAAAGAAACATGCACTAGAACTAGTATTCTCACAGTAACTGAAAATAATTAATGACCTTGACAAGAGCAATTTCACTGGAAGAGTGGTGACAGGAACAAAATTTGAAAGCACTGAGGAATGAATGGGAGGCAAGAAAACAAGAAAAGGGCAACTCTTTTCAGAGGTTCCAACGGGTCACGGGACAAAGAAAAGGTATATAACTAGTGGAGAGCATAGAACCAAAGAAGATTTTGTTTGTGTTTTAAGATGGCAGATACTGGGTCATATCTCTTTACTGATAGGAAGAATAAGGAAGAGAAGAAGAATGTGGGGTGCCTCGGTGGCTCAGTCAGTTAACCATCCAACTATTGATTTCAGCTCAGATCATGATCTCACAGTTCATGGGAATGAGCCCTGCATTGGGCTCTGTGCTGACAGCATAGGGCCTGCTTGGGATTCTCTGTCTCCTTCTCTCTCTGCCCCTCCTCTGCTTACGTGCACATTTTGTCTCTCAAAATAAACAAATAAACTTAAAGTCTTAGGGGAGGGTAAGAAGGAATCGGACACGGAGCACAAACAAAAGTTCTTACCTTTGGAGCAAGAATACTATTTCCATTCTGATGAGAATGAAGCAAGAAACCATGGGTACAAACACAGATAGGTTTGAAGATTTGGTGGTAGAGGGATGATAAGGGAGTTTCCTATCTGACAACTTCTGTTTGCAAAGGAGCCATCAGTTAAGAATGAGGGAATGTGAGTGAGGGTATAGGTACTTTGAGAAGAAAAGAAGAGGTATGAATTATTAAAAGGTAAAATTCATTAGGGAAATGGGAAAATGCAGTAGGATTTCCAAGCTTGATGGGTGCCTAGTTGAGGTGTTGTAAAAAGTCAACTAGGTATATAATTTATTCAATATTTAGCTATTTGAATATACTTACGGAGAAGATGGGGAGTTATATTAAATTGGGACCAAGGTTTAGCAAGAAAAGTACAAGAGGCAAAGTTATTGAAGGTATATGTAAGGGAGTTATTATAATAAAGAGCCACAGAATCTTTGCTGAGTAAAAAGGGACATGAAGGCAGACAGATATGATGATACATATTGACTGGATAAGTCATCTACACGGATTTTGAAATCACCAACAACAGTAAGTTTGGATGGAGAAGAAAACAAAGATCTAGTTTTTAAAGAACAAAATGACTAGGAGTTCACTGTAGGATAAAAAGAAAGGTAGGGGGCGGCACAAATATAGACTTCAAAGGAACTAGAGTTTTTGAAGGAAAAAAGAGAAGAGAAATCATTTATTTAGAAGGAACAAGAGACTCAACTTATTTCCTGGCCCTGGAATATAAAAGGGACAGGCCTTTTTCTTGGGGATGAATGGGACATTAAAAAAATTAGGGGGACTTTTCATTGATTAGAGCAGTTTCCCACAGAATGAACAGTTAGTTGCTCATATGCAGAATCACCTAGCTATCTTCTTGAAAATAGATTCTCATCCACATCAGATCTATTGAACGATAATCTCTGAAAATGAGGCTGGAATTCTACATTACAAATAAACACTCCAGATAATTCTTAAGTAGGCTAAAAGTTTGAGAACCACTAGAATAATATATACAATTCAAGACATGCCATTTTCTAATATATGGAAGTATATAAGGTTAAGCATAACCTATTAAGAGAAGAAACATCCCCTAAACAAATATCTTTTTAAAGAGTACAATAAAGAATACAAATTTTTTCTTTTAAAGTGTGTGGTAAAATATGGAGGGGCAATGATATTTAATTTCAGGGAGCACTATTTGCCCTAGGGAGGCAATCTGGGGGAGTATGTGGTATGTTAGGAAAGCTTACATCTCTGCAAGAATAAATCAGAACACTCTACAAATATTTGTCCATTGCATGAATGTATCTGGAATGTATCTGTTCTATCAGAGAAAGTAGGCTGGTAAGTGGAGGATGTATCTTATCAAAGTGGACCTCTCCCAGGGCCCACTATCAATCTTGGGTTCTGAGGGGATTACTTTTCTTTTTTGGCATAGATTAATAGGTAGAATCATTTGGTTATTAGAAAGGTGGAAAAACCTCAAAGTCCCCAGAGAAGGAGTCAGAGACTGGCCCACAAACTTTTCTGATCGTAAGACGTATTACCTTTAGAACATTCAACTTCAAAACAAAAATAAAAGCAAGTGTGACTCCTCAGGTAAGTGGATTCCATGCGATTTTGTTCTTCAGCTGGTATGTCAATAAAGTTTATATGAGAGCCTGAGGATGAACGAACACACACACACACACACACACACACACACGGAAAGGAAAGGCTTCTGTGTATATGGGACAAAAAAGGCAGTCGATGAAAACCAATTATAAAAGAATAACATTACCCAGTTATAGGAATACCTCTTCCATCATGCAGAGAATACAGTACTTACTTTCCTCTGATACGGTAAGGTTTGAAGCAAGGCTTGAAGTTTCAGGTTTCTGATCACTGACTTCAGGGCTGCTCACTTGACTGAGAGAACCAAAATGAGTATGTTAGCCCCTCAGGGACTCGCTGCGCTGCTTAAAGCCTACATCAAACTAGGCTATACAAGTAAGAGGCGAAGTAAGTCTTCTTCATGGTAGTATTATTATTATTATTTTTATTATTATTGG
Source organism: Hyaena hyaena (assembly GCF_003009895.1). Lineage (NCBI taxonomy): Eukaryota > Metazoa > Chordata > Mammalia > Carnivora > Hyaenidae > Hyaena > Hyaena hyaena. Next base: position 5,348,538 of record NW_024080635.1, on the reverse strand, counting down.
TTTCAGCAGCTACCTGAAGAGCTAGGGTTGGGGCTCGTACCCTCAGCATTTGACTGTTCTTTCTTTTATCACTAGACCCCTTCCGCTTTCATATTACTCAGAAATGCCAACTAAGTTATAGGCAAGTCAGAGTTTTTCTAAAGACCACATGGTAGGGAAAAAAAAAATCCACAACACTTAAAACTGCACTGTTGTTTTGTTTCCAAAGTTCCACAGGGAAGTAGGGAGATGCCTGATTTCGGAGAATGATTCTCATAATCACTTGAAAAGTTTTTTCAAATTACACATGCTTGCCTCCAAGAAGGGTGTTTTGAACCTTAAAATGGTTCATTCTGCTGTATTTTTCTTCTCCTCTAATTAAAAAATGTTTTAAATTTGTTATCATATCCCAGACTGAGCAATACCTTTTTTTTTTTTAAGTTAAAAGGAAAATTCAGAGAAATTGCCAAAGGTAAATTACATAAACTGGGAGAACAAATCATTATGTCAGACACTTTAATGTTGGCAGGATTCTCACTGAAATTCTGGAATGGAGATTTTACCAACTTACATCCTCCCTCTTCCCTCTACTTTACTTTCCACTCTCCAGTTATTCCCTCAACTATTATGTTAGCATAATGATTAAGGCTACAGATTCTAGAGCCAGACCCCTCGTGTTCATAGTACACTCTGCCAAAACTAGCTTAACGACTCTGGCTAAGTTAAACTTCTTTGCCCTACAGCTTCAACTGTCAAAGAGGGATAATAATAGAACCTAACTCATAGGGTAGTTGTAGGGATTGGTTAATATATGAAAAGTACTGAGAGACTAGAACACAGACAATTTAACTGTAGCCACTATTATTATATTACAACTTCTCCCCAGCCCAGGCATCCTTTCCATATTCATGTTTCCTAGAAAGAAATCCACTTTACTATTCTACACTCTAGGGAGAAGTGGAGGACACTGTACAAGAGGCTCCATATATCTGAAAAGATAAGACTGACTAATGAAGAATAGTTTCTACACAGTAAAACTTTAAAAACAAATGTTATTTACATTAAAAATACATAGCATCGTATTTTTTAATGTTTATTTATTTTTGAGAGAGAGGGAGAGGGAGAAATAATGAGTGGGGGAGGGGCAGAGAGAGAGGGAGACACAGAATCCAAAGCAGGTTCTGCATTGTCAGTGGAGAGTCTAATGCAGGGCCTCAACTCACAAACCATGAGATCATGATTTGAGCTGAAGTCGGATGCTGAACCAATTGAACCACACGGGAGCCTCCACAGCATCAAAATTCTTAAGGCTCTCTTATCTTTTCTGAATGGACCCCTAATATTCAAGTATAATATCAATATAGGGGTTTTTTCCTGGTATATTCTGAATGTTCAAACAACTCTTCCTCAAATGTAATTAACTTTTTAATTTTTATTTATTTAAAAAAAATTTTTAATGTTTATTTATATTTGAAAGAGAACGCGAGAAAAGAGACAGAGTGAGCAGGGGAGGGTCAGAGAGAGGGGGAGACAGAATCCGAAGCAGGCTCCAAGCTGAGCTGTCAGCAGGGCTAAAACTAAGAGTCGGATGCCCAATTAGACTGAGCCACCCAGATGCCCCTAGTACTTTGTTAAACATTTAAAATTATTAGACCTAGGGGCGTCTGACTTCCACTCAGGTCATGATCTCGTGGTCTGTGAGTTCGAGCCCTGCATGGGGCTCTGTACTGAGAGCTTGGAGCCTAGAGCCCACTTCCAATTCTGTGTCTCCCTCCTCCTCTGTCCTTCCCCTACTTGCACTCTGTCTCTGTCTCTCTCAAAAGTAAACATTAAAAAATTAGAAAATAAATAAAATTATTAGATCTAGAAAAATTATGTACAGTTTCAAAATTTATTTTCAGTTATATACACATAAATTTTGCTTAACAGTATGTGCATGGTGGGGGGCAAAAAAAAAGTATCCCAAAATAAAATGACTTCTCCCACCAAAAAGCAAAAACACCCAAACTCTTCAAAAAGTGAGGAGCATCACAAATGCTTGATTCTCATTCAGTAGAACTCTTGTCAATAATCAACACAGGGGCACTTGGATGGCTCAGCCGACTGGTTTTGGCTCAGGCCATGATCTCACGGTTCATGGGTTTGAGCCCCATGTCGGGCTCCATGCTGTCTCTCCCTCTCTCTGCTCATCCCCTTCTCTCTCGCTAATAAATAACCAACACAATCAACCAATAATGAATAAACGAAATTAGGTATGGATGTATAATGGAATTTTTTTCAGCCTTAAAGAGGAAGGAACCCTGACACATACTATCACATAAGTGAACCCTGAAGACACTGCGCTAAATAAACAAGCCAGTCACAGAAAAACAAATACCGTCTGATTCCACTAAAATGAGGTATTCAGAGAAGTCAAAATCACAGAGACAGAAAGTAGAATAGTAGTTGCCAGAAGCTGGAAGACTGGGGAAATGGGGAGCTATTATTTAATGAATACAGTTTCAGTTTAGGAAGATGAAAACAATTCTGGAGATGGTGGTGGTGATGGCCGCACAGCAACATGACTGTAATAATGCCACTGAATTACACACTTAAAAATGAATGTAAAGGTGAAGCTTACTTTGTATCTATTTTATCATAATAAAGAAACTGAAGGAGAGAGAAGGACTATTTTAGGAAAAGACAAAGGTGGTAAGTTCCATAATATAACTGGAAGGGTCAGCATTAGATATAAGCAGAGGAATTAACTTCAGAGAACAGGGCAACAGAGAATATTGTAGAGGAGGAGATAAATGGGTAGATTGTGGCAATAGACAAATGAGATAGTTCCTATCTAAATGTTTCTTTCTTTAAAAATTTTTTTAAATGTTTTTTTTTTTATTTCTGAGAGAGAGAGAAAGAGAGAGAAAGAGAGAGAGCGAGCATGAGCAGGGGAGGGTCAGAGAGAGAGGGAGACACAGAATCTGAAGCAGGCTCCAGGCTCTGCTGGGTTGAGGCTCAAACCCACGAACTGTGAGATTGTGACCTGAGCCGAAGTTGGACACTTAACCAACTGAGCCACCCAGGCATCCCATCCTATCTAAATGTTTCTAAGCTCTCTTTGAATTAGGGAGCAAGATCCCCAGCTGGGTAAATGGGAGCAGAGTGAGGGGCAGGGGAGAGGAAAGGAAGGAGAGGAGGCAGAAAGCAAGGAGGAGGGGAGGGAGTAAAGAAAGGATTTGAGAGTCTAGGCTAAAACACACCAGGAAGGGTGGCTGGACCACCAAGAGTGTTTAAGTGCCTGTTTGCGATATAATCATAAATGAAAACAGATCAATCAGCAGTTTTGTGTTCTTGTCTCACAATGTTCAGGTGATTAGAAGTAAGAATGGATTAGGTGGATAGTTGGTCTAACCAGGTTGTGGTTTTGCTAAAGAAGCACGACAGGGAAAAAGGAGAACAAGCTCAAAATGTTTGCAAGGGACTGATTAAATTAAAAGATCTTATCATTTACATACAAAGCTTAAGAAAGGTACTGAAATCTTTTTCTGTGGGAAGGGTCAATGGTTGAGAATGAAAATATGATAGCTCATTTGACAACAAGTGTACAGGAAGACATCATATGGCCAGTGTGACAGCAGAATAAATGAGCTGGAATGGAGTGTGTGGTACTAAAAGAGTAGGATTCTGGAAATTCAGATGTTAGAGGTGGTACAGTTACTGGTTCATAGACAAACAGAAGTCAGAACTGTGGAAAACTGAAAACTAGGGTGTTATGGAAGCTGGAGTATGAGGGACAAGGAAGCTGCCTCTTGTCTAATGGAGTGGAGACAATGATTAAGGCATCCCATATCCATTTGGTTATTAACCTCAAATCCCTTGGATTTCCCTTATTTCTGCTTCTTTTTCCCATTTTGTATACTGTACATCTGACTGAAGAATATTCACCCTCATGTCTCTTCCATGTATCACAGGACCTGACAGACAACATGAGTTCAGTACATATTCTTAAATAAATAATGAGTAAGACAAAAATCAGTGCTTATTTGTTTTAAGGACAAACTTCTGGAAGGAAATTTTCACCTTAAACCAAATAATTTCAAAACCTAAAGACTGTTGCTAAAATTCAAAAAGAGAGTAGTCAACTCAAAATGCGCCTATACTAATAATCAGCAGGTGAAAAAAACTGTAAGTAGACCATTAAAAAGAAATTCAACTTTACATACCTTATAGTTTGCTCTCCTGATTCCTGCATCTTGGCTTTTTTCACCTGCAAAAATAATATACAAAGGCGTCAATATAGTACTCTGTTTCTGAAATCATCTACCTATTCAAAAGGCAGGCTGATATTAACTAATAAGTTACAGGGTAACTATTTCATTTTGTTTTGTTTAGATTTATTTAATTAGTAACCCTTGTTATATTTTAGAATTAGAGATAGACTTCTTTGTTTTTCATATGGAGCTCTTTCTTTTCTTTTTTAATGAAAAAAATGTTTTTCAGATTCAAGTTAAAACCTTTACCAGGATTTTTACTCAAGATACAATGTTTACCAGAATAAAGTATTCAAACTTGGGTACAAACTAGTTGGTTTAAATTTTAACAGACTGATAATTATATTATCAAACAGTAAGTATGGCAATGTCAAATCTACTCATTTATTACTTCATTAAACAGAAATGTCTTTATATTTAAATTACTTACATGCCAAAAATAAAGATAAATTCTTATCAGGTTATGAGTAATTAAAATAAATATTCTTTATGCTATTCTGTTTTATTCCAGATTTTCATCTTTTCTAATTCTTTCTGAGGTGAAAGCATTTCCATTTAAACAGTTTAAAAATTCACAAACTGAAGATCAACAACGTTTAACACTACCAGTGGAGTTCCTCGCTTTCATATTACAAAGAATCTGATTTTAGAGTTCTCTGATTAGAATAACCACTCACAGTAGAAACATGTTTAGTATGCATAGCCATACATAATTACAAAATTATGGATTCTTGAGAGTATTTCAAGCTAACAAAAAGCTGAAAAATCTGCTAAATAATCTTAAACAAAAATAATAGGTGGGAATATAGCTATTTAATATGATTAAATTTAACATTTCAGACACTGTTTGCCTTGATTTGGGCAATTATGTCCCCCTGTAAATCAGGGATAGGAAGCATCTGCTGCCTGGCAGCAGGTAAACTAACTCAAAAGGATACAGACAGATTTCACCAGATTACAAAAGTACAGGTTGAAACAATACAATCCAGAAACTGAATGTAAAATAGTGTAGCTACTTTGGAAAAGTTTATTAGTTCCTCAAAAGGTTAAATACTGAGTCACCATATAATCCAGCAATTTGACTCCTAGCTATATAACCAAAAAAAAAAAAAAGAAAACATGTTCATTTATGTTCATAACAGCATTATTCAAAATAGCCAAAAGTGAAAACAACCCCCAATGCTCATGAATGAACAGGAAAATAGATAAATAAAACAATGAATGGTAAATAAAATAAATTCATACAGCATTATTCAGCAGTAACAGGGAATGAAGTACTGGTACATGATACATGCTATAATGTAAATGAACCTTGAAAAGATTATGCTAAGTGGAGGAAGCCAGTCACAAAGAACCACATAATGTATGATTCCATTTACATGAAATGTCTACAAATAGGTAAATTTTTAGACAGAAGTTAGATCAGTAGTTGCCTAGGGCTGCAGGGGAGGGGAGAGTTGGGGGGTGACTGCCAATGGGTATGGAGTTTCTTTTTGGAATGATGAAAATGTTTTAAAACTGATTCCAGTGACGGCTGAAAAACACTGTGAATATACTAAAACCACTGAATTGTGTATTTTAAAATGGATACGTAGATTTTCTCTCGAAGCTTTTATTTTGAAAAATGATTAACCTGGGGCGCCTGGGTGGCTTAGTCGGTTAAGCGTCCGACTTTCGCTTAGGTCATGATCTCGCGGTTCGTGGGTTCGAGCCCCGCGTCGGGCTCTGTGCTGACTGCCAGCTCGGGGCCTGGAGCCTGTTTCAGTCTGTGGCTCCCTCTCTCTCTGACCCTCCCCTGCTCACGCTGTCTCTCTCTCTATCTCCTAGAAATAAATAAAGCATTAAAAATTTAAAAAAAAAAAAAAAAAGAAAGAAAGAAAAATGATTAACCTTACGGGCATGTTATAACTGAAGATAACATTAAAAAAAGAGCCACTGGCAAATTTGTGAAATCAGGGGTCCATTTGTACCTCTGCTAAAAAAAAAAAAAAAGAAAAAAGAAAAAAAGATGCCTTAAACAGAGCAAAGGAAATATCCATGTTCTGTTTTAAGCATTTCCTCACTCTGATTTTTCAGATGATCAAAGCTGGCTCAACTGGTGTCTCTTAAGTTTTAGGCTTACAGGATAAAGCTGCTATGAGTCTGGAGGACTAGAATTCACTTGAAAGAACTAAGGTACGTGCTTATAAATATGGGAATAAAAATATTTTAAAACTTTGCAGTATGCTATCCTTTCCCTAAGTTTACCCTCCTTGATAAAGAAGACAAAAAAGAAACCAGGCGTTGAGTCAAGATGTTGTCCCTTCACCACTGCCTCACCTCTTTCTTCTCCTTCCCCTCCAAGCCCAAAACACAATTTTATTTTATTTATTTTATTTATTTTTTAATTTATTATTTCTAGGAGAGAGAGAGAGAGAGAGACAGTGTGAGCAGGGGAGGGTCAGAGAGAGAGGGAGTCACAGACTGAAACAGGCTCCAGGCTCTGAGCTGGCAGTCAGCACAGAGCCCGACGCGGGGCTCGAACCCACAAACGTGAGACCATGACCTAAGCGAAAGTCGGACGCTTAACTGACTAAGCCACCCAGGCGCCTCCCAAAACACAATTTTAAAGTCTTTTTTATTGTTCACAAAAATGGTTCCTAAGCTTCACTCTTTTTCTACGTTCTAGCCTGGAGAGTATACTATAGTTATAAGCATTTGCCACCTGCGTTGTCTACAGTAAGCATTAGTAATTTCTTTTTAAAATTAGAATACAAAAGACACACATGCTCTTATTTTTAAAAATTGAAACCATTCAGATATGTATCAAATATAAAAGACTTTATTCTGCCTCATCACCTCCATGAAATAGCCAGTATTAAGTTTGCTACTATATATTCTAAAATTTTTCCTATGCATGGATGTCCTTTCAAAACTTGAATTCAGAGAGCACCCCTGAGAGCCATAAAGAGGTATTTGTACATGCTTCCAGCTTACCAGGACAATCTTGGTTTATACCTCTTATCCCAAAACCAAGTCTGGTTAGTGCCCCCTTTTACTCTTCAAAAGAGCTGCAGTTTGGACAATAATACAACTGAAGATGAAGACGGGGGGGAGGTGAAGAGGGGGAAAGACTGAGTGAACCATTTCCGATTGCAGAAGACTGAGGACTGGCAATAATGGAGACTGAAAGAGAAAAGCCCAAGCTAGGATTTATGTTGCACTGTGTATGATGACCTGAACAAAGCTGAAGACAGAGCCAGTAAGTAGTAAAGAAACAAGAGATACTTCAGCAGGAAAGACACAGAGATGGTTAGATTAAAATAATTCTAGTAATAATGTCCACTAGTAACATCTACATATACAGGTAACGGTAGGGTTAAAACTCTTGGTTTTATTTATTATCATCAACTTGGAATAGAATCACTCTACTCAAATTTTAGATCTCTACTACAGCCTGTGAAGACTTGTTTTTCCCTTTAAAGTATAACATTTACTCTTCCCATTCTAATTATTTTTAACAGTTCTTAAATATTCTGTGTTTTCTTAGATTCTGTATTTGTCCATTTGGCATCCAGGAAGCACAGGGCCAAACTAAGGACCAAGCTGTGTACATCTTCCCTGTGATCCAGACCCCATACTCTGATCCATCTCCTTTATCCAACTTACACAACAAGTCAGTATTTCCCCGGCTCTGAGTCACCCCAGAGCCAGACACCATACACCTAGTAACAGCCTTGATACCCCCAAAAGCCTTTGGAATTATTCAAACTAGCCAAACCTAAATCATTTACCCTGCCTTGTCTTGCCTTGCCTGGGAAATGCCAATAATGGCTGTGGCCTATGCTTCCTCTAGCTCCTTGTGCCTCCTCACTGACATTGGTGCTTCCCCGCGGTCCTGTGTGACGTGCCATGACTTTCACTTTTGAGGACATTAAACTTTTCCTTCAATGGCACCAACCTCCCAGTGTTATCACTCAGTTTCCTTTAAAAATTAAGGCCCAGGAACAAATCAATAAAAAATATGATGCCCTGTGGCAATCACTATTTATAGTCAGCAGAAAATCTGTTTTTAAAATGGTTTAATTTCTCACCTTCTTAAGTAACAATCAGGTTTTGGACATCATGTTATAGAAAGTGAATAGGAGAGCAAGGAAATAAAGCAGAGTAGAAAAGATGACTCACCAGCAGGTCAGTCTCACAATTCTCATCACTTTAAATACATAAGGAGTAAAAAAAAAAAAAAAGAGAGAGAGAGAGAGAAAAAGGGGCGCCTGGGTGGCTTAGTCGGTTGAGCGTCCGACTTTCGCTTAGGTCATGATCTCATGGTTCGTAGGTTCGAGCCCCGCGTCGGGCTCTGTGCTGACTGCCAGCTCAGAGCCTGGAGCCTATTTCAGTCTGTGACTCCCTGTCTCTCTGGCCCTCCGCTGCTCACGCTGTCTCCTCTCTCCTCTAGAAATAAATAAAACATTTAAAAAAATAGCATTTTTTCCACAAGATTGTTTTTGAGGGTTTAATCAGATAATCCATAGAAGGCATTTAGAATGGTGCCCTAATAATTGTCAGCTATGNATTTCAGAGTCTGTATCTCCCTCTCTCTCTGACCCTCCCCTGCTCACGCTGTCTCTCTCTCTCTCTCTCCCCCCTAGAAATAAAACAAAAAAAACAAAAAAAAAAAAACAAAAAAAACCACAAGGAGTTACTAACAACAATACCCATTTCAATGGTATGTCAACACCTAAGTCTTTTGAAACTAGACCTCTTGACTAGACCTCTGTCTTACTACATTAAAAACTCAGTGACATAATTTTCTTTGGTACGTTTAAGGTCTCTAACTCAGCTATTTGTTCTCATGGTACATATCCTAGGAACACTGCTGAGGATGATTTTTAATTCTACCATTTCTTCGATTATCGATGTCCCATCAGGGATAAGGGATGACATTTCAAATGTTTCAAGGCATTTTACCAATTGTTTATATCTTTCAGTTTTATACTTACCTTTAGTGAGAGGGCTAAAAGAATAATGGCAAAGTAATCATCAGGATGCACTTCTCAACGTAAAGAAAATATGAAAAATGTATTAAAGGACTTCATGCGAGCACGTGTCCATCTTTCTGTGATGTAAGGAATACATGTGGAACATGAAAAACGTACCCTATTACTTGCTTTCAAAATCCAAATTTTTCTAAGCTGGATTTTCATAAAGGTAAACATGTATCATTCTGCATTCTTCCTTAATATAAAATGCAAGAGGCTCATTCAGGATAGTAAACCAACTCTATTTATCTAACTTCAGAAAAAAACTCAACACAAAAGAAAAATATCCTTTAATACAAAAGTATCTTAAGAGAACGATTACTATTGCATTTATTTGTTTGTTTGTTTATTTATTTATAATGGTTTCCTTTTTTAAATGCTAAGGATCAAAAACACAGAAAGACCAAAACATACAGACAAACAAAAGGCCACAGCAAGGCAATAAGTCTGTATCACTTGGGGACATTTAAAATTACCTTATTTATGTTAAATATTTAAAAGAAATTAAGAATCTAACCTAGACTCTAGGGTCTTACCTGTTTTCAACAATTAGTAATCAAATTATACTTTCTTCAACTACTACTACTTTTTAAAAACTTAAGTCAATCAGAAAAATTTAGGTAAAGATAAAACTAAATTTCCTGGCACAAACGGCATATATACTGTTCTACTGGTAAATAGATAGCCTCTTTTATTTTCTAAAAACTGTAAGATAGCAACTGTTGGGTTTTTAATGACATTTCCAAATACAGTACTCATTTTGTAATACTGAATTTTCTAAGCAGACTCCCAAGCATTAACAAAATGTGAATTAAAGAACATGAAATTGTTTTCCTAGAAGAAAAATATTAAGAAGTCTCGTCTTTATTTTTATTTCTAATTTGGAATCTGCAGTGTAAAGGAGTGATCTTTAAAATCTCTTAAGATTAGCTTTTCTATAAAGAACTTTAAATTGTTAAAGGAAATACTTACTGGTTGTTCTGGTAAATCTTGCTCTTCTTCCATGAGGACCAATACTTCTTTATTACGCTTATGTGACTGGATTGCAAGTATCTGTCAAGCAGTCTTCACAGTCTGTTTAAAAAAGAGGAGGGATCCAAAGCTTTATGTACTCTTAAAGCATTATCATTGAGGCCATCAGATAATAGTTTTTTTTAATTTTTTTTTTATCTCAAGCTTTCTACGTGAGTCCCAATCTCAAAATCTCAAACCTGCACGTGGCTTTTCAAAATTGACATGCTGTACCAAGTCAAGATAGGTATACACAATGACCTTTATACTACATCACAAAAGCCAACACGTGGAAACACTTCTGCTGTACTTAAAATGTGGTTACTATAGTGCCCAATGCATTAAACATTATATAATGACAGCTGTGTGCAGATAACTGAAATATTATTTTTGAGGATTATTGTTACATTAAAAAATGATAAAAACTAGCCTAGCAAGCCAGTAAGTTATGGTAACATCTAACCTGCTTGAATCTGGAACATTTACATAATTAACACAGACACACCAAATCATTTTAAATAGGACAAATTGGTGTATCAATTAAATACTTTCACAACCCAACCAACTATCTGTATAGATGTCATTAATTTAAAGGAAAGCTCTTCTGGATTTATTTTAACAATGCAAATAAATAAGTAGTGCAAAACCTTGAATTATAGAATTGAGGAAAAATAATCATTTAATGCTAAGACCCAATTTTATTCTGAAATAACAAGCTCCACCAAATATTACTACCCAGTCAATTTAAAATTTTTTTTCAATGTTTATTTATTTTTGAGACAGAGAGAGAGACAAGAGTATGCGTGGGGGAGGGGCAGAGAAAGGGGAAGACAGAATTCAAAGGAGGCTCCAGGCTCCAAGCTGTCAGCACAGAGCCAAATATGGGGCTCAAACTCACAAACTGTGAGATCATGCCCTGAGCCGAAGTCAGACACTTAACCAACTGAGCTGCCCAGGTGCCCCAAAGCAAACTCTTTACCTTCTTAGGCCCTGCTCTTTCTGTTCTGATTTTCATACTAAGAAAGAAAAATAAAGGACTTGAAGCCCCACATTTACTGGTAAGAACATCTCACTGTCGTCTGCTGGCAAGAAATAGATATTAGAAAACTAAACACAGCAGAAAAACAAAAATTCCATTTCCATTTAACCGGAATGAAACAGACATTTCTCCAAAACAGATATGACTCCTTATGCTTTTAATTAAGGTCGTGCCTGTTTTCACTTCTTCTACCAACCATTGTAACTAACAACTTATAAAGCTAAACCAACTGTAGAATCTTATTGGTAAAGTAATGGAAACAGATAAAAAACATGAAAAAGGAAATTAAAAACTTCAGTAGTGTCAGTAATACCACCCCTCCACTTCTACTGCTCCATCTCAATGCAGTATAGCACGCTTTATTTTAGAGCCACACTCCAGAATGGGAAAAAGAGAGAAAACACCTGTGATTTTTCAGATGCAAAAGTGTCCCACTCTGCCACATCTAGAATGTCATAAGAAAAAAAAGTTTAAAGGTCAGAAGCATGTGATGATCAATACTCACGTGGAGCTCAGACACAGAGCCTCCAAAGCAAAGTTCTCAAACTACATGACGTAGATAACCAGTGCTGCAGAATTACGGAGCACAATAACTAAAGCCCACAAGGGCTATCTTGCCTGAACCTGTTTTGCTCTACTTGGAAGAGTATAATCAATATGACGTGAAGCTGATGCACAACTGTGAAAGATGAAACATTTTTATGTTTTACCAGCTTCTACCCATCTTAGTTTTAAACTGAAATGTCTTTATTTTATAGGATTTTAATAACATCTAATGTACATGCACAATTTCATCCCAAAATAAGAGCAAAATGGGGCCAAATCATGAGGGAAACGTAATGCCCTTAATACCTCATTTGTTGAATTTTTGTGTGACCAGCTCTCACACAAACAAAAAGTGATAATACTCCATGTTTTACTTAATTTAAGGCCATACTATAATAACTGCAATGTCTAATTAGTAGATTCTCAGCACGAGAGAGGGAACGGATATTCCTTCTCATGGGGGAAGAGTTATAAAATCTACTTCTGGAGAAGACAGAAGGTTAAGAAAAATTATTTTAAGAAAAGGATACTCAATAACGTGCTTTAATTTTTAACATAAGAACTAACTGACTTAAAAAATATGAACATTAAAGGAGAACAGGCTTTTTTTTTTTATTAATTAAAAGGGATATGGGTTTTAAAAAGGTAAGAAATACTACTCTTAATTGTGGGGAAATAAATTCTCAAGCCAGACAAAACTAAATGCTTAATCTTGAATTTCGTTTTTAGAAATATGGCAATATTATGGTGATTTTATTATGAAAAGGAAGAAATTTTTTATTTTTCTTAGGATAAATTCTACGGTGAGTTGCAAAAAAACTTTAAAGGGAAAAATTGGAAGACATTCTTTCTACCTCTCCTACTTATTTTTCTTTGAAAATAAGTACCCTTTGTTTTTTCCATCTTAAAAATCCCCTTTAGTTTCTTAGCTTTTAATTTAGGGAAATAAAAGGGGTATAATTTCTATAATTAGAAAAAAAATTTTTAATCAAGTAACTGGTCAATGATCACCAATAATTTTGATCATTTTGAACAAACCAAAAAAAAAGCAAGCTATAAGGAAAGCACATGATTTATTACAGAATCTTTTGGGATTCTACTGGCAACATGCAACATGTATAAAGTTGCATCCATTCTGGTACATTTGTATATACAATATGTTAATTATATTAATAGTGACTATAAACTATTTTCATCACAACATGCATCTATCACACTACTTTCTATCAATCCAGTAGTCTTCCATCGAATAACCTGAAAATAAAAGGATATATGAAATACAAGAATGCAAGTATTTGTCACATTCCTAGCACTTCTCAATGTGCTAAAATTTTAAGATCTCACCCCATTTTCTGTATTTGGCACATGCTTACAAACAAGTCATGTTTACTAGCAACCGAGAGAAGTGCTGTATAACACAGATACAATGCTCCGATACTTGATATAAAAAAATTACTGTACTAATCTTAATATTCTCATTTCCATGGATGAGTTCTAGCATTTAATCTAATTGTGCATTTTTAATGTAACCTGATATTATTCTACACCCAATGAAATTTATCTTTTAAAATATCCAAAAATACAAGGACTTGACATTGAAGTGGAAAGTGGATTCTTATTGCAATTTAAATGAATACGATTACAACTTAGTCAAACAGCCAGTGAAATTACAAAAGATAATCTGAGTTAATCTTTTAAGCACCTTTGAGCATCTGGATAGTAACATTTTCTCATAATTTTCTAGTTTCAATTCTTACTATCGATATCTAAAAACAGCTTTTTAATCACTTTTTTGGGTGAGAGTTTGTCAGTATCTACATATTATGGACAGAAATCTGGGGAAATCTACAACTGAGAACAGAAATAGTATTATTTCCTAAGACTTTCTCTACATGCAAATGCTGACAATGAAAAAACAAGGAATTTGGTTTGGATCTGAAACGTCAATTTTTTAATATTTTAACGTTTATTTATTTTTGAGAGACAGAGCACAAGCAGGGTTGGGGCAAAGAGACAGAGACACAGAATGAAAAGCAGGCTCCAGGCTCCCAAGTGTCAGCACAGAGCCCAACGTGGGGCTCGAACTCCCAAACCGTGAGATCATGACCTGAGTGAAAGTCAGATGCTTAACCGAATGAGCCACCCAGGCACCCTGTGAAATGTCAATTTTAAATATTGTGATTTTACATGTATTCACAAATGATTCACATTCATTTGTAATATAGCAGCCATAATTTTTATTTTTAATCTTTAGAAATTAGAAGGGGAATTATTAGTAAATATTTTATTTCAAAAGTCTAATTAGAGTCCTACCTCATAATTTCTGTTTTGTAACAATTTGAGCATACTATTCACCCTGTAACTGTAAATGGCTACAAGTGAGAACCAACATTACTGCAATGTTATTATAGCCCTTAAGTATAGGAAGGGAAACACACATATACATATACACACACATAAAGCACAGAATAAAGGTCAAATTGCTTTCAATGAAAATAAAGTATTTGTTACTCTTAATTATAACAGCAGGAGAAGTGTCTAAATAGAGCACAATATTCTGATTATAGGTCCTAGAAGAGAACTTGCATGTGGCTAAGTGTGCAGAGATTGTGAATATCTTTGATACAGTTCTAAAGAGAAAACAGGTAGCTCATAAATTTAATCACTGGCTACACTGTATTTTAGAAGTCTACTTACTATTTCTTCCAAAGCCTTATGGATATATTTTTAGAAAACACTAAACAAAAGGCTGCAGAAGCTTCACTGGGAAATATTAACAGCATCATTCCCCAAATTAAATATATCTCAGCAAGGGGCACCTTGGTGGCTTAGTCAGTTAAAGTGTCTCACTTTGGCTCAGGTCATGATCTTATGGTTCATGAGCTTGAGCCCCTCATCAGGTTCTGTGCTGACTGCACAGAGCCTGGACCCTTCTTCAGATTCTGTGTGTGTGTGTGTGTGTCTCTCTCTCTCCGCCCCTCCCCTGATTGTGCTCATTCGCTTTCTCTTTCTCAAAAAAAAAAAAAAAAACTTAAAAAAAAACTAAAAGAAATATATCTATATCTCAGCAATAATAGTTATAAACAATAGTAACCTAAAGAAGTGCCATAAAAAGTGGTATATCATCACTTAAGATTATTAACATGTGGATTACTTTAGGATTGAAAAGTACATAATCAGCAAGTGTCTACCATACTATCCTCAAATATATTTATGTGTATGCCTTGAAGAATAAAAATGGTAAGGAAAATACTGTCTTTTAATGGCTTTAAGATGACTGCTTCAAGTATTGTTATTCAATAATAACCAAAGGAGATCTATAAATGAATTCAGAAACTCGGGTCCTAACACCCAAAGTACCAAACATAAAACCTAAAGATACCTCTTCCAAATAAACTCTAATTTATCAACTAGGACGCCTTACAAGGCAAAATCAGAAAAGGTGTCAGGAGAAATGGTTTCAAAACATAAGACTACATTTCTGTGGTCTCTTGTGAAACATTGCTTATTAGTAGTAAGGGTCAGAGGGCAAATACTAATTTGGGCTTCTTAATCCACAAAACACAAACATTAGTTTCAAACATGAAGTGAACAAAGGTTTATTCTAATACCTACAAATATCTTACTGAAATTAGGCAAAAATAACGAGCTTCTCGAAGGAGGGGGGAATAATTGAGGGAATTAAGGAAGATGTACTCTACACCAACCTGCCTTTAAAACCAATTGTAGTGGTAAGGATGAGAGAGCAATCATTGACTAAGCGTATATAATAACCCAATTACTTTTAAGTCTATATTGCCTTACCTAGTTTTATCTCTACAACTATCTTCATATAGGGCAACTATCCTATCTATGGACAGGGCAACTGGGACTGAGAGATCTAAACAATCTGCCTGAAAATAACAGCAATAACGTTTCAGGTTAAGGTAGAAATATATCAAATAAAAAAGATATTATCACCAGAGAATGGTGATAGTTGCACAACACTGTGAATGTACCTAATGCCATTGAATGGTATATTTAAAAGTGGGTAGGGGCACCTGGGTGGCTCAGTCGGTTAAGTGTCTGACCTTGGCTCAGGTCATGATCTCGCTGTTCCTGAGTTCGAGCCCCACATTGGGTTCTGTGCTGACAGCTCAGAGCCTGAAGCCTGCTTCATATTCTGTGTCTCCCTCTCTCTTTCTGCCCCTCCTCTGGTCGTGTGCTTACTCGCTCTCTCACACACAAAAATAAAGATTAAAAATTTTTAAATAAAAGCGGGTAAAATAGTTAATTCTGCTATGTGTACTTACCACAATAAAAAAAATACAAAAAGACCCATGAGACAAGAAATTTCAAAGCAATGATCAAATCTAAAAAAGTGCTTATAAGTAGAGAAAAATCAATATTTAAAAACTACTGCCAAGGGCACCTGGCTGGCTCAACTGGAGGAACATGTGACTCTTGATCTTAGGGCTGTGAATTTGAGCCCCACCAAGGGTATAAATTACTTTAAAAAAATAAAATCTTAAGAAAAATACTGCCAGAAAACATATCAATGTGGAGAAAAACGTGACTAATTCTAAATATATGAAGAACTAAGCATTCAAGAAATTTTGGAGAAAGCAGATTAGCATACTTATCTTAAAGAGATAAAAATTTTGTACAATATTAGAAAGCATAAGCAACAAATCAACAGAACCAATTATGTAAAATATACTTTCATGCAACGAAAAAAAGAAATCTAAGATTAAAAGGATGTAACAAATGGAAGCAACACCTGAAATAATTATGATAAACCTTAATGTCTATAATATACACCCAACAATTCAATGTATAATCATTTGTTATGTGGCAAACCATGACTAACATACATATCCATCAAAGGATACAGACAGTTTAAGAAACCACCAAGATCAAATCAGCACTTGTGAAAAAAGATTCTCACCACTAACTGAATAAACTGCAATATTTTTAAGATACTACATCGTACCTATGAAATACCAAAAATATATATATAAGCAACAAAACTGAGTGTTATCTGAGCTATAAGAAAAAAAGAAATAAAAAAAAGAAAAAGAAAAGAATATTCAGGTACAGCTGTAAAATCATGTTATCTTCAGACTATTCTCTGCTTAGTCAGGTCATAAAATTGCCCATGGCCTGATTAATTTTCTAATTTTTCCCCTAAAATTAAGTAGAGGGGTAAAAAGTTAATTCTATTTCACTATTTCAAAAAATCGAGTATATCTGTTTGTTCAGAGGAATGAAAAATCAGAAACAACCAACATGTGGAGATTAGTTTACCTATGCTCCAATTCCACTAATGAACATTATTTATTTTTAAAAATTAAAAAAATTTTTTTTCAATGTTTATTTATTTGAGAAAGAGAAAGAGACAGAGCATGAGCAGGGGAGGGGCAGAGAGGGAGACACAGAATGTGAAGCAGGCTCCAGGCTTTGAACTGTCAGCACAGAGCCAGACATGGGGCTTGAACTCAACCAACTGTGAGATAGTGACCTGAAGTTGCCTTAACCGACTGAGACACCCAGGTGCCCCTAAAAATTTACTCTGTATATATATAGAAAAGATGTTGATATTAGTACTTTTGTAAACTGCCACTTTACCAAAATCTCATTCTTTCTCATAATGACAACAGTAAGACAGTTGATTGTTGAGTTTTAGCTATATATTGTCCCTTGCTGCATAAAAATAATTTCCTTCCTCTTTCCCAATATTAACCTTTTTATTTCTTCTTACTGCCTAATGATACTAGTTTATACTTCCACTATAATATTAAGTAACAATACTAAATGTTGGGCATCCATTTCTTGTTCCTCACATTAATGAGAATACTTCTACCACACCACTATTAAGTGTGATATTGCTTTTGGCCTGAAATAAGTTCGGGGTGCCTGCCTGGCTTAGTTGGTAGAGCATGCGACTCTTGATCTTGGGGTCATGAGTTTGAGCCCCACATTGGGCATAGAGGTTACTTTTTAAAAAATGAAATAAGTTCTCCTTAATCATGTAAAATAAGAATTCATCAATTTTAATTAAATGGAGAACATCTATCAGGAATGAATATTAATTTGGCCAAATGCTTTTTTGGCATCCAAAATGATGCCATATGGTTTTTCTTTCATCTATTAAAACGTTAATAGATCTTCTAATATTGAACCATATGTGCATTTGTTTCAGAAATCAAACCCTTGGGTTGCAGAATATTATTTTAACACACTGTTGAATTCTATTTTCTAGTACTGAATGTAAGATTTTTACATTGATACTTGGAAGATTTTTCTATAGTTTCCTATTTTGTGCTGTCCACGAAGTTTTAGAATCAACATTTCATTGGCTTCCTTAAAAGAACTGTAAACTTTCTGTTTTTATCCATGCTCTGGTACAGCTATCTGTTCCCTGGCTATTTGAATTAACATACCTATGAAAACACCTAGGTCTAAAAGTTTTTATGGAGCAGTCCTTTGATAACTTTACTGGCTCCCTTTATTGTTATTGGTCTACTGAATTTCTTTCTTCTGGGGTCAAATTTTCTAAAAATATCCATTTCATCCAGACTGTCACATTTATTTGCGTGAGGTTTTAACTCCCATAATGCATGTGTGTAGTCTTTTCATTCTCTTCTTTAGAATGAATTCTACCATAAAACCTCCCAAACTTCATCCATATCAGGTTACTCTCAATGCACTTTCTATTGATCAAAATCAGTAATCAGAACATTTTAGTTCAAGAGAGCTGATGAAGCACACCCATTTATGTCCTCTCTCCAGAGATCCACCGCATAAAAATAACAGCAAAGGAATGAAAGAGATAAAAGATATAACAACAAAGAAAATAAAAAACAGTGGGGTGCCTGACTGGCTCAGTCAGAAGAGCATGCAGCTTTTAATCTCAGGGATGTGAGTTTGAGCCCCACATGGGGTGTAGAGATTCCTTAAATAAATAAACTGGAATAAAATTTTAAAAAAGAAAAGAAAAACAATGATTTCAAGAGGCAAAAGACTCAACAAATTTCTAGAAGACACAAAGTACATAGAGGATGGATATCTGAGTCATCCATTTAGTGACCATTTCAAGATATATTTTAGGGGCACCTGGCTGGCTCATTCAGTATGGTATGCGACTCCTGATCTCAGGGTTGCAAGTTCATGTCCCACAATAGGTACGGGGCTTACTTTAAAAAAAAGGAAAAAAGAAGTATCTTATGTACTAGGGATTATTCTAGGCACTAGAGATAAAGCACTGTGCACAGACTCCCAGCTCTTAGTGTGCTTATATTCTAATTGGAAGGAAGAAACAGATAAAAAGTAAATTATTCAAGAGTGGCAAGAAATATAAAATAGGACAAAGAAATAGAAACACTAATTTCACAGAGTCTGGATTCTTTGTCCTATGTGGCCAATGTAGTCTCTGCTGTTAGTTTAGTGGTCAGCTAATGATTAGACAGAGATTTCCTTAGATGCCTGGAACCAATAAATCTCGCAGTCTTTATGGATGGGTTCTGTATATATATTAGGACACACTTTTATCACTCAGCCAGTTTACAATTTTTCCTTAGCCTTCCCTATCTGTTGGCACAGAGCCTCAATATGAACTAGAACTGAGAGCTTAGGGCCCTCTCAAGTCCTTTCTAAAGATGCACACAGCTCAACACATGTGCACAGCCTTCTAGATTCCCAGGAATATATCAAAGCTTTACAAATCCCCTAGACATCTATTTCTCAGCTTTTCTTTTTAAGCTTTTTGGTTAGTCTGTTTGCCCCAAGTGTTATTCACTACTACAAGCAGCTGAGATGTTCATTGCCTCTATTATTTTCAGTAAAAACTCTGGGCAAAAAAGGCTCCAAGTCTAGTCAAATACATGCAAGTTTGCAAATGAGGTCTTATAAGGAACCACCAGACAGGTCAACAACAACAAATAACAACAGGTCAAATAATGACAATTCTCTGGGAACAGAGTTTTGAAAAGGCTCCAATCCTGGTCTGTCGCTTCCAGTGGCTTCCGGGCTGCTAGTCTTCACCATGATTGGGGGGCTGTTGGTTTTCAAAGCTACTTTGGAACTGGAGAGAGGAGGACAGCACCTGGGCAAGTTAAAGCATTACAAAGTTCACGGTTTTTCCTGAAATTTGGCCATTTTTCTTGAATAAATGTTCCTAGTTTGCTGCAAGTCTATCTATGGTTACTGTTCAGAGTTCTGAAACAGTTGATTCTGACTCTGCCAGTGTCCTTATTGCTTTTGTAGAGTATTTTCAGAGGTTCTTACTCTGCCATTACTGCTGACATTCTGCATTTTAAATGAGAAACTCCTTTTTTGTTGTTATTTATTTTATTTCTGTGAGAGAGACAGTGAGACAGAGCGTGAGTGGGGAAGGGGCAGAGAGACAGGAGGCACAGAATCTGGAGCAAGCTCCAGGCTGTGAGCTGTGAGCACAGAGCCTGACGCAGGGTTCAAACTCACAGACTGGGAGATCATGATCTGAGCCGAAGTCAGACGCTTAACAGACTGAGTCATCTAGGTGCCCCAAGGAACTTATATTCTAATAGAAAAATGAATATATAAGGTAATATGATTTCACAAAGTAACAAGTACTATGGAAAATAACACAAAGAATAAACAGTGAATACAGGGGAGCTATTTCAGATAGGGTGAAAATTTCTCTGAAATGGTAACATTTCAGCAGAGATGTTAATAATGAAAAGGATAGAGTTATAAGAAGATGCAAAAGAAGAGGTTTCAGAAGGAAAACAAGTGTAAAGAAACTGAAAGGATGACATCTTGGCATGTTTGAGAAATAGAAAAAAGGCCAATGTTAGCAAGTGAATGAGTTGTTGTAAATGAAGACTCAGAAGCAGGCAAGGGCCAGATAACACACAGCCTTGTAACACATGATATGGAGTTTGGGAAGGCAATGAGTGCTTCAAGCGAAAGAATGACATAATTTGAGGGGCACCTAGGTGGCTCAGTGGGTTAAGCGTCCAACTTCAGCTCAGGTCATGAACTAGTGTTTCATGAGTTCGAGCCCCGCATCAGGCTCTGTGCTGACAACTCAGAGCCTGGAGCCTGCTTCATATTCTGTGTCTCCCTCTCCCTCTCTCTCTCTCTGCCTCTCTCCTCTCACACTCTCTCTCTCTCAAAAATAAAGATTTTTTTTAAAAAAATTTTTTTTAAAGAATGACATAATTTGATGAATAAACACTAAATGCATGGGGAGAACAGACCATAAGGACATACATGCCCTCCTCAGGCAGAACATTCATGTGTTTGTAAAGCATTCTTCAGGATTTATCCAGGGGACAAACACTAGATGCTCATAATCAAGAACAAGAGTCAGGAAATTGACTTATGCTCCAGGTACCCTTCATTTCTTCAGAACTGTTGACTTGAAGTCTAGTATATTTCTGAAACTTCTATATATACTTTTATCTATGATTTCTTCTCCTATTCTCTGTTGATCCAATCTTCTTGTTTTTCATCTTTCAGAAATTCACCAGTCTCATCAATATGGTAACCTTTCTTGATATACTAAAACATCTAACATATCTAATAAATTACTCAGAGTCCTTTGTAGTCAAGAGTCCTGCTGAAGTAGTCCTGCTGAAGTATAGGTCCAGCAGACCTTAAGGCTTCTTCTATTTATTTATTTTTTTTTTTTCTTATGTCAGAGAGAGTGAGAAAACACACACGAGCTGGAGAGGGGGGCAGAGGGAGAGACAGAGAATCTTAAGAAGGCTCCATGCTCAGCACAGAGCCCGACATGGGGCTCGATCCCATGACTCTGTGAACATGACCTGAGCCGAAATCAAGAGTCGGACACTCAACCAACTGAGCCAATCAGGTGCCCCAGGCTCTCTCTCTTTTGCGTGACCCTAAGAGAGCCTTTTAGCTCTCACAATTCAGTCATCCTTACATAAATCACATTTCTGTGACCCAAAAAATTGCAACACCTTCCAGGCTGAACTGTCTGTGGATACACAAAAGCCATCACCATGCTGGTGAACTCTCCCCATACCAGCCAAGTGACTGTGGTAAAACTGGGAATTCTTCTGTTACTTTATTTGGGAGGTATGACTGACCAACATATCATGGTATTGACAGCTGTAGAAATATTTATAGTAACTTTACACTTAACAGAATACTATATGAACTTACTGAGAAATAATTCTTTAAATCCATTTAGGCTGTACCAAATTCTTAACAGAAAAAAAAATACTTTATTAGGAACAGATTCTCTAAGAAGAATTGTTCTTACAATTTCTAATATTATTTCTTTTTTTTTTTTTTTAATGTTTTATTTATTTCTAGGAGAGAGAGAGAGGGAGAGACAGCGTGAGCAGGGGAGGGTCAGAGAGAGAGTCACAGACTCTGAAACAGGCTCCAGGCTCTGAGCTGGCAGTTAGCACACAGCCCGACGCGGGGCTCGAACCCACAAACCGCGAGATCATGACCTGAGCGAAAGTCGGACGCTTAACCGACTAAGCCACCCAGGCGCCCCTCTAATATTATTTCTTTAAAGTCATCCTTTGAAGTTGTCTATAAAACAATCTTTGGGGCATCAGGGTGGCTCAGTCAGTTGAGCATCCACCTCTTGGTTTTGGCTTGGGTCACATGATCCCAGGGTCACTGGGCTCTGTACTAAGCATAGAACCTGCTTAAGATTTTCTCTTCCAGGGCATCTGGGTGGGTCAGTCGGCTGAGCGTCTGACTTCAGCTCAGGTCATGATCTCACAGTTTGTGGGTTTGAGCCCCACGTCAGGCTCTGTTGACAGCTCAGAGTCTGGAGCCTGCTTCGGATTCTGCGTCTCCTCTCTTTCTGCTCCTTCCCTCATCGTGCTCTCTCTCTCAAAAATAAACATTTAAAAAAAAAAAAAAAAGATTGTCTTTCTCTCCTTCTCTAAATAAAAAATATTAAAATATTACTTAATAAAAATTAACAAAAACTTTTCCCCACAAGCCTCTAATAAAACAGGGAGATATGTCCTATAAGAAAAATTCCAAAACCACAGTAAAAAGTATTGAAAAGGAATGAGTTCATCTGAATTAGATTTGTCAAAGTAAGCTTAATAATCCAACAGTTCTACTATATTCCTTCCAACTCTCCTAGGTTTTAGTAAACTGTCAGTCACAAGCTAAGAATTTAAGATATAGAGAATGAGACTCTATGGAACTCAAAGCCCCCCAAATTTTATATTCATCCTCCCTTAATCTGTGAAGTTAACTAAGAGAATCACAATTTTTTTTCTGTAGGTGCTATAGCCTGATACATGGTTTATTCCAACAGGAGTATCCTATGTATGACTTCCATATACATAGAAAAATTTATACCCTACTCCATCAAAATTCAAAGTTCTATATATCAGTCTCTAAATGTATATACCACACCTATATATCAATTAGCTCTCCATTATTCAGATAAAATTAATCTTCACTGTATTAACAGAACTAAGGACATACATACTTTTTTCAAACATACTTTTGAAATGTATGTCCTTACCTGTAAGAACTATAAAATCTAGATTCACTTCTTTGATCAATGTTTTATTTCTCCAAACTTATTTACTCCTTTGAGAATCCATCAGCCAAAAATTCAGTGATGTAATTTCAGCACAAAATGAGGAATAGTAAAGGTTTTTTTTATATTAAAAAATTTTAATTCCAATGTAGTTAACATACAGTGTTGTATTAGTTTCAGGAAGACAGTGAACTTGTTAACACTTGTTATTTTATACTTTTCAACCAAATTCACCTCTGTCACAGGCAAGTTTGGCAAGCTTAAAGCACTAACTCTGGAGGCAGACTACTTAGGTTCAAATTCCAGTTCTGCACTGATGAATGGTGTGGGAGTTTAATTATTCAACCTTCCTGAGCCTCAGTTACTTCATCTGTAAAATGGGAATAATAATAATAATAATAGTGTCTTTGTCATGAGGTTTAAATGAGTTAATATTTGTGAAGCTCTCAGAATAGTACCTGGCACCATAGTAAATATGATATAGCTGTTTGTTGAAGAAAAATTAAATAAATAAATGTTAGACATAAGATAAATTCAAGAAAGAAATCTAGTCCTGAGTGAAAGTCAATTCATTAACTAGTTGCCCTTAGTTTTTCAAAGGGAAAAATATTACAATTATTAAGGACAAGGTCTAAATAACAAGAGATTCCTACGAGAGATTAAACGAGTTAGACTTGTAGTTTTGCTTTTGTCATTTGGCTTTGATTCCACATACACTACACGAGAACTTCCCTATAAGTCCTTTGCAAGGAAAGCGGTTTTCAAGCTCCTGGACAATAAAACAATGAATGTCAATCACATCCTGTTACTTAGCAAATACACAGAACTCATCATGGTCACAAATACTTTCAGGAGATCCAACTGTGAGTGGTGTGTTATTAATAGCTAACATTTATGGAACGTTTTTTATGGGTCAGACATTATTCTAAGCATGTTACATGTATAATTAATTTAATCTTCTCAATAAGTCTGTAAGATAGGTCCTATTTATTATTATTACCATTTTAGAGATAAGAAAACTAAAGTACAGAGAGTAACTTGCCCAGGGTATTTACTTAGTAAGTCACTAACCTGGAATTCAAGCCCAGGCAGCCAAGCCTGAGGTTTCAAACCACAGCTATGTGCCATTCAATATGGATCATCATGGACAGGACTGATGACTTTAAAAAGCTGACCAAGCTAAAAACGTATGCTATGCCATGCTCTTCACAAGCCAGACAATGAGAAGATACTAAGGCAAGTTTCCTTTTTTATCCTCTCTCATTGTTCTCCCAGGCCTCCCAAGTGAATATGAGTTAATAAAGTGAAGTGCTTTACATAGTGCCTGGAACATAGTAAGTGCTCATTAAGGAGGAGGTGGTGATCAAAACAGAGTATGCTGCTGACCCTGCCTCTCTCTAATGGCTACGATATGCTAGGAACTGCTGGAAAGGAGTTGGGACAATACATACATGCAAGTCCACTTTTCAACCATGTTACTTTCACCTGACCATATATACAGGAGAAACTGCTTCCCTCCTCACATCTCTTTTTTGGCTTACAAAGACTGGATTGGGGCCAGAAGAAAGTAGAATAAAGCAGCTTTGTAACCTTCTGACTAGCTGCCAAGAGCAGATGCAAAGTCTGTGTAAAGCAACTTCATCAACTTAAACTTTTGACTATAAGATGGAACCTAGCGAAGGATTCTAATGATAGAAGCTCTGCATGTGACCAAGTGTCTTCAACCTCATGATTCTATATGGTTGCAGTCTTTAAAATGATGCGCCTAGACACAGTAAAGAACAGAGATGCCAGCAATGACAATCAGGGCAACAGGGTCTCCCTCTCAAGATACATTTCAGAGGGAAAAAACCTAACAAACCCAAACATTTTCAAGTTCAAAAAAATATATATTGGAAAAAATCTAGCAGTCATTCAAATTTTTCAAACTCCAGGTATAATGCATTAATGTTATCTTATTAACTTTGTGAAGACCAACAGTTTTAAATGAAATACAATAAAACAAAATAGAACAGAAAATATTACAATGCAGCACCAGTAAGAAAGACAATACTGTTTCACAAAACTTCTGATTTAATTTGAAACATTAATATGTACATATACATGTATAAGTACTGGATAATGTATGTACACCTGTGTAAGGACTGGGTAATAATGAAAAAATGCATCTTACAGTGGGTCATGATCAAAAAATTTTGAAAGCCACTTTATCGGAATATTAAAAAACTGACCATTCAAAAGGAGGAAAATATCTTCTTCAAACTACACAGGAAATAGCATTCAGAGTTTGGTGTTCTCTTAATCAGTTAAAAACATTTTTTTCATTTTATTTATTTTTTAGAGAGAGAAAGAGAGCACGTGCTTAAGATCTGCACGAATCTTAAGCAGATTCCACGCTCAGCACAGAGCTGCAGAGCCAAATCAGGGCTGGATCCCAAAGCCTTGGGATCATGACCGGAGCTGAAATCAAGAATGAGATGCTCACCCGACTCTTAGATTTTTAAAGTCAATCCTCTGAAAAAGAATTAAAAAAGGAGAAGGAAACCATCTATAAGAATCAATAGTTTAACAGTTACTCCAAATAAACAACAGTTTCACAGAATGTGAGGTACTGACACTAAATAAATATATACTAAGAGGAGATACATAGGAATGAGATAAAGCAAATATTTTCAGTTAATCTAACTATTAAATGCCATACCAGTATTAGAGATGGCTTATACTCTTTGCAAAAACTCTCATTCCCACTCTCAAGGACACTTATTCATCCGTGTTATCTAATCGCTGCTTCTGATCCTACAGCAAAGATTTAGTAAAAAGGAAAAGTAGATTTGAAAAACCCAGTGAAGTAGTAACACACTGATTCCTGGAGAATGCTGTTTTCTTTTTAAGGTTTTTAACGTTTATTTATTTTTTTGAGAGACAGAATGTGAGCAAAGGAGGGGCAGAGAGAGAAAGGGCGACAGAATCTGAAGCAGGCTCCAGGCTCTCAGCTGTCAGCACAGAGCCTGACATGAAGCTCGAACCCACAAACTGCGAGATCATGACCTAAGCCAAAGATGGACATTCAACCGACTGAGCCACCCAGGTGCCCCCTGGAGAATGTATTTTAATAAGTCATGTATATACTATTTTTTACCTTAAAATGTTCTCTAAATTCTGAAATTTTCTAAAAAAACAAATCCTATACACATTTTGGATTATGCTGTCCATAAACAGTGAAACTATCACATTAATATTATCAATCTAGTAGGAAAAAATTAACATCATTGTGCTAAATTAAAATTCTCTCTTATTTTGAAAAAGGAGGAACAACAGGTGAATCTGACCTAAATCTTTTTCAACTACTATGGAAACTAAAGAATAAAGTTCAATTCCACCTAAGAGCTAATCATTCTAATTTATTCCCATAGTAACACTGCTGATAGCAGAAACAACTTTCCTAAATTCAGTAATTGCTACATTATTAAATTTCAGGTGGAAAAAAACTATTGAAATTTTAGGAGAGAAACTAATTATCAAACCCCCATATAAAAAAGAATTGCTTTTGAAACAAAAATTAAATGTTTAAACCCAAGTAAAGAATATTCTAAATCATCACAGCAAAACTTTTCAGATCCACATTTTTCCCACCAAAAAGAAAAAATAAGAAAGACAAAAGCTATTATGAAAAATGGTGTATTGAATTAGTGTCTGAATTAATAAAAGGAATTAAGATATAAGAAATAAAACTAGTATCCCTAACCAAATGTCACTTCTTACCAGAAATAGCTAGTTAACCAGATTCCATGATTCTCAATTGTTTTAAAAACAGAAAAAAACAACTTCTCATATCTCAGTCCCAGACTCTTACATCAATTAAACTATACTTCAACTATAAAATCTCCTCCTTCCCTTAGAGATGCAACAAGAATTTTTATATTTGGGAATAATAAAAGCACAAAAGAATTAATTAATATAATTAATAATATTCTAACTTGCTATTTGTATTTTTTAATTTATAAAGGAATTGGTTTGTGAAAGTTCTCCTCTTTTCTAAGTAAAACTAAAAGCACTAATTTAAATATATTATTCTAAACATAATAGTCCTAAAGAAATGGAAGTACTTAATTTTGCACAAATTTTCAAATTTTCCAAATTTACTACAGGTAAATCAGAAATTTCAGTTTCAGTTTTGTTTCATATTTCAAAGTTGTTAAATTCATACTGGGGGACATTAAGATTTCAGAGTTTAAGATTATTACATACATTTAATACTTTGCAGATCAAAGAGAGGAAATATAATAAGATCAAGAGGTAGGACATTTTAGGAGCACCTGGGTGGCTCAGTCGGTTAAGCGTCAGACTTCAGCTCAGGTCATGATCTCACAGCTTGTGAGCTCGAGCCCCGCTGACAGCTCACAACCTGGAGCCTGCTTCCGATTCTGTGTCTCCCTCTCTCTGCCCCTCTCCCACTTCACACTCTGTCTCTCTTTCTCTCTCAAAAATAAACACTTAAAAAAATTGGTAAGACATTTAAATAATATAGAATACATTTTATTAAATATGCTGCCTTTTCTCCAAATAACTCAAAAGTAACCAACTTCCACAAGATAATTTTTTTAATGTTGATACACTTAAATTTATTTTATTTTATTTTATTTACAAATAGTTTATTGTCAAATTAGTTGCCACATAATATAGTTTTTTAAAGAGGGAAAAATATGGTCCTGTTTTCCTTTTTTAATACATGATTTCTGCCATCTAAGAAACACAGGTGGTAAAAGGTTTGTAATTTGTCTTAAGCCAGCATTGACAAAAAGCCCATGTAAAACCCCTCTCTAAGGTTCCCAGCCAAAAGTGGTACTTTGTTATGTTTCAGGCAAATTGGATTTTTAACCTTAACCTACGAAGGAAGAAATCACTGAATGAGTACAACTCTCCACAAAAAGGTCATGAACTCTAAGGCCAGAAAGACTACGTTCAAATCTAGCTCTCTGGCCAATTTGCTGTGTTACTTTGGGCAAGTTATAGAACTTCCATGCCTTGGTTTCCTCATTAGTAAAATGGAGATAAGAACAGTACTTACTTCACAATGTTGTAAAGCTTAAAGAGTTCATAAATGTAAACCACTCAGGATAGTTCCTGGCACACAGTAAGAGCTATATAAAGCTGCTTTTATTTTTACTGTTTTACCAATACAGACTTTTACACTTCAGTTGTGAAAATTTCTCAAATGAAATTATTTAATTGTACCTATAAAAAAAGAACATGATTTTATATTAAATAAACTGATGCAAATTAACATAAGAACCTTAAACTAAAATAATGATGAGAAATTACTGTTTTGAAAACAATAGAAAATCATAAAATCTAGCTTAAAAAATCATATGCCACTGTCACTGATAAGAAGTGACACTTGGAATTAAAATAAGCTTAATCCTATTTTCTTTTTTCCCTACACCCTAGTGATGTAGGTTATGTTAAATCTTACAGTTTAATTCAAATATGTATAAAGAAAACCAAATTCAGGATTTAAGTGTAAATGTCAGCCTTATGTATAATGTTACCTAGTTCACATGAACAGCCTATATACATATTATTAAAACTGTATATAGTAGGTACCCAAAAGAAACTTGCTGAAAGTAATGTATGTATTCACCCTATTTTCTAGGGCGAATAAAAGCAAATCTACCTAGTACAAATACTAACCAAGCTAATAAGTTAAAGTGCATCCAACACAATTTGTAGTAAGATCTTTAAGATATGAAGCACTGACTGCCTTGATGGAGATGTGTTAACTTACTTAAAGTAAGTCAACACTGTTTTTTAAAATTTACTTTTCTTTTTGTTTTTATTTTTTCCACCCAAATGTTAGAATCATTTGTTCCAGTTCTGTGAAAAATGCCACTGGAATCTGTAGATTACTTTGGGTAGTATGGACATTGTAATATTAGTTCTTTCAATATACGAGTATGGATTATCTTTCCATTTATTTGTGACATCTTCAATTTTTTTTAATCAATGTCTTATAGTTTTCTGTGTATAAGTATTTCACCTCCTTGGTTAAATTTACTCCAACACATTTTATTTTTTTTTATGCCATTGTAAATGGGATTGTTTTCTCAGTTTCTCTTTATGATAGTTCATTATTAGTGTGTAGAAATACAACAGATTTTGTATATTCATATTTTATCTTGCAAATTTACTGAATTCATTAATTATAACAGTTTTTTTGTAGAGACTTTAGGTTTCCTACAGGTAGAATTAGGTCACTTACAAACAGTAACAGTTTAACTTATTCTCTTACTAACTTGGATACATTTTCTTTTCTTTTTTCTGCCTAATTGCTGTGGCTGGGACTTCCAAAACTATGTTGAATAAAAATGGAGAGAGTGGATATCCTTGTCTTGTTCCTGATTTTAGAGAAAAAGCTGTTGACTATGTTTGTGATGGGTTTGTCACATATGGTCTTTATTATATTGAGGTATGTTCCCTCTACTCCTACTTTGTTGAAGGTTTTAAATCATGAGTTTTACGATTTCAATGGATGCTGAAAGGTTAGGAATACTTATACATTTCCTTTTTTGATTTAAAATACTACTATGGGGCACCTGGCTGGCTCAGTCAGTGAAGTATAGGATTCTTGATAATCTCAGGGTGATGAGTTCAAGCCCTACATTGGGCATAGAGACTACAAAAAAAAAAAAAAAAAAAAAAGTAAAATACAACTACATATTTAAAAGGAGGAAACAGTAAAGTTTTCTTAAAAACATAAAATATTATGAAGCCCATATTTCAAATATGTTTTTAAACATACTACAAAAAACAAAGAAAATACTCTGATTATTTTTACATTTAATAATTAGATACCTTGGGACTTAGGCTGATGGGACCAAATAAAAACACTGAGATGATGATGGGGTTGCTGCTCCATTATCTATGTTCTCTGCCAATAAAACCTACTAATAAGGCAGTTCATAGCTTAAGCCATATATTCTGTATAAGAACATGTACCTGCATTTTTAAGTTAATTTAACTTAATTTTAAGCAGAAAGTCCACCTATTTTCAACTTGATTACAAATATAATAATTAACACCCTGATATAAATGAATATATGAGAAGAATAAACTTTTCCTAATATTCTTAAATACATTTTTTCCTTTTTTAAATGTTTATTTATTCTGAGAGAGAAAGAGAGTGTGCACACAAGAGCATGGGAAGGGGAAGAGAGAGGAGAGCAGGCTCTGTGCTGTCAGCATGAAGCCGAAAGCAGGGTTCAACCTTACAAACCGTGAGATCATGACCTGAGCCGAAATCAAGAGTCCAACGCTTAACCAACTAAACCACCCAGGCATCCCACTCTGAACTATTTCTATGTTAAACTATTCTATGTTAACTATTTTGAACTAGCCTTCCTCCATTTAAAATATCTTGTTACATGTAGAACACAAAAATCTTTTAGACAACTACCAAAAAAGAAGTTCTATCAGCCTTTTATCTGAAAGTAAAACAAAAAGAATGAAGTTAAGAAGGGGCTTAGGCAGATCACAGAAGCCATCACACCACAAGGTACGAATGGTTAGGACGTGCATGGTGTGGGTGTACTTTGTTTCTTATATTTTTAAAGCTGCATTTTCCTTAAAACATATCCCAGGGTTCAAGAATAATTAAAATATGTAAAACAAAATACAGTAACAAGTAAAATGACCAAAAAAATATCGAAAATAGTTAAACCAAATAAAAACAGAAAACCTGGTAGACCTAAGCTAATGAGAAAATCAGTTTAAATGGAGTTCTCAGGGTTACAAAATAAGACTGCCAAACTAAAGGAGAAATTTCTATAGAAAACTGACAACGATTCCTCTCCTGAGCTTTACAAACACGTACACTAACTGTCTCTAGTGTATTTTTTTGTTGTTGTCTGGAAGGTAGGTAAGACGTGCAGGCTTTTCAGAAATTAGAAAGTTCATTAGTGTTTGGTAGAAAGACCAGGACCATGAACACAGATGCTCCAATGAGACCACAAGATGTTCATGTAAGGGCTTTTATGTAGCATTTATATCATAATTGAATAAAATAATTTTAGAAGAAAAGAGAGAGAGAGACTCCCTAAGACTTTTCAACTTTAACTTCTGCACGACAGTTTCTTTCTAGGGGCCCTTAAAGGCAAAATGATCTCAGCCTTGAATTTAAAAATCTGTCATAAATTCCTTCTCCTAGAATTCATTCCTATGACATAAATGTACTGAAATGAACCACGA
This sequence comes from Hyaena hyaena, assembly GCF_003009895.1. Taxonomy (NCBI): domain Eukaryota; kingdom Metazoa; phylum Chordata; class Mammalia; order Carnivora; family Hyaenidae; genus Hyaena; species Hyaena hyaena. The sequence continues at coordinate 5,316,936 of NW_024080635.1, read as the reverse complement.
GAGGGCCTGGGTGGCTCAGTAGGTTAAGCTTCCGACTCTTGACTTCAGATCAGGTCACGATCTCATGGTTTGTGAGTTCAAGCCCCACTCTGTGCTGACAGTACAGGGCCTACTTGAGATTCTCTCCCTCCTTCTCTCTCTGCCCCTCCCCTGTACTCTCTCTCTCTCTTTCTCTCTCTCTCTCTCAAAAACATATAAATAAACTGAAAAGAAAATAAAAGAAAGAAATGAACCACTAAATACTACATTGTGCTCTCTGGCCTACAACTTTGAGGGAAATAAAACCCACTTCTGAGTGCACGCACAAGACTTCTTTATTTGTAAAAACTGACCTTGGAAAAATCACCAATTCTTAAGGTCTTGATTTCCTTATTTGTAAAATGAAAAGGTAAGTTTCAGCTCTACAGAAGCCTCCAGCTGTAAACTGCAGAACTCCATCTAGGCTTTGACTTAGACATGCTCAAGAAATAGAAAGTTCAGAAATGAAGAATGTGGGAAGATGGTCTTGCATCAATCCAAATATAAATCTATCCATGGCGTTCTCATGGCAAAAAAAAAAAAAAAGAAAAGAAAAAGTCCACAAACCTAGAGGTAAGGAAGCAGTTAGAGAGAGTCAGCCCATACTCTCTGGGGTTAGTTTTTAAGGATGTGAAATGAGGAGGCCAGGCTGAACAGAAGCCAGAGCTTCCAATGTAGGTGCTGGGCAGGAGGTATGGATAAAAAGCTTTCAAAAGGGTTTCCCTCAGCAGTTAGATAAGGCGTGAAAGCCAACCAGAGGGTCCTTCTCTGTGGCTTCTAGGACTAATATGGCCAAGCTCCAAAGTCCTTTGCTAAAAATAGCTGAAGGGAGCAGCCCCATTCTGGAATGAGCAAGGTCTATGCTATGCTTGTGTATGTATGTGTATCATATAATGAGAGAAACTTTTCTCTGACTCACCAGTCAAAAGTGAAGCAGACACTTAAGTACTAAATTTCAGAGCACAATTTATATTTCAAAAGCAGATCACATAAAAAAATTTGCAATCAAATGCCAGACATGCACCACAAATATCGGAAAAAGAAAAGTAAAAAGTATCCAATCCTGTGTCTCAAACTATACCTCAGATCACAAAATCTGAGACACGAACCACTATTAAATCCAATCTCTTCATCTTAGAGGTGACTAAAAGCCATCAGAGAAATTTTAAAAATTTAAGAGAAACCTAAGTCTCAAAGGAGAAAAAGATGGTTTTGAAGACTAAGGTGGAGAGGCGCCTGGATGGCTCAGTTGGTTAAGCATCCGACTTCGGCTCAGGTCATGATCTCGCAGTCGGTGAGTTCAAGCCCTGTGTCGGGTTCTGTGCTGACCGCTCAGAGCCTGGAACCTGCTTTGTATTCTGTGTCTCCCTCTCTCTCTCTCTGCCCCTCCCCCACTCACACTAAGTCTCTCAAAAATAAACACTAGAAAAAGACTAAGGTGAAAACAGAAAAAAATAAAAGAACAGTCGAAGTAATAAAGTAGCGTAATGTCTGGCTTCAGAAGAAACAGGTAGAAAAATAGAAAGCTTGCCAATATGGTAAAAATGAAGAAACAATCTAGAAGAGGTCAAAGATATAGACACAGAGGCACACGGAGTTCAATTAATGAAAACGTACTTTGAAACTACGATAGTGCTTTCTTTAGCAGAAAACGTTTCAGTAACCGTAAAATTTCTGGCAACCAAGCTCCTAAACGTGGGGTTACAAATCTCCTGTCTAATGTCACAGCAACTGTCCTGTAAGTAAAGTCTGTAGAGAACACAGAGCTGATCGTCCGCCTTTCTGCCTCAGCTGTGCACATCCCCTCTCCTGGGACAGAGAACACAAAAATGACAAGACGTCCTCACGGCCTGTCAGCTAACAAGACCACACAAGCCCAATCGCTAACTGTCCCGTGTGCCTGCCACCTGTTAGCCTGCTCCAGAGAGAGCCCCCAAACTGCTCCAGCAAAGAAAAAGGGAACGCCTTTGTTGTTCCCTGACTACGGAAGCTACCAGAGTCGAGCACGACGCCTCAAGGCAAAACTTCCCCCAAGCCGAATAAATCGGCCCCGAGATTGGGGCTTTGGCTAAGCCCTTCTCTGAAGCTAAGAAAAGGCGGGAGAAGCCCAGGCAAGGCACAAATGTCACCTACTAGTCCCGGGAGGGGACAGGGATCGAAGGTGACGGAAATTGGGGGACCGGACCTAGGACCCCAGAGAGAAGAGCTCAGTTTCGCAGTGGAGGAGGGGAAGCACAATGGGGAGGTGGGCCGTCCAGCTGCGGGAAAGAACAGCGAGATCCCTGGGAGGTGCTAGCGTGAGAGCAGGGGAAAAGCGAGAGGCAGTGGCGAAGGGTGCGCTGAGGCGAAAGGCAGCAAACCGGGGCTTGTAACGCGGGGATGAGGAAAACGGCGAGGCGAGGTGTGCGCGGAGGCGAGCAAGGCTAAGGGGAGGTGAAAGAGACGAGGCCGGCGAGGGAAAGGGCTCAAGTGAGGGAAGCACTGCAGGGACAAGGGACAGGCAAAGGGAACCCCCACCCACAGGGACCGGGACAGAACTCTTGACCCGTCCCCGTACGGGCTGTACTCTACCGGCCGATCTCAGATCCTGTAGCGGCGGAGACTCACCCTAAGGTTGTAGAGGCCCCAAAGCAGGACATGGGTACTGGTCCAGACCCACAGCAGAACCCAGCGGATGGAGGAAACCGCGGCGTTAGCGTGACCCGGATGCGCATCCCTAGGAACCGGAAGTCAGCCGCCAGGGTCACCTCACAATCCACACCTCTTTCCACCAGAAGCCTCTAAGCGCATGCGTCAGGCCTCACGGGGCGGGGCAGGGAAACACCTAGGTCCCGCCCACCCCGCCGTTCCGGGAGCCCCGCCCCAGGTTACGCCCCTGGTTACGCCCCCCTGCGCGCCTCCGAGGGTCTTAGTGCTGAGCGGCTGATTCTTCCTGCGCCTGGAAGCTGGTGCTTCTGAGGCGCAAACAGCGAGGAAAAGCAAAAACAAAACTTAACAGTTTCATTTCTTTAGAAAGTCTTTTAGAATGCGTGTAATGGCTGCCCCTCCAAAGCGATCGTGAGAAGAAATGCTAGTTGTATCTGTAGTTTCAGAAAAAGTGCGGGAGGAAGAATAAATGCGTGAGAAGTTTTGGAAGACACCGGTGGGGAGGCGAACCCAAAATTAGTTTATTCCTAATAGCATATTGGTCTTACAGTAACTTCTATCTCGTGCACGTTATTTTATGTGATAATTTTATCAGAAACAAAACTTACTGATGCTTCACGAACTTTAAATTACTACCCAAATATGAGCAGGGTTGAATTCAGGCATTGTGGAGACCTGAAGTTTATTCAATTTGAGAGGCACTTTTAAGAAAATCCAAAATTACAAATACAATACTAGGTATAAAAATGCGTCTTTGGAGTAAGAAAAATGACAAGTCACAAATTTTAAAACTTCACAAATAACACAAAATCCAGAAAAATTACACACTTTTTAAACTGCTTGATACACCTGTAAAATACTTCTTTTCTACGCTTTTTGGCTGCATACTCTCTGATCACCTCTTCCTGTGACAACAATTTATTTAGTAATATCATTTATTGAAGTCCTTAACTCCTCTCTTTCACAACTTTCATCTAATTTATCAGTGAGTTTTGCAAAATCTGCCTTTAAAACTTGTTCAGAATCTGACCACTTACTGCCTCTATTGGTACAAGCCACAGTTATGTGTGACTGCTTTTTTTATACCCTTATTTTTCCACAGTCTATTACTATAACACCAACAGGCTTCTGTTAATGTCTTAAGCAGATCCTGTCCCCCTCCCAATGGATTCCTATTCCTAAGTGAAAAAAAAAATCCTAAACTTCCCTAGAGGACCTTCAAGATGTGACACTACCTACCTACCCCCAAGTACAACTAACCTCATCTCCTACTCTCTGTTATCTCCCCACATCAAGGCACATTGGTCTCTTTGCTATTCCTCAAACCTGCACATAAACTCAGGGACTTCATGCTTGCTGATCTCTTCCTGGAATGTTCTTCCCCCAAACAACTGCATCATTTACTTTGTCACCTCCTTTACATCTTTGTTCAGATGTTAACCTCTCAATGAGACCTTCCCCGCCACTGTATTTGTATTATTTTATTTTATTTTGAGAGAAAGGGAGAGAGAGAATCCCAAGCAGGCTCCACACTGTCAGCATGGAGCCTGGTGCAGGGCTCGAACTCACGAATCATGAGATCATGATGACCTGAGCTGAAACCAAGAGTTCAATGCCTAACTGACTGAGCCACCCAGGCAGCCCCCTGCCACTGTATTTAAAACTAAAGCACCATCAGGGGCGCCTGGGTGGCTTAGTTGGTTGAGCGTCCGACTTTCGCTTGGGTCATGATCTCACGGTTCGTGGGTTCGAGCCCCGCGTCGGGCTCTGTGCTGACTGCCAGCTCAGAGCCTGGAGCCTGTTTCGGAGTCTGTGATTCCCTCTCTCTCTGACCCTCCCCTGCTCACACTGTCTCTCTCTCTCTCTCCTAGAAATAAATAAAACATTAAAAAATAATAAAAAATTAAAAAAAACTGAAGCACCATCACCCTCTGTAAATGTCTTAACCCAGTTTCCCACTTATTTTTTCTCGAATAACATTTATCCCATCTAACAATTTGCTGATGAATTTGGTTAAATGTCTTTCTCCCACATATACACATCAAAATATAAGCTCTAGGAGATGTCTGTGCTTGGCTCACCGATGTGAACATCTTGGTTCAGCACCAGAGCCTAGCACATTGTAGGCACCCAATATATGTTTATTGACTGAAGGGATAAATTGCCCATTTATTTGCTTTCACTCATCTGAAGCCATGCAAGCTGAGCCACCAATTCCACCAGGGGGAACCCATGAGTAACCAATGTGGTATCCCCAGAAAAGTGTATAGCGTGTATAATTCTAGAACAGAGCCACAGGAAAGTGCACAAATTCCTCCCCAGTGCAAAGACCACTGTATCTACGAACAAGAAAAATCCTTCAATGTCTTCACAATCTGTTAAGAATAAAACCTAGGTGTCCCTGGCTGGCTCATTCGTTTGAGCGTCTGACTTAGGCTCAGGTCATGATCTCATTGTTCTTGAGTCCAAGCCCAGCATTGGGCTCCATGCTGATCATGCAGAACCTGCTTGGGACTCTCTCTCTCTCTCTATTTCTCTCTCTCCCTCTCTCTCTCCTCTCTCTCTGCCCCTCCCTACTCATGCTTTCTTTCTCTCTCAAAATAAACTTAAAAAAAAAAAGAATAAAATCTTTAAAAAAAAAAGAATAAAATCTAAGCTCTATACTATGATCCACAATGCCCTTCTTGAAATGTTCTCCCTCTCAGATGTTATGCTCCGTCTCCCTTCCTCTCACATGCACTTCCAGCCTCCCTGTCCTTCTTTCTTCCTGTAAAAACTAAGCTTTCTTAGCTCAGAGCCTAAGCACGTAGTGTTCCTCTTCTTTTGAACACTCTTCCCCAAACTTTCCAATGATTGCTTCCTTCTGCTACTCTTGTGGGGTTTTTAAAAAAATTTTAAAGTTTATTTATTTTTGAGAAAGAGAGAGAAAGAGCATGAGCAGGGGAGGGGCAAAGAGAGAAAGAGAAAGAGAGAGAGACAGACAAAATCTGAAGCAGGCTCCAGGCTCCACCTGGTCAGTACAGAGCCTGATATGGGGTTTGAATTCACGGGCCATGAGATCATGACCTGAGTGGAAGTTGGACACTCAACCAACTGAACCACCCAGACACCCCTCTGCTACTCTCAGTTAAATTTCACCTTTGAAGGCTTCCCACAGGCTTACTATGGCCTCCTGTCTGCTGTCTAAAGTAGCTCCTGTAACCCCTTCCCATACTGTTTCTTCATGGTCCCTCTCACTGTCTGAAATTACCTTGTTTGTTTATTGTCCATCCCTAGAAAGTGAGCTTCTTGGGGGTCTTTATCTCTCTTGTTCCCTGCTGACTTCTCGGTACTAGAAGAGTGATTGGCATATATTGGCATTACTAATATTCATTGAAGATTGCTCTGTGTCGCTTATTGTACACGGTAAATATATAAGTGCTCATATTTATCTTTCAAGCCTCTCAACAAATTTAGGAAGCATTAGGATTATCTCCATTTTACAGATAAAAAAACAGGTTAAGGAACTTGCTCAAGGCCACACAACTGGCCAGGAGCAAACCCAAGACATGAACCCAGATCTGTGTGACTTCAGAGCCCATGATTTCTTTCAAATTTTAGGAAGAGAAACAGGTAGCCATGCATGAATTCATTTTACTTACTAGTTTCTTTTCCTGATTTCATGCACCTGTGCTTGCTATCATAGTCAGTAGAAGTGGAAATGCTTATTGGTGGGTTTTTTTTTCCTGACCTATGTACTACTCTTGGGGGCAGATCTAAAGAAGTATCCCAAAAAATATGGATTTGTTTGAGTTGAGTTTAAATACTTAAGTATTTGTTAATTTACTTTCTGTAGATTTGAAATATTTCAAATATTACATTCAAAATTTAATACAAAAGAAAACTATTTAAATAGTTTAAAATGGGGCGCATGGGTGGCTTAGTTGGTTGAGTTTTTGGCTTCGGCGCAGGGTATGATCTCACAGCTCGCGAGTTCAAGCCCTGCGTTGGGCTCTGTGCTGACAGCTCAGAGCCTGGAGCCTGCTTCAGATTCTGTGTCCTCCTCTCTCTCTGCCCCTCCCCTGCTCACAATCTGTCTCTCTCTCTCTCTCAAAAATAAATAAACATTTAAAAATATTTTAAATAGTCGGCTCTCAGCACAGATCCATACGCTGGTGAAGTCTGGGAGTCCGAGCTTAAGCCTGTAATAAAGTCCTTTGCTTTTGCAAAAAAAAAAAAAAAAAAAAAAAAATGTAAATAGTCTAAAATATTATAGCCAGATCTTTTTCTTAATATTTTTTTTTTTAAGTAACCTCTACACCCAACATGAGGCTCAAATTCATGACCTGAGATCAAGAGTCTTGTGCTCTTCCAATTGAGCTAGCCAGGTGCTCCTATAGCCAGGTCTTTCTAAACAAATCCAAAGTGTAAGTCAAGGGGTGCCTGGATGGCTCAACCAGTTAAGCATCTGACTCTTGATTTCAGCTCTGGTCATGATCTCATGATCCCATGTCAAGCTCCACGCTCTCTGCCCATCTCCTGCTCTTGCTCACATGCTCTCTCTCTCTCTCAAAGTAAACAGATAAATATTTTAAAAATAAAGAATAAAAAAGACATAATGAATGCATGACTAATGGTTTGTTAACAGTTATCAATTTAAACTCTCCTGACTAATATATCTGAAGAAGTGTGGGTCTGGGTTTTGTTTCTGTTCACTTCAATACCATACTTAAGGCAATATCTTGTTATACACATGACAGTTGAATCTCTAAAAGCATTGTATAGTTGGTGGGATAAAGATAGGATTACCGTATGACCTAGCAATCTCATTGCTGATAGGTGTTTTTTCTTACAATAATTAATTTTTTTAGAAAGCATTCTAAAATAGAACTATCCCCCCAAAATAAATAAAAATAAAATAAAATAGAACTACCCTGTGGTCCAGAAATTGCACTATGAGGTGTTTATCCAAAAAATATGAAAATACTAATTCAAAGGGATACATGCACCCAGGGTTTGTAGCAGCATTATCTACAATAACCAAATTATGAAAATGGTCCATGTGTCCATTGACTGATGAATGGAAAAGAGGATGGATATATATATAATGGAATATTGCTCAGCCATAAAAAAGAATAAAATCATGCCATTTGCAGTGATCTGATGGAGCTAGAGAGTATTATGCTAACTGAAATAAGCCAGTCAGAGAAAGACAAATACCACGTGATTTCATTCAGATGTGAAATTTAAGAAACAAAACCAAGGTGCAAAGTAAGGGGAAAGGAGAGAGAGGCAAACCAAGAAATATATAGAGAACAAACTGATGGTTACCAGAAGGGAGGAGGTGGGGTTAAAATGTGATGGAGATTAAGGAGTGCACTTGCAAGGGGCACCCAGGTAGATCAGTTGGTTAAACTTCCACCTTCAGCTCAGGTCATGATCTCACATTTCATGGGTTTGAGCCCTGCATTGGGCTCTGTGCTGACAGCTCATGGGCTCAGAGCCTGCTTCGGATTCTGTGTCTCCCTCTCTCTCTCTCTCTGCTCCTCTTCCATTCATGCTCTGTCTCCCTCTGTCTCTCAAAAATAAATAAAAGTTAAAAAATTAAAAAAAAAAAAGGAGTGCACTTGTGATAAATACCAGGTGATGTATGGAAATGCTGAATCACTATATTGTACACCTAAAACTAATATTACAACTCTATGTTAACTAACTGAGATTTAAATAAAAATCTTTTTAAAAAGCAATGTATAGCAATCTAATCATGGCTAAAATAAGAATGTGGGTCACTTATTCCTACTCTGCCCTGCATGGAAACTATTAGCATCTTTTTCACAGTTTTGTCCACATTTCCACCAGTAAGACTTTGAAGTGGAATAAACTCACATTTTTAAGATAAGCGGTAACCTTTACTGTTTTCAGAGCAAAGCATTTCCAGGCTCCTGAGTGTATTATCTTCACTTTACCCACAGGCATCTTAACCCACATGGTTACTGTTATTGTGCATATTTTTTCCCTAACAAATCAGTATCATTTGGAAACATCCAAGATCTCTTGCTTTACAGAGGATGATTCTTCAACAAAAATCAGGGTTTTTTTTTAATGTTTATTTATTTTTAAAAAAAATTTTTAAATGTTCATTTTTTGAAGGAGAGAGAGAAACAGAGTGTGAGTGGGAGAGGGGAAGAGAGAGAGGGGGACACAGAATCTGAAGCAGGCTCCAGGCTCTGAGATGTCAGCACAGAGCCCAACACAGGGCTTGAACTCACAAACCGCGAGGTCATGACCTGAGCTGAAGTCAGATGCTTAACCAAGTGAGCCACCCAGGCACCCCTACTATTTATTTATTTTTGAGAGAGAGAGTGAGAGCACAAGAGTGGGATAGGGCAGACTGAGAAGGAGCCAGAGGATCTAAAGCAGGCTTTGCACTGACAGCAGAGAGCCCAATGTGGGGCTTGAACTTACAAACTGAGATCGTGACCTGAGCCAAAGTCAGAGTCTTAACCGACTGAGCCACCCAGGCACCCCCAAAACTCAGGTGTTTTAGGCACACCTCATGGCAGTGCGTACAGGAATAAAGCTAAAGCCCTGGAAATCTACCCAGGATATCAGTGGAACATTTCCTGCATCCCTACCATAGTGAGCTTTGTATTCACTGAAATCACACTTGAAGTGTATTCTGATTATCTATTGATATATAACAAACTATCTCCTAAATAATTGGTTTTAAACAACCGCTATAGGGGCGCCTGGGTGGCTTAGTCAGTTAAGTGTCCGACTTCGGCTCAGGTCATGATCTCATGGTTTGTGGGTTCAAGCCCGGCGTCGGTCTCTGTGCTGATGGCTAGCTCGAAGCCTGGAGCCTGTCTTTATATTCTGTGACTCCCTCTCTTTCTGACCCTCCCCTGCTCACGCTGTCTCTCTCTCTCTCTCTCAGAAATAAATAAAACATTAGAAAAAATTTTTAAATAATAAACAACTGCTGTATTCTATCTCACGAGTTTTGAGTCAGAAGTTTGGGCAAGGCTGATTCCTCTCTTCTGTATGACATCAGCTAGAGTTGGCTGGTAGTATTCTAACTGGCAGCTAGGCAGCAAGGCTGGTCTGACAGGTCCAACGCGGCCTTCCTCATGGTCCTGACACTTGATGGATTGGCTGAAAGGCTGGACTCAGTGAGCCTCATAGCCACACAGTCTCAGAGCTTCTCCGCATAGCCTCTCCATGAGCGACGTTGAACTCTTTTACAAGGCAGTTGAGGTCTCCATAGAGACAAGTCTTGCAAGCTGCCATCCTTGTAAGGCCAGCCTTAATGGACACAGCAACACTTCCTCCCTAGTCTATGGTCAAAGCAGTCAGAGAGCTCAGCCAGATTCAACGGAGACCACACAGATCCGGCCATTGTCAGAGTGACAGACCCACTGCCACCACTGTAGCCTGCCTGATGTTCACCAGAAGAGCTCCTGGTGAAACATTCGCTTTGACGTGGATCTACCTGTTTAGTTAGTAGGTACTTTGTAATATTCTAGGCACTCAGGACACAGCAGAAAACCAATAAGGCCAGACTTCTGCCCTCATATTCCCATCAATCTGTGGTCAGAAATGTTGTGTGTTACATTCGTTCAGCTCAATATCCATTCCCACCTCTGTCTCATGAGCCTTCCTGCACTGCAGAAGTGGGAAGGTTAAAGATGGGCACTTCTCAGGATCCCTTACAGCTAGGGTTCTGGATAAAAACTAGGTATTGCCAGTGAGAGGCACTTGGGTCAAATTTATAAGAGAAATGAGAAAGAGGCCATGTTCCTGCACTTTGGCTGTTTCTCTGGTCAACAGGATCATTGCTGGAGATGTGGGTTTTTTCCTGTAGCAATCTTTCCATTTCTGTGTCCAGCTTTATGAGTTAGAAAGGTAGTTGTAAGAACAGCAACCAGGAAGGTAGTTCCAAATCCTAGTTTTCTGATTCCTGACCCTTAATTACAGAGATATGATCTTGAAACCAGTAACCCCTGAGTTGGCCTCCTGAGTCCCTCTCCTACAAATTTTTCCAACAATTTTGTAAAAATCTAATTTCCTGAAACAATTGCCTTCAGGGGCACCTGGGTGGCTCAGTTGGTTAAGCATCCGACTTCAGCTCAGGTCATAGTCTCACAGTTGGTGAGTTCGAGCCCACATCAAACTCTTTGCTGACAGCTCGGAGCCTGGAGCCTGCTTTGGATTCTGTGTCTCCCTCTCTCTCTTTGCCCCTCCCCTACTCTCTCTCTCTCTCTCTCTCTCTCTCTCAAAAACAAATAAACATTTAAAAAATTAAAAAAGAAAATTGCCTTATGCTTCGAACACCTAGAATGATTTCTTTCCCGTGCAGAAATCTGAGAAGGTGTAACACTAAAGTTGAAAATACTTGGTTCCCATTATCTCTGCCTTCTAGGTAGACTCTTCCATCTTTACCTGATGATTACATTAGAAATCCTCACATGGAAATCTGAGCATCTGATGTCCTTGCTTTTCTTTTTTAAAAAATTTTTAATGTTTTATTTATTTCTTAGAGAGAGAGACAGCATGAGTAGGGAAGGGTCAGAGAGAGAAACACACGCACAGAATTCGAAACAGGCTCCAGGCTCTGAGTTGCTGCAGAGCTGGACGCGGGGCTCAAACCCACGAACCGTGAGATCATGACCTGAGCTGAAGTCAGACACTTAACTAACTGAGCCACCCAGGCGCCCCATGATGTCCTTGCCTTTAACCCCTCCCAGAAAGTCTGGAGTCCCAGACAGTTCTACAGCTTTCCTGGGGCTGGGTGAACACAACCAGCCCCTCTGGCAGAAAGAAAGCCAAGAGCAGAATGCCAAATGTTATAGTAGACAGCTACAAGAATCCCAGAAGTCCCCAGGAATCATTGGAAACTTGGCAAGGACAGTCGCTGCAGTGAAGGGTCCCAGGGGACCATCTCAGCATGAACTCTTCAGAGGCAACGTCCCTTCCCTGCTGGGTCACTCCCCTGCTCCACAGCAGTGTGCTTTTCAGCTGCACAACAGGAATAAGAATATGTATCCTGATTCAAAGAGCTTTGTAAACCATATAGTACTACCCAAATATAAGATGCTGCATGTTATCTAGACCAATGGTTCTTAAAATGGTCCTTAAACTCTGCAAGACACTATCAGGGAGTGAGTGAAATAACAACTATTATTTTAAAATAATACTAACTCAGTATTTCACTTTTCACCCTTTTTTTTTTTGAAAGAGAGAGAGTGAGCATTCACTACTAGTGGGGGAGGGGCAGAGGGAGAGAGGATCCCAAGCAGGCTCCACGCTGATCTCACCTGAGCCAGAACTCAAGAGTTGGATACTTGGGGCGCCTGGGTGTCTCAGTTGGTTGAGCATCCAACTTCGGCTCACATCATGATCTCACAATTCATGGGTTCAAGCCCCGTATCGGGCTCTGTGCTGACAGCTCAGAGTTTGGAGCTTGCTTTGGATTCTGTGTCTCCCTCTCTCTCTCTGCCCCTCCCCTATTCATTCTCTGTCTCTCAAAAACAAAGTTTAAAAAATTTTAAAAAAACAAAAAAGAGTTAGACGCTTAACCAATTGGGCCACCCAGGCACCCCTTCACTTTTTCACTCTTATTCTCCCAAAAAGTATGGTGAAGTTTTCCAGGGATTATGTGATGATGTCGTTGATCTGATGGCTAAGGAATATGTGTCAAATATGCACTTTACGTTTTTTTTTAAGTTTTTTTTTTAAATGCTGATTTATTTATTTTGAGGGAGAGAGAGAGCAAGGAAGGGCCAGAGAAAGAGGCAGAGAGAGAATCTCAAGCAGGTCCTGTGCTGTCAGTGCAGAGCCCAACACGGGGCTCAGTCTCCAGATCTGTGAGAGCATGACCTCAGCTGAGATCAAGAGTTGGGCATTTAACCAACTGAGTCACCCAGGTGCCCCTAAAACAGAAATTTTAAGAGTAAAGCATAAGGGGGGGGCACCTGGGTGGCTCAGGCAGTTGAGCACCCGACTTCAGCTCAGGTCATGATCTTGCAGTCCACGAGCTCAAGCCCGGCATCAGGCTCTGTGCTGACAGCTTGGAGCCTGGAGCCTGCTTCAGATTCTGTGTCTCTCTTTCTCTCTGCCCTTCCCCTGCTTGCACTCTGTTCGTCTCTCCACCTCTCAAAATTAAATAAACATTTAAATAAAAATTTTTTTTTATAATTTATTTTTCTATTTATTTCTAAGAGTGAGAGAGAGACACACACAGCGTGAACAGGGGAGGGTCAGAGAGAGAGGGAGACACAGACTCCGAAACAGGCTCCAGGCTCTGAGCTGGCAGTCAGCACAGAGCCCGACGCGGGGCTCCAACCGCGAGATCATGACCTAAGCAAAAGTCGGACGCTTAACTGACTAAGCCACCCAGGTACCCCTAAAAAAATTTTTTTTAAGTAAAGCACAGGAGTGCCTGGGTGGCTCAGTCGGTTAAGTGCCTGACTCCTGATCTCGACTCAGGTCTTGATCTCAGGGTCATAAGTTCAAGCCCCATGTTGGGCTCTGCACTGCACTTGGAGCCTACTTAAAAACAAATTTTGTAAATTTCTGTTTTAATTTGTAAAAGGGCAAAAATTAACAGCTATAATCTATTTAAACAAAAGCTCTTTGGGGTTCACAATAATTTTTAGTTGTATTAGGAGATCCTAAGAGCAAAACATTTGAAAACTTCTGACTTAGACCATTATAATACCCATCATTGTACTATCTGCAGCGGCCTCCACTTTAACCACTTCCAGATGCCTGCTTCCCACTCACGGCCATACCCGTGCCACAGCCAGCACTCTTCTACTAGGATGCCTTTCTATTTTGATTAACACACTTGAGATAGTATCTTTTTGCACAGATGTCCAATAGCTGTCTTGGCACAGCCTCAAAACTCCACATTACTGTGAGCTATCTTCATGGGCAACAAGATACCCACAGACCAACTCCTTCCCTTCCCAGGACTGAGTCGTCCCTTCTGTCTGGATTCATCTGGGATACCTGGTCTCTGCCCCCGCTTTACCCTATTTAACATTAGTCTGACCCACGTTGGCCTCCTATTCCCACTCTTGCCTCCCCTCTTGTTCAGGTGACCCTGAAGTATGGGGACCCTGGCTACTGGCCCACAACTATGTTGACCCATCCCCACCCCTGATCCCTGTCCAATTCCAGCCATCCCCAACTCTTCCCCATTCCTGTCTAGAGATGGGTCAAACTGAAGCTCTTGGAAGTTTCCTGCCAACCAGATAATAGATTAATATTTGCTTCTAACTATGGTTATATCTTCCCTCAAGAATGCTCTTATTTGTGTATTTGTACTCTGTTAGATTTAACATGAAAACACAGGAGCACCTGGTTGGCTCACTCGGAAGAGTGTCTGACTCTTGATCTCAGAGTCATAGGTTCAAGGCTCATGTTGGGTGTGGGGATTACTTAAATAAATAAAACTAAAAAAAAAAACAATAAAAAGAAACGGCAATGGACAATTCTTGTGGATACGGATGAAAGAGACTATTCATTTCCATGTTTTATTTATCAGGCAAATTTTCTGGATTTTTGGTTTTGTTTTTTGTTTTTTGTGTTTTTTTGTCTGTTTCTTTTTTCCTACAGTGAGAATGTATAGAGATTAAGAACAAGGGCTCTGGAGAGAGATTGTAGCTGTGTCTGTTCTCCCAGAATTTGCTGACTCTGTCACTGACAGTTGTGTCAAATAATCTCTCAGTACTTCATATTTCTCACTTCCAAAATGGAGATTTTGAAAAGCATCTATTGAAGAAGAAGGAAGAAGAGAAGGCGGTGGCAGAGGAGAGAAAAAGCCTTTATCTCATTGAGTTGTATGAGAGTTAAAAATATGTATAGTGCTTAGAATTATACAGATACCTGCCTATATAAGTGATTGAAAATCAAAAGAATGGAGATATAGAAGCTAGCCTATGAAGCTTTCGTGAGTTTAGAGATACAGGAAAAAAAATTGTAATGGACCCTAAAGTCCAGATCTTTATAAGGAAACTCGAGAAGTAAAAAGACATTCATCCAAGTGCCTTGGAGAATGCCAAATACAGAATCATCCATTCTACTTTGTTTAGAAAAATAAGAAGGCTAGTGAATTTTTTTTACATAGAAGTTAGTATAAAATTTAAGACAGATCTAGGGGTGCCTGGGTGGCTCAGTCAGTTAAGCATTCAACTTCGGCTCAGGTCATGGTCTCACAGTTCCAGGGTTCGAGCCTCACATTGGGTTCTGTGGCTGACAGCTCAGAGCCTAGAGCCTGTGTCAGATTCTGTGTCTCTCTCTTGCAGCTCCTCCTTTGCTTATGCTCTCTCTCTCTCTCAAAAATAAACATTAAAAAAATTTTAAAGACAGATCTAAATGAATTTTGAATCATATCATTATAAAAATAGAGTAAGTCTTTTAATTAAAAAGACAAAGAGATTCTCTGTAATATTGGAACCTTTAATAATTCCAGGAAGCATTTACTTGTAATCCTGAGGCTAATAATTTTTATTATAGGAAACTACATTTTTTTAAAAAAGTCTCCTGTAGAAAACCATGGTTATTTACCTAAAGTTGTAAGCTATGTTTGTTGTAGAAGATTAATTTTATTCTAATTTAGTGTTAAATTAAGCCAATGACTGTGACCTTGCTTACCTAGATCTAATTAATCTGACCAGTATGAAAGTCTGGGCAGATTCTTTTACATTTAGAAATACATACTTTGTGTGAAAAAAGTTATCTTATAAGAAAATAAATATAAGACTCTACTAGATTACCTTTAGTATATATGCTGCCAAGGCAAGAAGACTGACAGAATAATTTTAAAAAGCAATGCATAGAATAAAATATTGATACATGCTATACCATGGATGAACCTGGAAAACATTATGGTAAGATCAGCCAAATTACAAAGGACAAATATCATATGATTCCACTTGAGGATGTACCTAGATTAGACAAATTCATAGAAATAAACAGTAGAATAAAAGTTACTAGAAGTTGAGGGAAGGAGAAAGAGGGAGCTACTGTTTCTTGGTACAGAGTTTCTGTTTGGACAATGAAAAAATTCTGAAAATAGATAGTGGTGACGGTTGTACAAAATTGCCAGTGTCCTTAATGCCACTGACTTGTATGCTTAAAAATGGCTAAAATGAAGAGGCACCTGGGTGGCTCTGTCGGTTAAGCGTCTGACTTTGGCTCAGGTCATGATCTTACCGTTCGTGGATTTGAGTCCTGCACCGGGCTCTGTGCTGACAGCTCAGAGCCTGGAGCCTGCTTCCGATTCTGTGTCTCCCCATCCCATGCTCATGCTCTGTCTCCCTCTGTCTCAAAAATAAATAAAACATTAAGGAAATTTTTTAACATTTTTATTTATTATTGAGAGACAGAGCATGAGCACTGGGGGGGGGGGCAGAGAGAGGGGGAGACACAGAATCTGAAGCAGGCTCCAGGCTCTGAGCTGCCAGCATAGAGCCCAACAAGAGGCTCAAACTCACAAACCGTGAGATCATGACCTGAGCCAAAGTCTGACGTTCAACCAACTGAGCCACCCAGACACTCCTAAAGAAATTTTTTTAAATGGCAAATGTTATGTTGTGTATATATTACCACAATAGAAAAAAGAAGTGCCAAAAAAAAAATCAGTGCAAAGGAAATGATGTAATTTTTTCAAGACAACTAGTCTTGGCTCTTCAAAATGTCCATGTCATGAAAAAAATCCAAAAATGTAGAGGAACTGCTCTACGTTAAAAGAGAACAAAGAGACTCAACAACCAAGTGCAATGAGTGAACTTGGATTTGATCTTTGATTTGAAAAAAAATCTATAAAATTTATTCTCGTATCAGTTGAGGAAATTTGAACATGAACTTTCTGTGAGAATGTACTGTAGCAAATATTTATTAACTTTTTTAGGTGTGGTAATGGTACTGCATTTATGTAGGAGAATAGTGTTATCCTCAGGAGATACATGAAGTATTTAAAGGGTAAAGGGCCATAATGTCTGCAGTTGTCAAATAGCCCACCAAATTTAAACATGGAGAGAAAAATTAAAGCAAATGTAGCAAAATGTTAGCATTGTCCAATTTAGATGGAGGACATATAAGGGTGCATTGTTTTCATCTTTCAACAAGTCAGAACTTGTTTGACAAGTTGAGAACATTTGAAAATTTCTGAATCTTGATATTTCAACACAGAGAGAACAATATTTGTAGAGTACACCCGCTCTTTGTGTTCACCCAGCATACATACCCTTCTTCTTGAAACAGCACCTCCACCTATGTTCCAGGCATTACTCTCCCCTAGGGTATGCTCGCTTATTATGAATTTCAATCAAGGTGACCTCTCCTGCCTTCCCTGGACAAGGGGTTAGGTACCCAACACAAGTCAGGTCAATCAAACACTCTCTTATAAGAATTGAACCTTGGGTGGATCAACACAAGGCACATCTGATACTTCCTGGAGAAATTGCTCACCACTTCCTGCTACCTAGATCCCTGGGGCTACTCTGTATGCTTTCGCTGAGACTTGAAGGCCAGCCTTTTCTTCAGCAAGCTCTTTCATAACTTCCAAATAACACATTTTTGTTGTTCTTGTCTTTAAGGCCAGAATTGGTCACAGATGTTTTTAACCAAGGAACCAGAGCAGATCCAATGTTTTGTCTACAAAAGCATAGAAAAGTGGTGTAGAGAAAATTCCTAGCATGAAAAATCTCTTGCCTTTATATGACAGTTAAAATCTTTTAGGCAAGAGACCAATCACAATTGTGAAATGAGCTGTGAACCATAAAATCAATAAAAAGCTTTCAGAGTGTGAACAAAGGAAAAGGGAAAGAAGCATTAAATTTAGCCCTTCACTGAAACACAGTCTCACTTACGTACCATAGTAGGCAATGAGAATGAAAGTAAGTGGAAAGTAGAATAAGCCTCACCCGCTCCACTGAGGATGGGATCTCGTAGTCATCTGGCTGCCATTTACCAATAGCTTGGGGTCCCAGCCACTGAGTTAGTCCTTCATGTCCATTACCTCACTGAATTCTCCTAATGGCTCAATTACCATTTATTATTTGACTATATATACTCTATTTATCCCCACTCTACAGAAAACTGGGGCTTAAGGTTGTTAAATCACTAAGCCAAAGTCCTAGAAGGAAGAGAGGAGGATTCCAACTCTCTTCGCTCTGGGGCAGTAGCACCCGGAGGGCCAGTGAGCTCCAGCTTCGTGGTCCAACCTCATCACAGCATCCCTGAAGCCTGAACCCCTACTTTTCAAGTTCCTGAGCCAATATGGAGAAAAGTCAATGGCTACTGACAGTGACTCTGCTTCTCTCCACCCACTCTGGTCCTAAGAGCTTCTTCTACATCACGCAACTGCTGGCTCCCAACAGTCCCCTGAGTCACCTCTGCTGCCTGAAAGAACCGGGTCTGAAGAAGCCCTAGCCACCACTATGCCACACCATCCCAAGTCCTCTGCCTCCATGCAGAAAAAAGACTCCATTGAGTCAACAGATATCAGTGACTCTGTTAATGATACTGAAAGTTGTCTTACACAATAACCCTCCTCTCTTGTCTCCCTCACACCAGGCACGAAGGTTTTCAAAGGTAAGTGCAGGTTATTTTTCTTTATGTTTTGTATTTTCTTTATTATTTTGTATTAGATCATAGTATTGTAATCATTTTCATATGAATATTTTTGGGTTGTGGAACGAATGATCTGAGTTTCCATTATTTCTTAGGGTTAGTTCGCTTTCATGTACAAGTGCTTTGGATTACAAGCATGTTTCCATAATGAATTATACTCACAAACCAAGGTTTTACCGTATTGCCATCAGCATCCTAACAGAGAGGTCCCATCCCTAGGGAAATAGCAAGGCTCCCTCCCTCCTGCTGCCCCTTCTACCTTCTTCTGAGTCACTCCTTCTTTTATTTCTCCAAACCTTTGTCATTCTGAAGTTGGGGTGGAGCGAAAACAGTGCAGAGAAGTCATCCCTGGGGTTTAGCCAGCTCTGAAGTGGCCCTGCTCTGATGCCATTTGATCAGGAGCCAGATTTGCTTCTTAGAAAAACACATCCGTTCTGGACACCACTACTGAAGGGAAAAGTCTGAGAAATTTCAAACACAGCAGTCAAGATGATTAAAGAGTTCGAGAATAGAACCTTTGGGTTAAGGAAGTGAAAGCAGGATTGGGAGGCAAGGCTGCTGAGAAACAGTTTTCAAAGAAACAGAGCCAAATAAAAACAAAAAAAATAGGCTGGTGAGTCTATGCTGTAGATGACAGGGGTGAATGAGGGGCTGTGAAAAGGTCTTGGCAGGTCCATTGAGACAGAGGCTAGAAGTTGAAGGACCTCTTTAAGAAAAGGAATACAAGGGGCGCCTGGGTGGCTCAGTGGGTTAAGCGTCTGACTTTGGTTCAGGTCATGATCCCACACCCTGTGGGTTCGAGCCCCATGTCTGGCTCTGTGCTGACAGCTAAGAGCCTGGAGCCTGCTTTGGATTCTGTGTCTCCTTCTCTCTCTGTCCCTCCGCCCACTTGTGCTATGTCTCTCAAAAATAAATATTCATTAAAAAGAATACAAGAGGTGCCTGGGTGACTCAGTTGGTTGAGCACGGGATGGCTGTTGGTTTGGGCTCAGGTCATGATCTCACAGTCCATGGGTTCAAGCCCCATGTCGAGCTCTGCACTAAGAGAGTAGAGCCTCCTTGGAATTCTCTCTCTCCCTGTCTCTCTGCACCTCCCCTACTTGTGCTGTCTCTCTCTCTCTTTCTCTCAAAATAAATTAATAAACTTTAAAAAAGAGAAGAAAAAGAAGACAAAATTATCAACACAAAACTACTTGGGCCCTTCCTGGGCTTTGGAATGGGTATGTGCAAGTGAGGTGCCCTGAAGCTTAAGCTCTGCTGATTTACCTCTAATCAAACTGGTGGCTACCAAAGGGGAGGTGGGTGGAGGGCTAGGAAAATAGGTGAAGGGGACTAAGGGTACACTTATTGTGATGAGTACTGAGTAATGTACAGAATTATTGAATCACTATATTATATACCTGATGCTAATTAACACTGTATGAACTATATAGGAATTAACATTTTTAAAGGAGAGCCTGAGTGGCTCAGTTGGTTATGTGTCCGACTTTGGCTCAGATCATGATCTCACAGTTCCTAAGTTCAAACCCTGCATTGGGCTCTGTGCTGACAGCTCGGAGCCTGGAGCCTGCTTCAGATTCTGTGTCTCCCTCTCCCTCTGCCCCTCCCCTGCTCATGCTCTGTCTCTGTCTCTCAAAAATAAACATTTTTAAAAATTTAAGAAAAAAATTTTTTTAAAGTCACCTAGGGTGCATGGGTGGCTCAGTCAGTTACGTTTCCAACTTTGGCTCAGGTCATGATCCCAAGGTCCATGAGTTTGAATTCACAATGGGCTCTGTGCTGACAGCTCAGAGCAAGCTTCAGATTCTGTGTCTCCCTCTCTCTCTGCCCTCCCCCCCTCTCTCTCAAAAATAAATAAATATTTCAAAAAAATTTTTTTAATTTAATTTTCCTCTAATCAAGGGTGTGGCAGGTGAGCTGGTAACAGGTTTGGGAAAGGGTCATAGAGCTCCATTGTTCTGCAGATTTTGCCTGGAAATGCCTTCTTTCCCTTCTCCCCCACACTAATGCCTTCTTAGCCTGTTAAGTGCAGTGCAGGCCAGCCGTCTTCTCAGAAGCCTTAGAGGATGCGGCCCTTCCGGCCACAGTGGATCAGCACCTCACCTTCCCATGTGCATTTCTCACACTGTGCCTTTGTTTGTACCACTCCCCTTGGGTATTAGGTATCTGTTGTACATTTCTCCTAAAGATACCGTCTTCAAACAACACACATTCATTAGCTCACAGTTCCTGTGGCTCGGGACAGTCCGGCATGGTTTAGCTGAGTCATTGGTCATCTTCAGTCTCAACCAGGAAAGATCTGTTTCCTAGCTCACATGACTATTGGCAGGATTCGGTTCCTCACAGGCTGCTGGACTGAGGCCTCAGTTCCTCAAGGGCTGCTGGCCAGAGAACACCCTCGGTTCCTGGCCATGAAACTCAGCAGCTGGGGGGGCGCCTGGGTGTCTGAGTCGGTTAAGCGGTTAAGCGTCTGACTTTGGCTCAGGTCATGATCTCACAGTTCATGGGTTCGAGCCCCGCGTCGGGCTCTGTGCTGACAGCTCAGAGCCTGGAGCCTGTTTCAAATTCTGTGTCTCCCTCTCTCTCTGATCCTCCCCTGCTCACGCTGTCTCTCTCTCAGAAATAAATAAAACATTAAAAAAATAAAATAAGAAAATAAAAAAAGAAACGCAGCAGCTGGCTTGATCAGAGCAAGCCAAGGAGAGGGCAAGAGAGAGTGCCAGCAAGGGTGGAAGTCACAGTCCACTGTAACCTAATCACCGAAGTGACATTCGTCAATTTGTCACATTCCATGCACTAGAAGCAACTCACTGGGTCCAGCCGTACCCACAGGTATGGCATGGACACCAAGAGGTGGGGACCGTTTGGGACCTCGTCCGAAGCCTCCTACCACAACTGCCACGCCTTCCACTCCATCTTGTCATTGCTGGTTGTCCTACCAATCTCTGACCTTCCATCAGGAGCTCCTCGAAGATCGGGGCTACATTTTCCCCACGATTTAGTGCCTCTTGGTGCCTACCACAGGCTACTTGGGCTTGTTAAATGAATGAGTGAATGGCTGGTTACTCATGGTAGCAGAAACGGAACCAAAGGTAAGTCATCATTCTACTTAAGAGAGTGTGCTATTTACTACCTTTTTTTACCAGTCATTTCATATCTAGGAAATTAAGGAGACAATCAGGATTGTAATTACCAGGATGTGTTCAGAAGCTTTCAAGCTGGTTGCAAGGATGTTCTATGAAATTGTTTTTATGGTACCAAACCTCCCCCTCAAAAACAAACAGAAACAACCAGGGGGCACCTGGGTGGCTCAGTCAGTTGAGCATCCCACTCTTGATTTCAGCTCAGGTCATGGTCCCAGGTTGTGGGATCAAGTCCTGTGTAGGGCTCCGCGCTGAGCACCGAGCCTGCTTCTCGTTCTCTCTGTCTTCCTCTGCCCTTCTCCCTCCTCACACACACTCTCTCTCTCTCAGGAAAAAAAAAACAAAAAAAAAAACCCAGCAACAACCCATAAACTACCTGAATGTCCACCGATAAGCAGAAATTGATTAAATACGTTAGGCTACATACAATGAATATGCTGCAGTCATTAAAAGGAAAACTACTAGGCAATAGGACATGTGGGGGAAAAGATGCTTACAATATTGCACATTGCTTTAATATTGTACAATACTGCATGTTATTTTCGGTGCATCAATAAAGCAGATTGTTACAAAGCAGCTTATGTATTTTATACCTTTACAAAGTAAATACACACAGAGAAAATGTCTGGATGGATTTAATCAGTTTTGAATGGCCACGAAATTATGATGATAAACCAATTTTTTAAAAATGTTTTATTTATTTCTGAGAGAGAGAGAGAGAGAGAGAGAGAGAGACAACGTGAGCAGGGAGAGTCAGAGAGAGAGGGAGATACAGAATCTGAGGCAGGCTCCAGGCTCTGAGCTGGCTGTCAGCACAGAGCCCGACGCGGGGCTCAAACCCAAGAACTGTGAGATCATGACCTGAGCAGAAGTCGGACACTTAACCGACTGAGCCACCCAGGTGCCCCCGAAGATAAACCAATTTTAAACTGCTTAAACAAACAGGTGTTTGGGGCTTTTGCTTTTTCCATGTAACAGAATGTCTGGAGGTAGGCAGCCTCTGGCCTTGGTTCTCTCTGGCTCAGCACCCCCATAGCTCTTCTGGCCATCCCCTCATGCTCGCCTCCCCCCCCCCCAGTCCTACGATGGCTGCCCCAGCTCCATGCAGCACACCCACACCCAAAGCAGGAAGAACAAGTAAGGGGAGGCTCCAGTCACGGCTAACTTATTACTGGGAAAGTAAAAGCTTTCTCAGAAATCCCCTGCTAGGTTTCCCTAACACTCTCGTTGGTTGAGTCACATGGACACTCCCAGCTCGGGAGGTTGGGGACACTAGAAACAGAAATTTCAGGATTAGCTTAGAAAATCATAATTTAGCCCCTAGTTACACTACCACCCAAATGGAAATGGACTTGGAGGTCTATGGGCAAAGAAGGAGAGAGAAAGGATATTGGGGAGGCAAGTAGTCCTCGTTAGACAGGACATTGTCCTGACCACTTGGTCCCAGTCCCAGGCACCTCATTCCTTGCACTCTTACATCCAAATTGCTGTGCTCAGTTAATCACCTGCTAATCCCTGAGGGCATTGGAGATTTCAACGCATGAATATAAGACTTGAGGTTAGAAAATATGAAAAAATTGCTAGTTGTCCTCCATTATCCATTATTTCCTTCTTTCTTCTAGTAGCAAAGTAACCGTCACCCCAAGATGTAGCAGGGCATACAGCTACCCAGCTCCAGATTGTACTTCCCAGGCTCCCTTGCAGCCAGCTGGGTGTGACCATGCAAGTACTCACCACTGGAAGTGAATAGAATTGATATATACATTACTTCTTCTACGTCGTCTCTTAAAAGGAGATTGTTAGCCATCTACTTATTTTCCCCCTTTGTCACAAGCTGGAAATGCAGGTGTGGTTATTGGTGGGGAGCTGGTTGCAACAAGGTCCTAGGAAATGGCAGAGAAACAAGATAGAAGGAATGTGTGTCTTTAAATGTCCACCTGGAGGGGCGCCTGGGTGGCTTAGTCGGTTAAGCGTCCGACTTTCGCTTAGGTCATGATCTCGCGGTTCGTGGGTTTGAGCCCCGCATCAGGCTCTGTGCTGACTGCCAGCTCAGAGCCTGGAGCCTATTTCGGTCTGTGTCTCCCTCTCTCTCTGACCCTCCCCTGCTCACGCTGTCTCTCTCTCTCTCCTAGAAATAAATAAAACATTAAAAAAAAAAATTTAAATGTCCACCTGGAGCAGAGCGGCTTACTCACTTGTGGACTCACTCTGAGCCACTGACATGGTTAAAGAAATAAAACAGTGGGGCGCCTCGATGGCTCAGTAGGGTAAGCATCCGACTCCTGTTTTCAGCTCAGGTCACGATCTCATGGTTTGTGAGATTGAGCCCCGCGTAGGGCTCTGTGCGGACAACGAGGAGCCTGCTTGAGTTTCTCTCTCTCTGCCCCTCCCCCACTCTCTCTCTTCTCCTGCCCCAAGCAACCTTCCAGTGACTGTGGGAATTGTTTCCCTTTCTAGCTACACTGTAACTAGCTGCCTCTGTGTAAATATATATATTTTAATAACTATTTTATTTGAGGGGCGCCTGGGTGGCTCAGTCGGTTAAGCATCTTGCTTCGGCTCACGTCATGATCTCACGATTCATGAATTCGAGCCCCATGTTGGGCTCTCCAGCTCAGAGCCTGGAGCCTGCTTCAGATTCTGTGTCTCCTTCTCTCCCTCTCTCTCTGCCCCTCCCCTGCTTGCACTTGCTCTCACTCTCTCTCTCTCAAAAATAAACATGAAAATTTTTTAAATAACAATTTTATTGGAAATATAATTCACCTACCACAAAACACACCATTTTAAAGCATACATCTCAGTGGGTTTTAGTATATTCACTCACAAGGTTGTGCAACGATTGCTACTGTCTAATTTCAGAACATTTTCATCATCCCCTCAAGAAAGTCCGGACCAATTAGTAGTCACTTCCTATTTCTCCTTCCCCCAGCTCCTGGCAACCACTAAACTGATCTTAAGGGCAAACAGTCTTTCACTATTAAGTATTATGTTAGCTGTGGGTTTTCTGTAGATGTCCTTTTATCAAGTTGAGAAAGTTTCCTTCTACTTTGTTGAGGGATTTTATCATGAAAGGGTGTTGGAGTCTGTCAAATATTGTTCATGCATCTGCAGGCATACCTCAGAGACGCTGTGGCTTTGGTTAGACCACTGCGATAAAGCAAAGATCGCAATAAAGAGAATCAAGTGAATTTTTGGGTTTCCCAGTGCTTATAAAAGTCATGCCCACACTATACTGTAGTCTATTAAGTGTGCAATAGCATTATCTCTAAAAAAAAAGTACATACCTCATGAAAAAAGGCTTTATGTTAAAAAATGCTAACCATCATCTGAGCTCTGAGTCCTAATATTTTTATATAACAACCGTAATAATAATGACAAAGTTCAAAATAACGCGAGAATTGCCAAAATGTGACACAGGGACACAGCGTGAGCAGATGCTGTTGGAAAAATGGGGCTGACAGAGTTGTGTGACACAGGCTTGCCACAAACCTTCAGTTTATCTGTGAAACACAATAAAATGAAGAGCAATTAAGTGAAATAAGCCTGCACTGAGACGATCCTATTTTTGTCCTTTATCTGAGTAGTATGGTGTATTCCATTGATTGCTGCGTAAATATTAATGGGGTGTTTTGAACACACTTCATGCTGCTGTGTTATTCATCTTGGTTCATAAGCTCAGGTGGGCCTCATTTTAGGAAAATCTGATGGCTGACAATCCAAATTTACACAACTACAGGCTTGGTTACTCAGGTTAGACAGATTCCCTCCACCTCCCCCCACCCCATAGTTTTCCAGAAGGAGAAGATTCATTGTGAACATATAAAATATGAGGCAAAAATGAGATGCTTAGGTTTTTTAGGTAGTTCCTAAAAAGTGTCCTTTAGTGTCCATCCCTCTGAGTCCGAGAAAAGCTATGGTACGCATGATGACATGTTGTCTTGGGCGGTGGCCTACTTGGTCAAGATGAGCCTCTTTGGAAAGTCTAAAGCCTTCTCAGGGCTCCTGTAAGTCACCAAAGCTATGGTAGAATTGATCACTGGCCTCTAGGGGACAGGAGTCTCCTCTCTTAGCAGGAAAATAAAATGAGGATTGGATACAGATAATGGTCCACAGGACTCTATCTTCTCCCTCCTGTTATTATCTCCTCTGGAACTTTCTGCCTTGAGAGGAGAAGTTGCTACAGCAGATCTCACCCCAGATGGAAAGAGATGTGCCTTCAGCTTGGCCAATGACCACTTTGAGGACATCTATTTCTGTGTGTCCTGCATTCCTTCCTTTGAGGAACTTCCCTCCCACCCCAGCCCCTGTGATATTCACAGTGCTGTCATTCACGGGATTCTACCTCTCTGACCACAGGCATGACTCAACTCTAGGTCAGCTAGACTTTCTCAGGACTTTGAAACCTTGAATGGAGTCATGCAGGGATGGAAGGTAGCTGGAGGTTGGAGCTGAGTCATTTGATGTGTTTACCCTAGAGCAGTCATTCTCATCTGTGGTTCCTGGACCAGCCGCCTCAGCACCTGGGAACTTGTTAGAAATACAAATTCCCCAGGCCCTATACCATACCTACTGAATTGGAAATTCTAGGGTAGGCCCCAGCAATCTGTGTTTTTTTGTAATTAATTTATTTTTTAGCAACCTCTACACCCAATGTGGGGATCAAACCTATAACCTGAAGATCGAGAGTCATATGCTCTTCCGACTGAGCCAACCAGGCACCCCAACAATCTGTGTTTTAACAAACCCTCTAGATGATTTTGACCTAGAGAAACTAGAAATTCCTACTAGTGGGATTCCCAGAGCTTAATTGGATCTTGTCCTTTCTTTTTCTTTTTTTTATTTAATATTTTTATTTATTTTTGAGAGAGACCACGGGTGGCAGAGGGGAAAGAGAGAGGGAGACACAGAATCCGAAGCAGGTTCCAGGCTCTGAGCTGTCAGCACAGAGCCCAACATGGGGCTCGAACTTGTGAACTGCGAGATCATGAGCTGACCCAAAGTCAGACACTTAACTGATTGAGTCACCCAGGCACCCCTGGATCTTGTCCTCTCCTGGGACTTGGCTGTTGAGATCTTCTTTAGATTCTTTGATCTGCTCAGTGTCCTTCTAATAAATTCCTTCTGGATTTTGTTTTATTTGAAAGAGTCAGAGTTGCTTTTCAGAGAGAGAGAAAGAGAGAGAGCACATGTGCACAAGCATGCAAGAGTTGGGGAGGGGCAGAGGGAGAGGGAGAGACAATCCCAAGCAGGCTCTGAGCTGTCAGCGCAGAGCCTGACACTGGGCTCAATCCCAGGAACTGTGAGATCATGACCTGAGCTGAAATCAGGAGTCAGACGTTTAACCATCTGAGATACCTAGGCACCCTGACAGAGAATTATGTCTTATAATAGTCTCCAAAGCTTCCCCTTTAGGTACCCAAAATAGGAATATAATCTTGTTAGAGAGGAAAAAAAAACACCTATATCTTCAAGTGTACTTGGTCCTTTGTTTTGAAGGGCACATTAATGAGTGTTCAGTGGGTCAGTTTCAGCCTGACCTTTAGCCTGGGGTCTGGTACAAAGAAAATCCTTGTATGAGAAGAGCAGACTGCGGGAAACTGGCCTGGAGCTAAGGAGAAGCTGGAGGAGACGGTAGCAAGCAGGCTCCCAAGGAGGGAGACAGCCAGAAAGAAATTCCTCTTGGCAGTGTTGGCCCATGAAATTTAAGGACAGTGATGTCGTATCGATCATTTTCAGCTGGTGCGCATACTATGCTGAACCGGTCCCTCTGTTTCCCCCAAACCTCAGTAGAACCTGCTAAGTGTTAGTGATACTTGGAGGAGTGGAGAAATCAGGACTGTGTCCAGAAATGTCTGAGATAGCCTGCGAGAAAGAAAGAGCCTCAGAGGAGCAAGAGGAACTGTGAGAAGCACACTGTTCTCTGGGCTGGCCAAGAGGTTGTCACCCCACGTCAACGCCATCCCTTGCCAAAATTGCAGGAATTAGGGGGAGAGGGCTGGAGACCAATTTAAGGTTGGCCTTGGGGGTGTCTGGCTGGCTCAGTCAGTGGAGCATGCCACTCTTGATCTTAGGGTCTTGAGTTTAAACATTTTTAAAATTTTTGTTTTGTTTACATTTACTTATTTTGAGAAACAGAGCATGAGCGGGGGAGGGGCAGATAGAGAAAGAGACACAGAATCTGAAGCAGGCTCCAGGCTGTCAACAAGCATTCAGCACAGAACCCAACATGAGGCTCGAACCCACGAACCGTGAGATCATGACCTGAGCCAAAGTGGGACACTGAACTGACTGAGCCACCCAGGCGCCCCAGTTGGGGCCTTGAGTTTGAGCCCCGTGTTAAAAAAAAAGTGGGGGGATGGCTTTGGCTACATGTTGTGAAAAAGAAAAAAGAAAAGAAAATCAAACTTCAAAAATGATTAACCCATAAGGACATTTTATTTTTTCACATAACAAGAAGGCCTAAATTAGATGGGCTCCAGGGTTAGTTAATTCAGCGGCTTAATGACGTCATCAAGGGCCCAGTGTCTGCCTCCTGCTGCTCAGTTACCCACAGTTCATCGGCTCATCCTCAGGCCACCAGAGATCCATTTACCCTGTTTGCATATTAAAGTGAACTCATGTTTCCATGAGCAGCATTCTTTTGGTTGTAAATGTCAGAAATCCAATCCAACTCAAGGAAAATAGGAATCCAATGGGACTTTCAGGCATGTCTGGATCCAGGAGGGCATCAGAACTCTCTTTAGTTCCATCTTTCAAGTTTATTTGATTCTGTTTGGCATCATTCTCAGACAGGCAGCAAAATGGCTGCTGGCATACCAAGCCTTCGGTGCCATGTATCTCACTTTAGGGGCGGTGGGGGAGAGGAAGAGAGAGAGGTTTTCTTCCTTCTAATGTCCTTATGACAGATTTCATAAAGGGATTGAGCTAGGACATGACAGAGCCTGGATTCAAACCCATGCCTTTTTAGTTCCAAAGCCCATGCACTGGGGGGGGACTGAACAAAAGCAGAGGAGTCAAGATGGACAGGAGCTTTGCTACTGTGAGGAAAAGATGTCCAAGAAGGCACCATGGCAGAGCATTTAGCTCAGCCGGAGAGCATGAATCTGGGAAGCCTTTCTGGAGGAGGAGATATTTGAACTGAGGCTTGAAGGACTCTAGGTGTTTGTCAAAAGAATAAAGGAGATAGGCAAGCAAAGAGGTTGGTCTGGGTACACAAGGGAGGTCCCCAGACCCAAAATTTCAGCTTTGGACAGTCACTGTCTCCATGAGATGGGGGCTTCCTTGTCCTGCCTCCTCCCAGATCTGTCCATGCCATTGCACCATCATTTTTCCGACACACACAGTTATTCACATGGGGGTTTCCAGAAGCATTCTCACAGCGACTGGGGCAATGGCGTGCATTCTACGAGCTACCTTCTGTATGACTATTGGCTAATCACTTCCCCTCGTTGGGATGGAGTTATCCATAAGATTGTGGTGGGCAAATTGTGGTAATGGTTGTACATATCCATGACTATGCTAGAAACCACTGAATTGTACAGTTGAAGTAGATGAAATATACGGTATGTGAATTATATCTCAGTAAAGCTGTTTAAAAACAAAAACAAAAACAAAACGAAACTCTAGTGGGCTAGGTGATGGGGCAAGTTTGGCCTACGAGCTATAGGCCTACTGCAATCAAGGCTTAGCTACTTTGTACCCTGGGTACTTTGTTTTGCTTTATCTCCCTGAACCTGGTTTTCTTTACTGTAAGAAGGGAATTAAATCCTTATCTTGTTTAGGTAGTTAAGGAACAGGTACAGTATGGCATTGGAATGTTTGGTTAGAATTCTAACGCTTCACTGCCATCTCCCTGTGCCTCCACTTCCCCATCTGATGAATGGGGATAAGAGGAAGTAGTTCATGGCATTGTTGGGAAGACTGAGAGGATAACTAAACAGTTCTTGGAAATATGCCCAGCACATGGTTCAATAGTTCAATAAAAATAGTAGCTCATGGGGTACCTGGGTGGCTCAGTCAGTTGAACGTTTGACTCTTGATTTCAACTTAGGTCATGATCCCAGGGTTGTGGGATTGAGCCCAGCATTGGGCTCCACACTGAGCATGGAGTCTGCTTGAGATTCTCTTCCTCTCTCCCTCTGTCCCTCCCCTGCACATGCACATGCTCTCTCTCTCTCTCTCAATTTGTTTATTTTTGAGAGATAGAGAGAGAGGGTGAAGAAGAGAGAGAAAGAGAATGAGCAGGGCAGGGACAGAGAGAGAGGGAGACACAGAATCAGAAGCAAGCTCCAGGCTCTGAGCTACCAGCACAGAGCCCGATGTGGGGCTCGAACTCACAGACCACAGGATCATGTTCTGAGCTAAAGTCAGACACTGTAAGTGACTGAGCCACCCAGGCGTCCCCCCCGTAAATTTTTTAATTAAAATTTTTTAAAAAGTAGTATCACATTTATTATATCTATTTCATATCCTGGATTCTATTTGGGATCTTCTTGATGAAGTGAAACTTCTCGCCCAAATCTAGTACCAGATTCCCTGATAACTGAGGATTTCTCACACCTGAGTCCTGCCCTCAAAGTAGTACACAGTTTTAGGGGGTAGGTCTGCTACCATCTGTTCCCCTACCCAAGCTGGAACACTCAGCTACTCTCTCCTGGAAATTTGGAATTAGGACACTGGGGTGTATGAGAGCTGGAACGGAGAGGTGACATAGCTCCAGGCTAGAGCAGCCATTTTGTGCCATGGGAACGGGGGTGCAAGAAGTCACCGAGGAACCATGGAACAGAACCACAAAGAATACCAGAAATCCCTAACCCAGAGGGAGGAGGAGAGAGTGCTTCTGCCTTGAATCCTGGTACATTTCCATTCAGTATCGTCACACATTTATTGGGTATCTATGAATTCCTGCTTCCACACCCTGGGATACAGCAGTGAAGAGAGGGACAAATCCCTGCCCTTGGGCATCATGGAAAACCACTGGAAAGTTTTGTGCGGGGAAACAACACAATCTTACCACATTTTTAAGAGATCACTCTGACTGCTGTGTGAAGAATGGGTTGTGGGGGAACATGGGGGAAAATGGAGAAAATGTCGCAACAGTCCAGGCGAGAGAGGTGATGACTGCTCACCCTGGGGCAGTGGCAGAGGGAGTGGTGGCCAAGAGGGGCGTCTGGATCTATTTTGAAGTTTCCAGTTCCTGGTTCTAGTTCCTCATGAGACGTGTCTACTTCCTGCCTGTGAGTTCATCCAGATATCCCCCCGCCCCCCACGCTCGCTCTCCCCCAACATGTTTTTCTGGCTCAGCCTAGTATGTGCGATGGATTCTGTTATTTTCAGTTGAACCATCCTTTTTTTTCTTTTTTTCCTGAGAGAGAGATCGCGTGAGCAGGGGAGGGTCAGAGAGAGAGGGAGGTACAGAATCTGAAGCAGGCTCCAGGCTCTGAGCTAGCTGTCAGCCCCGATGTGGGGCTCGAACCCTTGAACCATGAGATCATGACCTGAGCCGAAGTCAGACGCTTCACCAACTGAGCCACCCAGGCGCCCCTAGTTGAACCATACTTGACTAAGACACCTTGCCTCTTCGGGCTGGTTTAAGTCACCACTAGCTAGGACATGACCATTTCATTTGCTTCCCCTGCATTAAGGAAAGTTTTCTCTTATGAGTCACACATATAGGAATTAACAACCTCCTGAGGGAAAGTTTTCTTCTGGAGAACTTTCAGAGGAAACAAAGAAGATTTATTTTATGATGTGGGAAATATGCTGATGATACATCACGCGCCACCTCCTGTTATACCTACACCAGCAGATAAGAAGGCAGATAATAGTAACAGTTGCTGTAGGGGTATCTGGGTGGCTTAGTCCGTTGTGTCCGACTTCAGCTGAAATGATTTCATGGTTCGTGGATTTGAGCCCCACATTGGGCTCTGTGCTGACAGCTCAGAGCCCGGACACTGCTTCAGATTCTGGGTCTCTCTCTCTGCTCCTCCCCCACTCATGCTCTCTCTCTCTGTCTCAAAAATAAATAAATGTTAAAAAAAAATTTTTTTTACTAACAGTTGCTAAATGTTTGGCTTACTCTGTGCCAGGCCTTGTCCCAGGCTTTGTATATTTTAACTCATTTAAGCTTCAAGGCAACACTACGAGGTGGGCTACTGGTGCTCTTATTTTATAGCTCCTATCATTGCCCTATTTTACAGAAGAGAAAACAGAGGCACAGAAAGGTTCAGTAAGTGTCTGAAGAGAAAACAGAGGCACAGAAAGGTTCAGTAAGTGTCTAAGATCACAAAACCTACGTGGTAGATCTGTGATTCAACCCAGGCATTGGGGCTTCATGCTCTCAGCCAGTGTTTCTCAACTAGGGACTCTGGTGGCATTTTGGGTGGAATGATTTTTTTGTTCTGCAGGACTAACTGCATCTAACTCATTGTGGTTAATTAATTTTTTTAATGCTTTATTCATTTTTGAGAGAGAGTGTGTGAGCAGGGGAGGGAGGAGCAGAAAGAGAGGGAAACAGGATCCGAAGCCGGCTTGGAGCTGACAGCGGCGAGCCCGATGTGGGGCTTGAACTCACAAACTGTGAGATCATGACCTGAGCCCAAGCTGGACGCTTAACTGTCTGAGCCACCCAGGTGCCCCTCATTGTGGTTCATTTAGTATTACCCTGGCTTTACATATATTAATTTAATTTAATCCTCCCCACAACCCTATGAGTTAGGTGTTATTCCTTTCATCCCCATTTTACAGAAGAGGAAACTGAGGCCCAAGGAGGTTAAATGGCTTGCCTTGAGCTTTCCAGCTCATAACAGGAGAGGGGAGTGGTGTTAGCTTTTCAACTCAAGCAGTCTGGCTCCAGCTCCTGCTTTTAATGACTCTGTCATCCTGCCTCACTTAGAGGAATAGAATAAACAAAGACGTGGAGTACCCTGGTCAGACAGCGCCTTTAAGTAGAGCCCAGCAGGCCTTTCGGAGTGGGCTCAGGAGCTCAAGGAAGCCATTTCAGGATAGAAAGGCATAGACTGGCAGTGACCCTTTCCTTATGCAGGACTCTCGCCAGCAGGTAAAGAGGGAGGGAGATGTGGTTAGAAAAAGTATAACTTGGGGCGCCTGGGTGGCTTAGTCGGTTAAGCGTCCGACTTTCGCTTAGGTCATGATCTCGCGGTTCGTGGGTTCGAGCCCCGCGTCGGGCTCTGTGCTGACTGCCAGCTCAGAGCCTGGAGCCAGTTTCAGAGTCTGTCACTCCCTCTCTCTCTGACCCTCCCCTGCTCACGCTGTCTCTCTCTCTCTCTCCTAGAAATAAATAAAAAATATTTAAAAAAAAAAGTCTAACTTGCCAAGCACCTAGCCCGGGAACCGGGGAGAGTCAAGAAGTGGGAGTCAGGAAGCCACAGCAGAGCGAAGCCAAAGGAATGTCTGGACCACTGGCCTGCTGGGTGGGTGCCTCATCTTTCCCAACTTATTTTTTCTCTGCTCCTCCTCCTACAGCCATTCCTTCCCTGAAAGGTATCACATAGCCCGGACGTCCTGGGCACTCCTTTGTAACTCTGTACTTCTATACTCCAAGATATGTTTACACGTGGCTAACGGCAGGGTTAAGTGGCACCATTTCGGGCAAAGCTGATACCAGATCGAATCTCTGACTCCATCATTTCACTCCAAAAGGAATTCAGCAAAAGCCAAAGGCCGAAAGCATGGAGGAATTGGTAGCTGTCCTCCCTGACCATGTGCCTTTAAGCCGCAGAGTTTAGGGGCACCTGGGTGGCTCAGTCGGTTGAGTGTCCATCTTCAGCCCAGGTCATGATCTCACAGTTTGTAAGTTCGAGCCCCGCGTCAGGCTCTGTGCTGATAGCTTAGAGCCTGGAGCCTGCTTCAGATTCTGTGTCTCCCTCTCTCTCTGCCCCTCCCCTACTCGCACTCTCTCTGTGTCTCTTTCAGAAATAAATAAACATTAAAAAAATTTTTTTAAGCTGCAGAATTTAAAAGGTAAACTCAAGAAAATGTAGGAGTGGGCCACTGCCTAGGATTCCACTTCACTTCAAATTCAATCTTTTCCTATTCAATTGTAGTTTGGCTCTGGGCCTCTGGCCCAGACCCTTAACTGTCTTCCTTTTCTGACCCATTTAGACCTTTGAACTTGTGGGGGATTTGGACACAGACTCTCTGCTCTGATTCCTACTTTAGGAGGAACACCCCATCCCAGCTGAGGTCACTAGGTCCTGTACCTTGGCCAGCAATTGCCTGTTTACCAGTAGAAGAAACCTGCTCACCCCACTCAAAGGGAAGGATTTATTATAAGAAGCCAGGGGTCTTACAGAACCCAAGGCAATAATTGCAGCCATGTAATAAGATATTGAAACGTAACCTTTCCCTGTCTCCCTTTCTACAGAGATGCCAGAACATAGATATCACATCTCAAAGTGAATGTGATGTCACTTCTTAAGTAGAAGTTTCAAAGGAAAGTATAGAACCTCTTGGCCAGATCAATGATATTAAAAGTGGTCGGAATGTAGACAGAGGAGGGGTTTGATGAAGAGATATCTTTGGAGAGAGTTTTGTCTGTTGTTCTTGACACCTTTCCCCTGCCCCAGATGGCAAGGGAGAGAGGTGGAGAGGTGGGACACACACTTTCAAGCCCAGGGAAGCAGTTCTTCAATGACAGGGGAGGGGGACCTGGGTGGCTCAGTGGGTTGAGCATCCAGACTCTTGATTTCGGCTCAGATCATGATCTCACAGTTCATGGGTTTGAGCCCTACATCGGGCTCTGAGCTGACAGCATGGAGACTGTTTGGGATTCTCCCTCTCTTCCTCTCCCTGTCCCTGCCATGTTGATGTGCACATACTCTCTCTCTCTTTGTCTCTCTCTCTCTCAAAATAAGTAAATACGACTGTAAAAGTTTGTTTTAATTTTAATTTTTTAATGTTTATTTATTTTTGAAGGAGAGAGAGACAGAGACAGAGCATGAATGGGGGAGGGGCAGAGAGAGAGAAGGAGACCATAGATTCCAAAGCAGGCTTCAGGTTCTGAGTTGTCAGCCCAGAGCCTGACACAAGGCTCGAACTCACGAACCATGAGATCGTGACCTGAACTGAAGTCAGAAGCTTAACTGACTGAGCCACCCAGGCATACACCCCCAAAATTTTTTTAAATGACAAGGGAGCCTTTCCACACTGTAGCCCAGGGGCTGACTTCTCCTAACAAATCCTGAAGATGAGAGATGGCTCACCAAATACTTTGACAACTCTTATCAAGAGTTTCATGTGCTACGTATAGGAGGATTAGGAGGAACTTAACAGAGGACCATGGGGGAGAAGAAGGGGGGAAATGGTGGGGGAAAGGGAGAGAGGCAAACCATGAGAGACTCTTGAATGCTGACAAAAACTGAGAACTGATGGATGTAGGGGGGAGGGGGGATGGGCATGGAGGAGGGCACTTGTGGGGATGAGCACTGGGTGTTATGTGGAAACTAATTTGACAATAAACTATTTGTAAAAAAAAAAAAAAGAAACTTTAACATATAAAAATATAAAAAAATAAAAATATTCTTTGGTTATTAAAAAAAAAGAGTTTCATGTGCTAGATACTGTTCTATGTGCTTTACGTGTATTAACACATTTAATCCTCCTGATAGCCCTGCGAGGTAAGTGCTATATATTGAAGCCTGATGCTTTCCCTCACCAACATATTGTAAATATTTTTCCATGGTAAATACCCTTTCTCACATCAATAAATACCCACATGGATTTAATGGCTGCACAGTCTTTCTTTGTAAAGCTGCAAAGCATCATGGTTAAGCACATGGACTCTGGAGTCAGATTACCTGGTTCAAATCCCATCTCTACCAATTATATATGGTTTGGGACCATTTTTATAAAGGAAAAGAATGCATGTAACCCAAGGCTGGCAACGTTCATGATCCTCACATCTCCAGCCCACTAGGGTCACCTTTCACTCCATGAATATTTCTTAGACACCTAGCATCTTCCAGAAACTGGAGATACATCAGTGATTGAGATGGATGTATTCTTTGCTTTCATGGAATTTATATTCTAGCAAGGAAGACATTAACATACCAAAGAAGACGAATGAAAAATAATATAAATGATTAATTCAGTAAAGAAAAAAAGCAAGGGGCTGTTGAGATGGAGAAAACAGTCATTCTTGGGAAGTTAAATAAAATTGGCTTGAATTCCTAGAGCCTGGAGGAGGATGTATGTCTAAGGCTGTATGGGATTGGAGGTGAAGGACAGTGGACCTTCAGCTTCTGGTCTTCCCTGACTCCAGTACCCTTCTCTTGCATTCTTAACTCCCTGCCATTCTAGAGGTTCCTGGGGTGAGCAAGCAGGACATTGAGAACCACAATGCTCCTTGGTCTTGGCTTATTTCCTCCTCCCATAAGGCCTGTTGTACCAAACAAGCTCTTGCAGGTCTTGGTAGGCCCATTAAGTGGCTCCCTTTCAGGTGAGACTACCTCATCCCAACCCTCCTCCCATTTTACAGATGGAGAAACTGACACATATCACCTTCAAAACTTTTCTAGAGAAATTTAAGTTTCTCCTGAACTGGAAAGTTGCCATGATAAAATGCATTGTTGAAAGGGACATAGAAATTGATCTGAAGTTTCATAAAAAAAAAAAAACTATTAAATCATCATCATCATCATCATCATCATCATCATTCAGGGCATTTCCATATTCCAGATCCGTAAGTGTCAACGCTGAGGGAACTGAACAAGAGGTATAGAAATGGATGCCTCGGAAAAGAGAAGTAGCAGCAGTTGACAGGAAGAACAACATCCTCAATTTTCAAGATATTTACAAAGTCTGTGTATGTTTTTTTCTAAGTTCCTTCTTCAAAGAAAAAGCATCCCACCTCCGTTCTAATAAATTTACTTAATTAGCACACCCTGTTCGCCTTTGCTATTAAAGGGACAAAAACTAAGTTAATCATGCTAAATCTTATGTAAAATGTTCAAGATTATAATGGTCAGTGCTGGCAGAGACATAACAAAACTATTATTTACACAGTTTTCTGGTGACATCGGAACTGGAATAACCCTTTTGAAAGCAATTTGGCAATATAGTTTAGGAGATGGTAATTCCTCTCCTGGACTTTCTCCTAAGGAAATCAAATCAAGAGGAAATAAAGTAGCGAAAACTTGGAAATAACCTATATTTGAAAGGTGATTTGAGTGCTTACTTTGTAGCAAGTCCCATCTTGTACACTTGACACAGATTATCTCATTTAATCCTTCAAACAGTTCTAGGCAGTATATGCTAATTTACCCGTCATATAACAAATGGGGAAACTGAGGCCATAGGAAATGTTGTGGTTTGCCAATGGCTCAACAGAGTTAGAGCTGGGATTTAAAAGAAAGGAAGAAATGGGGCACCTGCATGGCTCAGTTGGTTAAGCGTCCAATTTTGGCTTAGGTCATGATCAGGTTCAGGAGTTTGAGCCCCACATCAGGGCTATGCTGACAGCTTAGAGCCTGGAGCCTGTTTCCGTGTGTGTGCGTGTGTGTGTGTGTGTGTGCCTCTCTCTCTGCACCCCTCCCACCCCCTCTTGTACTCTCTCTCTCTCTCTGAAAAATAAATAAAACGTTTAAAAATAAATAAAAGACATTTTTTTAAAAAGCTGGGATTTGAACCCAAGTAGTGTGTTTCCAGGGTCACATGCTCTACCACTGTGTTTTTCTGTCTCTACCTGGTCTCTGACTTCAGTGACCTGTTACTCCAGGGCAGTCTCCTGTTCCCAGAGCAGGTCCCCAGCGTGATGCTGATGTCTTG
Organism: Hyaena hyaena; assembly: GCF_003009895.1. Classification (NCBI taxonomy): domain Eukaryota; kingdom Metazoa; phylum Chordata; class Mammalia; order Carnivora; family Hyaenidae; genus Hyaena; species Hyaena hyaena. The sequence goes on along the minus strand of NW_024080635.1, from coordinate 5,279,722 downwards.
ATCTGATAATAAGCTCGTATAAAGCTTCAGGCAAGGGATGGCTTCGTTAGGTAAGAAGTAATGGTGATCCAGAACTCCTTTCTCTTCTGCAGTGGTATGTGGAGGAGGGACCGTGGACAGCCATTTCTCAAGCCTCCACAATGTGCTAGGGACTGTGGGTAGGTCATTTCATAAAATCCTCCCAACTCAAAGTAGGGGATCATTAGCCTCCTTGACAGGTGTAGAAATTGAGACTCAGAGAGGGGAGGTGACCAGTTTAAGGTAATACAAGTAAGCAAAGACTGTCTCTGCGTGGCTGGGTGGCTCAGTTTATTTGAGTGTCCGGCTTGGGTCATGATCTCACAGTTTGTGAGTTCGAGCCTCACATCAGGCTCTGAGCTGACAATGTGGAGCCTGCTTGGGATTCTCCTTCTCTCCTTCTCTCTCTCTCTTTCTCTCTCTGCCCTTCCCCTACTCATTCTAAATAAATAAATAAATAAATAAATAAATAAATAAATAAATAAATAAATAAATAAAGCAATCTTAAAAAAATAAAAATGGTCCCAGAACCCTTCATTTCTGGAACCCATGCTCCCTCCCCAGATTGTCTCTTAGACAAAATATAATTACTGCAATCGACTCAGGCATGGGGAATGTTGACCTGGTGAACATGAGGAGGATGTTGATAGATGTCTAGGGGATACCAACCTAGCTCCAATGGCACATGCTAGATCGGAAGTCAGGCAGGTTCGGGACCCAAGGAGAGGAGGGAAACTTGACGCGGACTCAGCAGATGCTTGACTGGTGCAGCTAAGAAGAAGGCAATATGCAAAGTCTACAGCTATTTTCATGTGCAACTGGAGAATTAGGTAGGGAAACCGAGGCAGAATCCCAGTCAAGGACAGGGCCATCATGGCAACATCTGGGGACCATAGATATATGGGTTCTCAGAATCATCCACCAATACTTTTCCATGTCTGTAACTGTTTTTCCTCACAGGGAGACTGGGCAGGGTCAGAGACCATGAAAACAGCTAGGTCATCTCTAAGGATCACCTTCCTGCCTGTCCAGAGCCAAATGGATACAGGAGATACAACCAGTTCTAGAACTTCCCACCCCACTTACCCATACCTCCTGCCCTTGCTGGACTTGGCCCAGGGGCTGGGCTGGGTGGACTTAGCAAAGGGGCCCCAAAGGAAGGAGTCAGGAAGGCTGAGAAACTATCCCAGAGGAAGGAAACCTCCCCATCGTGGACCTGTTCTCCACCCTGCAATATTTTCACACGAATCAAGAATTTTCTGTCCACATCTCTAAGCCCCTTGCCTCGGTCCTCCTAAGCCAATGGCATACACTTCTCCCTTCCCGTTCCAAGGACCAGGAAAGGGATTGATCCAACAGGAGACAAAGGAGGAAAACTCGATTCAGCTTTCTGCCCTCTCTCTTCAAGGGCCACTGTGCCCTGCATCGCTCCCTAGCAATGACAAAAACCTAGAGCACATCCAGATATGAAGGCCTCCTGAGGCTCAACCATTCACTCCTCTGAGTGCAGAATAAGGGATAGAGATGTGTGGTCCTAAGAACCTTGTCAGAACCGATTGGATTGGCCTTGGAAAGAGGCTGAACCAAGCTGTGAGCAAGACCACCCACATGAGAAGCACCATCTCCCACACATGGCCCCTGTCTGGTCAAGGTGTGTGAACACCATTGAAGTCTGAGATCGGAAGGATGAGAAGTGTGCACACGCTGAGCACCTAGGGCACACCAGGAGTTTTGCTCATCTAATTTATCCTCACTACCCCTCTAAGTACTCAAATTCCTACTCTTCCCAGGTCACAGGTGAAAAAAAGGTATTCATTCAGATTCTTTGCATTGGAATCAACAAGCCACTGAAGTGAACTTTTCCTGAAAAGGCAGGGGATTCATTTTAAGGATCAAAGGGTGTGACCTGAAATCCACAGACATGCATAGTAATAACAAGTAGTGCTTACTTAGTACTCACCATATATTAGACATTGTTCTATGCACTCTTACTTAATCGTATGGCAATCCCATAAAGTAGGTACTGTTATCATTCCATCATTCCCAGTTTACAGAGAAGAACCAGGGCACAGAGAGGTTAAGTAATTTGGCCAGGGTCACACAGTTAGTAAGTGGCAAAGCCAGAATCTGAAACACAGTAGTCTGAAACAAGAGACTATGCCTTAAACCATTACATCAATGGTTACCGAGCTACCTACCTAGATGTCTGACAGGTGGCTGGGTCTGGGAAATAATCTGGAATGAGGGCTTTATTCCTCTCTCCTGCCATAGACCAGCTCTCTCTAGTGGAAAATGGCCATAGTCACCCACTGAGTTCCTATCCCCTTCATTTAAGAGGCCAATCAGACTAAAGCTGGAATTCCAAATTCCTGAAGAAGAAACTCTGATTGGTACATTTTGGGTCAGATTCATACTCTTGGTCCAACCAGTTGAGATAGGGTTGAGGGAGGGGGACAGGGTCATGTAACACCAGAAGCCCCATCACATTACACGTGTGAAGATTGGAAGAGCAATAACCAGAAAATAGGAAGATTGCACTGGAAAGTCACCCCAAAAGATTTCCACTGCAGAAAACAGGCTCAGGAAAGCTGGGTAATTTGCCCAGGTTTACCAACTGTAAATGATGAAGCCCAGATTCTGACCCAGGTTGGTTTGTCTCCAAATCTAAGTCCTTTCCTCCATAGCAACAGGCTTCTTGCAAAAGTAAAAACCCTTGGTTAGATGCATAAGGTAAGTTCACAATGGAATTTTCATTCAACCATTATTTGCTAATAACCTGTTATGTATCAAGTGCTGTTCTAGGCAATGGGATTACCTGGTGAACAAAACAGGCAAAAATTCCTACTCTTATGGACCTGACATTCTAGTGATGCCATTGAGTGAGAGCAGAGGCCCATCCTATAGAAAGTACTTTTGGCTGGGGCCCCAGGTGGTGTGGAACATGAGAAGAACTTGGGATTTGAGGTCTGCCATAGACACTGGAACACGCCATTCTCTCATGGATTGCAAAAATGGCACCAATTCTTCACCTTCCCCTATAGCCACACCCTTTGTGACAAAATTTTGCTGTGCCCTCTCACTCTGATGCTGGCCTTTGTCACGTGACTCGCTTTGGCCAAAGAATATGAACCAATGTGATACAACCTGGGGCTTCAAAAGTACTATGTGATAGGGTTTGCCCCTTTTGTGCCTCCACCATTAAACATGAAAACATGCCAGAACTAGCCTACTGGAGGAGCGGAGCCAGAGGTACTTACCTTCCCAGCCAACGTCAGACTAGATCAGCTAACAGCTAACCAACCTCCAGACATTTGAGCAAGTCCAACCAAGATCAGCAGAGCTGCCTAGCTGACCACCACTATGAGCTTGTTGCTTCATGCTCCTGAAGCATATGATTGCTCTGTGCCATTACTGCAGTGACGATAACCGACAAACTGCCTTCCCTCCAATGTACTAATTTCCTTTGTGGCCTTGATAGAAAAGGAACTCCAAATGATCCATTTCCCTAAAAGAGCCAAATGCTTCTCACCCTGGAGGACAGGGCCATAATGGAAACTAATTTCATCAAACACCTTCTGAGAATTTGAATTTTGAGACAGTGTGACCAAGCTAGATCTTGTTGGAGGTACTCATGGTGATGGTATAGCAGGACTTGGGCATAAATGTATTTGCAACCTAATCCTGAGCCCTCCACCTCTCCTTTGGTGCCTGTATGCCCCCAAGCTTGTTTCTCCAGCCACTCATAAGTTCTTTGAACACTACTCACATCTTTCCAAGAAATTCCCTTTAGCTGGAAATTGGCAGAAGAGGTTTCTGTTGCTTGCAGCAAAGAACCTTAACTACTACTCTACCTTCTAGGCTCAGATTTAAGTCACAGCCCTGCTACTTAGCAGCTGATCATTGTCCAGGGACTTGCTGGATAGATGACCCCCCAAGAGATCATTTGGCCCCGTGCCATCCTCAAGAACCGTAAGGAAATGAGGGCAACAGTGCCAGGGGCTCTGACTGCCAACTCCCATTCTTCCCTGAAAGGAAGCAATTATCTCTTCTCCCTACATCCAGGCAGCTGGAGTATAGCCAGGTGACCAACCAGTGTTTGGTTCATGGGATGCTCCCACCAGGGTCTTTGAATCTTGAAGGACAGGCTCAAAGACAGAGGGACAGTGTTACAGTAGGGACAGTGGGAGTGACAGTGCCCGTGACATTGATCTCACAAGCTAGTTCCCAGAGTGTGGACTTGGCTCCGTTAGTTACCCACCCTCTTGTTTCCTGAGGCTGGTTGTCCTGGTTTCCTTTCAATCTTGGGATCCATCTGATGTCCCTCCAGTAAATTCCATTCTAGAGTCAGTTTCAGTTGCATTCAAAAAGTCTGAATGCGTAGTAAGGATAATGCCCATTTTACTGAGGAGGTACGCATACAGGTTAAAATGTATTGACTCGACCTAGAATTCTAACAGATTAGATTTGGAGCAGGTTGAGAGCAGAGACCGTGGCTGATTCATCTCTATGCCACCATCTTCCAGAACAGGGTCTGGCAACTTTGGGCATATTTTGGAAAGTAGGAAAGAAGAAAGGAAAGGCGGGAAGGAAGAAAGTGGGAGGGAGGGAGGAAAGAAAGGGAGATGTAAATGGAAAAAAAGGAAAAGAAGAACTTCCTCCCATGCCTGAAAGGTCAAGCAAACTGTCAGTCTTTTCAGATCCCTTTCCAAAGACTTCAGGAATCAGATAAGGCTTCTTGAGCTACACACCCAGAAATGGTACAATGCCATCCGTTCTCCATCTCAGAGGACAGTAGAGTGGAAAAAAGAAAAGGTAGGTTTTGGAGGCAGATTGAGGGTCTACCCCCTGCTGCTTGTATGAGCTTGAAACAAGCTTCGGTGTCCTGATCTGAAAGTGAGGATATGTATCTATGTTTTTAAGAGACATTAAATGCCTACAGAATAAGGTGCTAGAGATTTAATGGTGAACAGACACAGGCAAAACCTTTGCTCCCCTGGAGCTTACAGACTAGTAGCGGCTGTGTTGGGGAGAACAAGTATTAATCAAATGAGTACACAGCAAATGGAAAATTAGAATTATGTTAGCACTGCCTAGGTGAAATATACCATCCATAATGTTTGTAATGGAATACAATGAAAGTTTATAATGGGAGAAAATTATCTAGTCCAGGAGGTTGATAAAGGGTCCATGGGGGATATGAGGGTTGAGTTACAGGTAATCCTGGAGACTGCACAGAATATTCATGATTAAATGATGAGAGAGAACGTGGCAAGTTTGAGGGAAAGAAAAAAGGTAGAAGACCAACAGAAAGTTGATGAAAGGCAAGACTAGAGAAATAAGGAGCAGGCCTTATAAAGACTTAGATGCCATGGGAGGGCTTTGATCTCTCTCCTAAGAGCAATGGGAAGCCAGTGAAGTGTTCGGAGTGTATGAGTTAGATGATCATATTTGCATTTTGGAAAAATAACCCTGGCAATGTTGTGAAGAACAAACTGGAAATGAGTTGGAATGGACTCAAGAAACCAGTTTAGATGGTCAATGCAAAAATCCAGGCAAGAAGAGTTAACAGTTTAGACAAAAGTGGTTACTTAGAGTGGAGTGTGAGTAGGTTGAGAGAAATAAATTGACTTAAAATTCAGGAGGTAAAATTGAAAAGACTCAGTTGAGGATTAGATTGGAAGGAGGGAAAGAATAGGCACTGAGGAAGATGGTCTAGGTGCCTGACTTCGATAACTAGAGGAATGGTGGTGCCATTGACTGAGTTAGGGCTGGGTTTGGAGAAAAGATTTTAGACATTTTATTTTTTAAATTTTAAATTTTTTAATTTATTTCTGAGAGAGAGAGAGACAGCTTGAGCAGGGGAGGGTCAGAGAAAGAGGGAGACACAGAATCTGAAACAGACTCCAGGCTCTGAGCTAGCTGTCAGCACAGAGCCCGACGCAGGGCTCGAACCCACGAACCATGAGATTCTGACCTGAGCCAAAGTTGGACGCTTAACCTACTGAGCCACCCAGGTGCTCCTTAGACATTTTAAATTTGGAGAGCCATTGAGATAGACAAGAGGAGGTGTCAAGTAGGCATCTAGATAAATTGGTCTGGACTCAAAGATGTCTGGGTTGAAGATGTGGATATGCAACCATAGTTGGTAAGTATGCCTTGAACTCAATAGGCTTGCCTGAGGAGAGAATACAGTGAGGATAGAAGATGTCTAGAGCTGAAACTTGAGCAACCTACTATTTAAAAAAAATTTTTTTAATGCTTATTTATTTTTGAGAGGGGGGCAGAGAGAGAGAAGGGGAGACACAGAATCTGTGTCCAGGCTCTGAGTTGTCAGCACAGAGCCTGATGCGGGGCTCGAACTCAATCTCCCAAACCACAAGATCATGACCTGATCCAGAGTCAGAAGCATACCCTACTGAGCCACCCAGGAGTCCCTTGAGCAACCCACTATTTAAAGTCAGTTAAAAATAAAAAACATTAAAAAAAAATTTTTTTTAAAGGGGCACCTGAGTGGCTTAGTCGGTTAAGCGTCCGACTTTCGCTTAGGTCATGATCTCGCGGTTCGTGGGTTCGAGCCCCTCGTCGGGCTCTGTGCTGACTGCTGGCTCAGAGCCTGGAGCCTGTTTCAGTCTGTGACTCCCTCTCTCTCTGACCCTCCCCTGCTCTCTCTCTCTCTCTCCCCTAGAAATAAATAAAACATAAAAACTTTTTAAAAAAATAAATAACCATGCTTAAGAACTGGTTTTCCTGGAATAGTAGAGGTTAAGCTAGTTCTATTGTGACACTTGGCCATACGTAACTAAGAAAATGGTGTTTCACCCTTACTGACGANATACAGTCAGTTAAAAGAGGACAAATATACAAAACATACAAAAAAGGAGCCAAAGAGATAGGAAGCAAAGCAGAGATAATAGCCACTTGTTGATTTTGCCATTTAGGATCTGCTCTGAGGTCGGCAGAATAATGCCCCCCTCAACAAAGATATCCATGTTCTAACCTCTGAACTCTGTACTATGTTACCTTACATGGTAAGAGGGATTTTCCATGGACAATTAGGTCAACAGTCTTAAGATGGACCAATGTAACCACAAGCATCCTTATGAAAGAGAAGAAGAGGATCAGAGTCAGAGAAAGAAATACAAGAGATTCAGAGGGTAAGAGTTTGTGACCATGAACCAAGGAACGTAGGTAGCTTCTGGAAGCTTGAAAAAAGGAAAGGAACAGATTCTTCCCTAGAACCTCCTAAAAGGACACAACTCTGCCAATACTTCGATTGTACCTGTATGAGATCCATTTCAGACTTCTGACCTCCACAACTGTGAGAGAACAAATTGTGTTGTTTGAGGCTACTATTTTTGTGGGAATTTTTGTGGTAACTTGTTGCAACAGCAATAGGAAACTAATACATGCCCTCTCTTGACAATAGTACTCCCAATTTTCTTTGGGGAAAGCAGCCCTATTCTAGGTCTACATACTCCAATGAAATGAACTCTACCCGGAGGCTCGAGTGCTATGAGGGGTGACCTAGCCTAAGCCAGTCTTTGCATTACTTCCGCCAGCCACTTTGATCAATCAGGATTGGGCCTATGATCTCAGCCAGCCCAATTAGAGCAAATCATAGGATTTATGCTAGGGCTTCTGGAAAAAGAGCCTCACTCCTCTTTGCTGAATGTGAATAAGGAAGAATATATCTCTGGGGGTCACTGGCAGCCATCTTGCAACCATAAGAGAGAGAGAGAGAGAAAGATTCTGAAAACGGAGCCCACATGGAAAAACACAACTAAGAGATAGACAACAAGAGTAACCAGATCTTAACACAGGAGTGTTATTCATCTGATACACACTGAACGCTGGAGTGGCCAAGTATTATTGAAATATTTGTTGGTAAAGAAATACTGCCCAGAATAGGCATCTGGGAATAGGAGTGATTCCCTTACTGTCTCCCATCCACCCTTCTTCAGGAATCTCTGGACCTCCCTACCATCCGGTAACTAAACCCCTTCTGACATCTACTCCAATGGGTTAGTGACAGTTCAATGTCAGTTGTTAACTACTTTTAATGGTACTCCTGTCCTAATATTATTGTTTGAACCCCTCTATTCAGCTGGGTCTAAACATCTACCCCTGGACTATTATTGACAATACATTATTTTGTTGTTGCTTAATCCTTTATAAGTCAAGGTTCTTGTCATTTGATAATCATATATTTAATATGTAGATACTATAAATATATAGCACATATATAATATGCATATACAAAAATATAATGGAATATTACACAGCCATAAAAACAGATGAGATTGTGCCATGTGAGACCATGTGGATGGACCTGGAGGGTGTTATGTGAAGTGAAATAAGTCAGACTGATAAAGACAAATACCATATGATTCCACTCATCGTGGAATCTAAAAACAACCAACAACAAATGAATGCACAAAAAGCAGAATCAGACCTATAAATACAAAGAACAAACTGATGGTTGCCAGAGAGGTGGGGGTTGGGGTGGGCAAAACAGGTGAAGGGGAGATACAGCATTCCAGTTATGGAATAATAAATCACAGGAATAAAAGACACAGCATAAGGAACACAGTCAATGATACTGTAATAGCAATGTAACAGGACAGTTAGGTAGCTACGCTTGTGGTGAACATAACATAATGTGTAAACTTGTCAAATGACTAAGTTGTACACTTGAAACTAATGTAACATTGTGTGTCAACTATATTCAATTAAAAAAAAAACAAACAAAATGGTGGGGTGCCTGGGTGGCTCAGTCGGTTAAGCATCCAACTTTGGCTCAGGTTATGATCTCACGGTTTGTGGGTTCGAGCCCCACATCAGGCTCTGTGCTGACAGCTCGCTCAGAACCTGGAGCCTGCTTTGGATTCTTTGTCTCCCTCTCTCTCTGACCGTCTCCTGCTCACACTGTCTCTCTCTCAGAAATAAATAAAACATTAAAAAATTTTTAATTAAAAAAAATCAAAAAGAGACCCCACAAACACCAGGAAAATGTGAGGTCACAGAAGCCAGGGGATGAGAAAGTTTTGACAAGAAGAGAATGGTCAACAGAGTCCAGTGGTTCTGAGAAGTCAAGTAAGAAGACTGAAACTGAGTAAAAGTGTAAATCATATGAACCCATAGCGGAGCTCAGTAAGAAGTAGCTCCTCTCAATTTACGTCTCCCATGCTCTATCCAACAGTATGAGTAAAGGTTAGATTTAGCTGCATATCCAGAAAACCCAAAATAATAGAGACTTAAACAAGAGAGAATTTTGCTTCTTTCTCACATAAAAGTGGTCCAGAGGTAGGCATTGGGCAGGAATAGTACCCCACCAATATCACGGCCCCAGGCTCCTTATATCATTCTTGTTACCATCACAGCAAATACTTTCTAGATTCAAAGTCCCTTCAAGGTCAGAGATGGCTGCTGGAGCATCAAATTCCTGACAAGAAGAAGAAGGAAGGGAAAGGCAGAAAGGGATCACTGAGCTTAGTCAACTGGCTCAAAATAGCATTTCCAGATCTATCAACTCTTTCACTTAACATCTCATTGGCCAGAACTTAGTCACATGGCTACCCCTCGTTGCAAGGAAATGTAATCTTTAAGCTAAACACATTGTTGCTCCAAATAAAAGAAGGGCTGTTCTATTTTGGAAGAGGGATATTTGGCAACTGGCAGTATTGCTGCTTGAGTTAGCTGCTCATATCTGATGATACATGTAATGGTCTCTGACAGATTACAAATGGTTTTCTCTCCATTAACCTCCCTTGAGACTTCTAACCCATCCATGCCGTTGCTGTCCTTATCTCCATTTCCTTTTTAATATTTTTAACATTTAGCTATTTTTGAGAGACTGAGAGAATAGGAGGGGGGAGGGGCAGAAAGAGAAGAAGACACAGAATGTGAAGCAGGCTTCAGGCTCTGTGCTGGCAGCACAGAGTCCAACATGGGAAATTGAGGCTCAGAGATAAGGCATTCAGTTACCTAACACTAAACAACTAGGGATGGCAGCACTGAGAGACAAATCTAGATCTCACTCCAAGGCCCACGTTCTTCCCCATTCCCCATCTGGCCCTCCTGAAGGAATTTTGGCTGCTGCTGTAGTTAACATCCATTTGTTGTGGGGCGCCTGGGTGGCTCAGTTGGTTAAGTGTCCGACTTCGGCTCAGGTCACGATCTGGCAGTTCGTGGGTTCGAGCCCCATATCCGGGCTCTGTGCTGACAGCTCAGAGCCTGGAGCCTGCTACGGAATCTGTGTCTCCCTCTCTCTCTGCCCCTCCCTCGCGCTCATTCTGTCTCTCTCTGTCTCTCAAAAATAAATAAACCTTCAAAAAATTCATTTGTTATAAAACATCCATAATGTTGGGAGCCACTATCAGGCCACAAGGTCAAGTATAAACAATGAAACAATAAACTGTGGAGAGCAACAATTGCCTTCTTCCTTTCTAGTGTACTTCCTCTCCCCAGAGTATACGGAAAGTGCTTGTGGAGTTATTCCTCCACCGTTGCCCTCTCTGGACAACACCCAGCCTGGGGCAACATTGGTGCCAGCTGAGGGGATAGGGTAGGGATATCAGCAGTTATGTGGGGCCAGGCAGCCTCCCTGTCATCCAAGAACAACCAATGCCCCATCAATAGCAAATTATCCTCTTCCAAGGAAAGGGAAGAGAAAGGAACTGGTATTTATAAGATTCATTTTACAGATAAACCAAGGCTGGGGAGGTTAAGGGACTTGCCCAGGATCACAGAGCTGACGTTCAAAAGATCTGTAGCGTTTGCTAACTTCTGTGGTATGAATACTCCCAACATGGCTGATTTCAAGCTACCAACATGACATCTCTGCACAGAGTTGAGAAGAGGTGCTCACAATGGACTCTCACAAGCCGGTATAAACTGGCTGTGGCCAACCATTAAGAGCAGACACAATGCTCTAGGGCATTTTTTTAGTGTTTGTTTACTTTTGAGAGAGAGAAAGAGAGAGAGAGAGGCAGAGTGCAAGCAGGGGGAAGGGCAGAAAGAGAGTGAGACACAGAATCCGAAGCAGGCTCCAGGCCCTGAGCTGTCAGCACAGAGCTCGAAGTGGGGCTCGAACCCACAAACCGCAAGATCATGACCTGAGCTGAAATCAGACGCTCAACCCACCGAGCCACCCAGGAGCCCCCTATTACATTTTTAACACATCTGCCACTTGCTAAGTGTGAAGAAACTTTTTTTTTACTTGTTCTCACAGCACATGGCAGAGTGCTACCTATGACAGGCAATCATTAAACGTTGGTGAAATGACTGAAAAGACACCCATTCTCTTTTCACTAGGCCTTGCTGCCTTCGGCAAAATTATCACATGTGTATAGATTTTATTGTCTCTCTCACACACAGCAACTCAAGTAGTTTGTTGAATTGATGGCAGGCAACACCCCCTTGAACATGATGGGCTCACCATGAAAAAGGAGTCTTTGGGAGGATTTCTCCCTTCTCAGCCCAATTCTTCCTACCCGGTCCTCCCTTTATTCCAAAAGTTTGTAGGTGGGGGGGTAACATGAAAGTTACCATTTTTGCCATTTTTAACTGTATGGTTCAGCTGCCTCAAGTATATTCATGTTGTTCTAAACCATCACCACCATCCATCTCTAGAACGTTTTCATCTTCCCAAACTGAAACGCCAGACCTATTAAACAATAACTTCTCATTCCTCTCCTCCCCAGGCTTGGTTCTCACCTCGCTACTTCCTTTCCCTATGAATCTGACTACTCTAGGCACCTCCTGGAAGTGGAATCACACAAATATCTTTCCTTTGTGTCTGGCTTATCTCATTTATCAACCAAACATCTTCAAGGTTCATCCATGCTGGGGGCGCCCGGGTGGCTCAGTCAGTTAAACAGCCAACTTCGACTCAGGTCATGATCTCACAGTTCATGAGTTCAAGCCCTGCATCAGGCTCTGGGCTGGCAGCCCGGAGCCTGGAGTCTGCTTTGGAGTCTGTGTCTCCTTCTCTCTCTGTCCCTCCCTGGCTCAAGCTCTGTCTCTCTGTCCCTCTCAAAAATAAATAAACATTTAAAAAAATTTTTTTAAGGTTAATCCATGCTGCAGCATGTGTCAGAATCTCCTTCCTTCTAAAGGCTGAATAATGTTTTATTGCATGTATACCCATACTTGGTTTATCCATTCACCCTTCCTGGATACTTGGGTTCTTCCCATCTTTATCTGTTATGAATATTGCTGCTATGTGCTTTGGTGCCCCATCCCTACTTTTAAGGAACTGATTCATCATTTCCTTCCAAATGCCAAAATCCCCTGACTCATGCATGTGACAGCTCTTCTCAAAACGTTCTCTGAATGTCCTTTAGGACGACCCAGGAAGTTAAACAAGAAAGCCAGACGAGTCATACTGTTTTTCTTTTTCATGGTTTCACATTTCTAAGGAAAATTCAGGGTTACACAATATGAACTTCGTGAGCAGGGGCAGGGAGACAGGGGTGTTGGCCTGTGTAAAGGATGATACAACCTATCTGGACAGGACATGACATTTGCTGGTACTTCGTCCATGCAAGGCACTCTTCTAAGTGGTTTTAAATCTTCAAAACCATCCTATTATGTCAACCATGTATTATGTCATCCTCTTATTCCCATTTTACAGATGAGGAAACAAAGGCCCAGAGAGGTGAAAATCACAGACCAGGTGAAGCCAGAAATTGAAACCTGGCAATGCAGCTCCAGAGACCACTTTAACTTTTTAAAATGTTGTTTTGGGGTGCCTAGGTGACTCAGTCAGCTGAGCGTCCGACTTTGGCTCCAGTCATGATCTCATGGTTCATGGGTTCAAGCCCCACATCGGGATCTGTGCTGACAGCTCGGAGCCTAGAGTCTGCTTCAAATTCTGTGTCTCCCTCTCTCTCTGCCCCTTGAGCTCTGTCTCTCTGTCTGTCAAAAATGAATAAAACTGCTTAAAATTTTTGTAATGTCTTTTAAATTTATTTTTAAGAGAGAGAGACAGAGCGCCAGCTGGGGAGGGGCAGAGAGAGAGAGGGAGAGAGGGAAACACTGAACCAGAGGCTACTTTAATGATCACTATGTGATACTGTGCAGGCTCTGGAGTCAGAATGGGATGTAAAGTCTTAACTCACATGGCTAATGAGTACATGATTACGAGCCCATTAGTAATCTGAGAGAAATTCAAACCAAAAACAATACTCTACTTAACACCTACCAGCAATTTGAAAGTTGGACAATGCCAAGTGTGAGTGGGAACTTGGAGACAGAAACTCTCTAGTAACTGGGTGTGAGCATAGACTGGTCCAGCCATTCCAGAAATGATTTGACAGTTCTAAGTTCAATTACATAGGGGTGTAGCCTCTGACCCAGGAAATTCTCACACTGCTCCATAGGGGGGCATCTGGAAGGCTCTCCTCACAGCATTGTTTACAGAAAAGGGAGAGGAAGACCACCTGTGTCCATCGTCAGTGGAACAGGTAAGTAAAATGTAGGCGCACACGATGGAGGGCCAGGCATGAGTGGCCCGACATGCTCACTTCAACATGGCTGAATTATAAAAAACAATGCCGAGTAAGAGAACAACGAGATGCAAAAGAAGGTCCATAGCCCAATTTATGTAAATCATACCTTTAATGTAGATTTGAAAAGAATACACACAGAAAATAACACTACATTTTCCACGGGTACATACAAAGTCAAAGCCTTCTTGAACCCTCTAGAGCTGTTATGGGAGGTGAGACTGGAGAAAGGTGATGACAGAATATGACGGGCATTCAAACAGAAAAATGCACAAGAGAAGCGTCTTGCAAAATGCAGGTTTAAAAAAAAAAGGATCTATGCTTCCACAGACATAAAAAGGATGAGATCGTGGGGCGCCTGGGTGGCTCAGTCGGTTGAGCATCTGATTTCGGCTCAGGTCGTGCTCTCCCGGTTCCCAAGTTTTAGCCCCGCATCAGGCTCTGTGCTGACAGCCCAGAACCTGGAGCCTGCTTGGGATTCTCTCTCTCTCTCTCTCTCTCTCTCTTTCTCTCTCTCTCTCCCCCCCTCCCCCACTTATACTCTGTCTCTCTCAAAAATAAAGATTTTTTAAAAAGAATTTGTAAAATCAAACATATATACCTATATATATAAAGGATGAAATCATGTCATTTGAGACAACATGGATGGACCTAGAGGGTATTATGTGAAATGAAACAAGTCGGACTGAGAAAGACAAATACCATATTATTCCACTCATAAATGGAATCTTAATAAAATGAATAAACAAGCAGAAACCAGAATCAGATTTATGAATACAGAGAACACAGTGATGGTTGTCAGAGGGATGACTGAAGGGTGGGGTGTTGGGCAAAATGGATGAAGGGGAGAGGAAGATACAGACCTCCAGTTATGAAATGAGTAAGTCAGGGGAATAAAAAGCACAGCATAAAGAATACAGTCAGGGATATTGTAATAGCAATGTAATGGGCCAGATAGTAGCTATACTCGTGATAAGCACAGCATAATGTATAACCTTCTCAAATCACTAAGTTGTTCACCTAAAACTAATGTAACATTGTGTGTGATACTCAATTTTTTTTAAAGAAAGGATCTATACATTCCAGTCTACCAAGGCAGTGCTCTGTGACCCTGGATAAGTCATTTCCCTCCTTGGTACTTTTTTTCTCATCTGGAAGATGAAAGATATAAGCCCTCATGTGCCGTGTCATGAAAATCGTCTACAGGGGCGCCTGGGTGGCTTAGTCGGTTAAGCGTCCGACTTTTGTTTAGGTCATGATCTTGCGGTTCGTGGGTTCGAGCCCCGCATCAGGCTCTGTGCTGACTGCCAGCTCAGAGCCTGGAGCCTGTTTCAGAGTCTGTGTCTCCCTCTCTCTCTGACCCTCCCCTGCTCAAGCTGTCTCCCTCTCCTAGAAATAAATAAAACACTGAAAAAAAAAAGTCGTCTACAGAGAAAGTCAAGGGTGCTGGAATGAAAAGTGAATGGCCTTTGGAGCCAGGCTGACCCAGCTATTTACTGTGTGGCCTTGAGAATCCCTTAAGTCTTTAAGCTCCTGCTTTAAATAAAGTGGTCAAGGCAGGCTTCACGGCGAAGGGGACATTTGGACAATCTGGGCGGAGGTGAGGGAGTGAGTCGTACAGATAGATATCTGGGGGGACGGGTGGCGGGGGTGGAGAAGTAATTCAGGCAGAGGGAAGAGTCAGTTTTATCCACAGGTGACGATGTGAAATTCCCCTCACAGTGCGTGGCACACAGTAAGTAGTCAGCAGCTGCCGCGTGCTCACCCCTTTCTCTCCTCTTTTGAAGATGTCAGGACCCAGGTGACCACTTAATGCACCTCCTAGCTTTAGCGACCGTGACAGTCTGGCTTCAGAAGTTCTTTGAGACACTGCATTCATGTACACCATCTACCTGCAGGACCGCTCCTGACTGACCACAGGAGTCTCAGTCCAGGAAAAAAGCCATTGCTTCCGGGGCTTGAGCCTGCCTGGGGAGCCCAAGAGCCCTCAAAGAGGAAATTAGAAACAGCAAGGCGGGGCCCTCACCCACTGCTGTTCCCCTCAAGAGATCTCTATCCCAGCACACACCGAAGGCAGGACAGTGCCTATAGGGGCTCGGGAGAAGGTATAGTCTCATATAGGGGATGAGAGAGGGAAGGGACCCATATTTACTAAGGCAGATCTGTGTTTTGAATATTATTCTGCCACTTACTAGCTCTTTTCTGAGCTTCTCCAAGCCTCAATTTCCCCATTTGCAAAATGTGCATGAAGAGACCAGTTCTGTACAGAGGTGATAAGAGCTCAGTGAGATAAGACTTGTGAAAGTGGCAAGCAAACATCTGAGCTCAACAAAAAGTAAGTCTTCTTCCTTTATACTAAGTGCTTAGGAGGCAGCCGCCATCTCGGTCAGTCTTTATTTTATTCACCTTAGCACAGTGATGGGACCAAAATAAATGCTCTATAGGTATATTTTTGGACAGTTGGATGAATGGATAAATGGATGGATTGATGTGAAGAACAAAGGCAAAATTGAAAGAGAAAAAAATTAAATTTCCTTACAACTTACAACCCATTGACAAGTACTTACGACAGACAGAGTGACCTTCCTCCAGGAATTCAACTGCCCCCACGTTGATACTTTACTGGAGGCAAAAGGCAACCTTAGGTTGACATTAGCCCACCCTCCAGATCCTGTAAGTCTTCTTTAACATATAAAAATCCCTTTGGAGGGGCACCTGGATGGCTCAGTCCATTAAGCGTCCAGCTGCTGATTTCGGCTCAGGTCATGATCTCATGGTCATGAGATCGACCTCTGTGTCAGGCTGAGAGCATGGAGCCTGTTTGGGATTCTCTCTCCCTCTCCCCCTACCCCTTACTACTCATGCTTTCTATAAAAAAAGAAGGAAATAAATAAAGCATAAATAAAAATGGGGCACCTGTGTGTCTCAGTTGGTTGAACTTCCAACTTCGGCTCAAGTCATGATCTCACAGTTCGTGAATTTGAGCCCCACATCAGACTCTGTGCTGACGGCTCAGAGCTTGGAGCCTGCTTTGGATTCTGTATCTCCTCTCTCTCTGTCCTTCCCCCACTCACACTCTGTCTCTCTCTTTCAAAAATAAATAAACATTAAAAAAATAAAAATAAAAATCCTTTGGAAACTTCCTTTATCTCTACCCCCTCAAGACATAGGTTAGCAATCATGTTCTTTTTTTTTTTTTGTTCTTGATTTTATTTTTATTTTTTTTTTACAAATAGTTTATTGTCAAATTAGTTTCCACATAACACCCAGTGCTCATCCCCACAAGTGCCCTCCTCCATGCCCATCCCCCCTCCCCCCCACATCCATCAGTCCTCAGTTTTTGTCAGCATTCAAGAGTCTCTCATGGTTTGCCTCTCTCCCTTTCCCCCACCATTTCCGCCCTTCTTCTCCCCCTTGTTCCTCCGTCAAGTTCCTCCTAATCCTCCTATACGTGCAAACATATGATATTTGTCCTTCTCTGCCTGACTTATTTCGCTCAGCATAACACCCTCAAGGTCCATCCATGTTGCTACACATGGCCAGATTTCATTGTTTCTCATTGCCATGTAGTATTCCATGGTATAGATAAACCACATCTTCTTGATCCATTCATCTGTTGATGGACACTTAGGCTCTTTCCATGTTTTAGCTATTGTGGAGAGTGCTGCTATGAACATTGGGGTACATGTGCTCCTATGCCTCAGCATTTCTGTATCCCTTGGGTAAATTCCTAGCAGTGCTATTGCTGGGTCATAAGGGAGTTCTATTGTTAGTTTCCTGAGGAACCTCCACACTGTTTTCCAGAGGGGCTGTACCAGTTTACATTCCCACCAACAGTGTAGGAGGGTGCCCGTTTCTCCACATCCTCGCCAGCATCTAGAGTTCTCTGATTTGCTCATTTTAGCCACTCTGACTGGCGTGAGGTGGTATCTCAGTGTGGTTTTGATTTGTATTTCCCTGATGAGGAGGGATGCTGAGCATCGTTTCATGTGTCTGTTGGCCATCTGGATGTCCTCTTTGGAGAAGTGTCTGTTCATGTCTTCTGCCCATTTCTTCACTGGGTTGTTTGTTTTTCGGGCGTGTAGTTTGGTGAGTTCCTTATAGATTCTGGATATTAACCCTTTATCTGATATGTCATTTGCAACTATCTTTTCCCATTCCGTTGGTTGCCTATTAATTTTCTGGGTTGTTTCCTTGGCTGTGCAGAAGCTTTTAATCTTGATGAGGTCCCAACAGTTTATTTTTGCTCTTGATTCCCTTGCTTTTGGGGATGTGTCAAGTAAGAAGTTGCTGCGGTGGAGGTCAAGGAGGTTGTTTCCTGCTTTCTCCTCTAGGGTGTTGATAGTTTCCTGTCTCACGTTCAGGTCCTTTATCCATTTTGAGTTGATTTTTGTGCATGGTGTGAGAAAATGATCTAGTTTCATTCTTCTGCATGTTGCTGTCCAGTTCTCCCAACACCATCTGTTAAAAAGGCTGTCTTTTTTCCATTGGATATTCTTTCCTGCTTTGTCAAAGATTAGTTGGCTGTATACTTTTGGGTCCACTTCTGAGTTCTCAATTCTGTTCCATTGGTCTATGTGTCTGTTTTTGTGCCAATACCATACTGTCTTGATGATGACAGCTTTGTAGTAGAGGCTAAAGTCTGGGATGGTGATCCCTCCCATTTTGGTTTTATTTTTCAGGATTACTTTGGCTATTCGGGGTCTTTTGTGGTTCCATACAGATTTTTGGATAGTTTGTTCTAGTTTTGAGAAGTATGCTGGTGCAATTTTGATGGGAATTGCATTGAATGTGTAGAGTAGCAATCATGTTCTAAGCATATGGCCCACCGATCTACATCTGAAGGGTGTCATGACTAAGATTTTACTAGACAGTTGTAAATGACCTTATCCTAACAGCAGCTAGCCCCTCAAGGTCCTGGAAACCTTGCTTCCAAATTCCTTAGAGACTTACCCTATCCCCAACCCCCTCCCAACTTGAAAGTATGTAATCCATCATTTCTCATAACCCCAGTGCGGCTCTTTCTGCCCACAGGTACTTTCCCCGTGCTTTAATAAAACCACCTCTTTTGCACTGAAGATATCTCAAGAATTCTTTCCTAACCATTCATTCCCCGGACCCCAACATTTCACATCAGATGGATGGGTGACTGGGTAGGAAGGAGGATGGCTTGCTGGCAGGAAGGACGTCAAGGGAAACGTGATTTGTATTCCAGCGATACTAAGTCTGCACAAAAACCAAGTGTTTTACAAGAGGGTTTTGTTATATCTGTAGCATTAGGTCTCGAACACAAGTATAGCACAGATAAGTAAAAATAAGCATAAACATGCCCAGCTCTAATCAACTGCGCCCTATGCTTATCACTCTTGTGTCTGTGGCTCATCTTGATGAGGTGAAAGACCATTCCTTGTCTACACCAGCATTCTCCAACTGAGATCACTGGCGTGAAGCTGAGGTCAGGGCAGGGTGGAGCCTTCCTGATATGCCAGATGGCTTGGGAATCCTGAATGGTGATGTTTCATCAAAAGAATTACAACTTAGCTTTTCCCAGAATCTTGTCACCAAGAAGGAAAAGACACAGGCAAGCCGCCAGCTCTGTGCTCACTGCAGCTTTGTGCCATGCAATTTCTGCAACCACTTAGCCCCTCAGAGTCTCATGTTTCCCTTAGTGAGATGAAGGGATTGGACCCTCCTAGCTCCAAAATGTTCTGATGTTCTGATCATCTGAAAATCCCTGACATTTCTTTTAAAATATGGACACGGAACTTTGAAAAGATATGTATTAAATTCCTTCCCCATCTACCTCTCAAGAGTCTCCCTAAACCCTTTCTTCTTGCTTGCTTGCTTGCTTGCTAGCTTTCCTTTTTCTTCTTAAGCAAGCGTTTAATGGTGGTCAAAACGAAAGTATACTTTCAAGGTGAGAGGGTGCACAGGCCTAGAAGTGGCAACTGCCTCCTTAAACCCTTTCAGAACAAGTGCATGTACATGTTACAATGTCTGCTGGTGCTCCACCCTGGGGAAGCAAGCTTCAGAGACAGGCAGACTTCAATTCTAGACCTTTTGTGAGAAATTGTGATTACATAGTTAAGATTCAGATACTGCCCCCAGGATCTGAAAGACAGACATTGAAACAGATAAACTTCAAAAACCATAGTAGGTAAGACATAAAAGGGGCACCTGGGTGGCTCAGTCGGTAGGGCGTCCGACTTTGGCTCAGGTCATGATCTTGCGGTTCATGAGTTTGAGCCCCACATCAAGCTCTGTGCAGACAGCTCAGGACCTGGAGCCTGCTTCGGGTTCTACTCTCCCTTTCTCTCTACCTGTCCCCTGCTCACACTCTGTATTTCTCTCCATCAAGAATAAATAAACATTAAAAAAGAGACAAAAAAGTTGGACCCTCCCAGCCCTAATGCTAGAAGAAGGAAGCCAATTGCCTTCCCTGGAGGAATTCAGGAAGGCTACCTGTAGGAGGTGTTCTGGGCATGGTGAAGAAGAGAAAGTATCTGAAAAGAAGGGTCACAAGCAGGCAGAAGTCGCAGGGGGGTAAAGATGGCTCTGCTCAGAGTGGTGAGATGAGCAGGGCTACACCCTAAAATACTTCTCCTGGGCCATGGGTGGGAGCCAGACCCTGGCCTCTGTGTTGGGGGAACTTTCTGAGAGAAGCAAGAAGACAATCACAAATTACCATGTCAGAACTGTCTGACTTAATCTTTATTGAGCACCTACTGAATACAGACCCTGTGCACTTTGTACACGTCACAGCCACGTTTGCTAAAGCCTGCCATGCCAGCCAGTGGGGCATCAGAGGGGCCTGAAGACAGGACACATTTTTATCTTAAGAGTTACATTTTATGTTTATGTTCATCTCCTGTGTGTGGCAGGTGGCATTCATTCGCACTTATAAGTTAGTCATAAAACATGCTTTTCAATAGATTTAAGTTTTAAGGGGCACCTGGGTGGCTTAGTCGGTTAAGCGTCCGACTTTCGCTTAGATCGTGATCTCATGGTTCCTGGGTTCGAGCCCCGCGTCGGGCTCTGTGCTGACTGCCAGCTCAGAGCCTGGGGCCTGTTTCAGTCTGTGACTCCCTCTCTCTCTGACCCTCCCCTGTTCACGCTGTCTCTCTCTCTCTCTCCTAGAAATAAATAAAACATTTAAAAAAAAAAAGTGACTCAATTCAGAGAAAAATATTTATGAAGTAAACATACAGATGGATGGTACATGGATATTGAAAAGTTGTGAGGGGGGCACATCAATGACTGAAACCCAAGGACCACGGTGCTTTAACATCCAAGCATTTGTCTCGTTTGGAGATGAGCTGCAGGTCACAGATACTCGTTCAAACAGGCTTAAGCAAAATAAGAGAATGTATCCTGACAAGGGACTCTCACGGGACCCAGAGGAAGAAATGCAGATGTTGTTGGGCTTTGAGAAGGGCCTGGCCTGGAGGAGGAGGGCAGCAGGCCCCAGCAGCACCGGACCCTCCTCTCTCCAGGCTTCTGGTCGCCCTCTGGTCTCTGCTTTGCTCTGTGCCTTTGCATCTTCTCTCTGTGCAGTGCGGGTTTCTCCAATATGTTCCTGCGGTCGCCCACCCTCCCCCGCCCCATCCCGTACCCACAGACAGACACACACACGTAGACAGGCACACACGCACGGCTCCAGACTGGTATGTGTGACTGGCCCACCTGGAGCCAGACACCCACATCTCATCCATTTGACTCCCATCAGAGGATCAAGGAGAACACCTTCTCAGACAAAGGAAGAATCTGGGGATGAGCAATCACCCTGACCAAGAGGTATCTGCCTCAGCATTCATGGTTCATAACACCCCTATGAGGTAGGAAATGTAGCTTATGGTTCCGCGGCAGAAAGTGACAAAGCCAAGACTTGAAACTGGGTCTGTGTGTCACAAAGCTCAGTTATGGGGCACTACCCACCTACCCACCATCAGCCAAGTTCAGCCCACAGCTACCATCCCAGACCCGAGCAGGTTCTTGGCCCACTGTGAGGCATTTATCAAAATCAACCCGATAGACAGGAAATAAGGATTTCACTTCATGAGGACTGGGGCTGGAAGGGAAGGAGATGTCTCAGAAGGATCCCTGGGCTCTGGAAACCAGGGAAGGCTCCTCCAAGCCCCTGGGTCTGTGGCTGCCAGATTCACACACAAGGGCGCAGGGTGTGAGAGGAGACTCATTTGAAAATATTTACTGAAAATCATAAGCAAGCATCTAGAGATCTTTGAGAGAATCTGACACCTCTCTTCTGCACCCAGAACACAAAGTGCCTGCTGCCCCTTGGGACTATAACTGCTCCTCTCACCTTCTGGAAGCTAAATTAGGAGGGGCCCCCCTCAGAAAGCAGGCTCCTGCCACTGTGGAGGCCTCACCCTCACACAGGTACTTCTCAGCCGAAGGTCCTTTCTCATGGTAGCCTCCAAGCGGCACGGTGCCCGCCCTGGATGCCCCAAACTTGGCTTTGAGGGGCCTTTGCCCACCCCCAGTGGGTAGCTGTCTCACAGAAGGTACTTCATCAGGGTTCACTGTTGAGACAGGATGCGGCAGTTGGGTCTCTCACGCTCCCACAGAGCTGACCCAAGCCTGAAGTGGGGCCTGTACAGAGACGACCAGCTCCCCACCTTTCACCTAGGCATGTCTGATCTTCTCTGGAGCCATACAGGACAGGTCGTTGGATGAGGTGGAAAAGGTGCCCCTGAGCCCCTTCCCCCAAGAAGTGTCACAAAGACCTTGTGCCTCGGAATGAGACAAGGTGGCAGTATCCTAGCTCAAAGTCTTTGCCAGAGATACTGCCACACAGCCAGGGGAGTATCTCCTTCCCCAAACCCCATTCCTGCCATTATAATGATAAAGGAAGTGGTTGCCAAAAAGTTCAGGTCACACTGGCTTGGGCCGCTGCCCTGGTAGGGTGAACAGGGTGGCTCAGAATCTGTCTGCCCCCAAGGCCTGACACTGCCCGCAGAGCCATCAGACTCAGGTACTCAGGACTAGGTCACCAGGCAATGTTATTATGGCACGTGTCCAGAGGTGCTGGCGGGCACACTGAAATTCTGGATTTCCCAGCAGTCTGGACCTGCCATCACCCCCACCTTAGGGAGGTAGCCTCCACACTTAAAGAGTCACTCGTGCCCAGGGAGGAGGTGCCCAGACCACAGCAGGTACCCTTTCATCCCCCAGGTCAGTGGACGCCCGTGGAAGATAAGCCTCTGAGCCTGGCCCCAACGATCAAGTACTAGTTTTTGAGACAGTTGGCAGCGACCTGGCTGAGCGGCATGACCACGTCAGTGCCCGTCTCCGAGGTCGCCCGGGAGCACTTCCGGGTACTGCGCATGCTGTAGAACTTCTCAGTGAGGTGCTTGCGAAACTTCTTGGTGAGGAAACAGTAGATGATGGGGTCCAAGACGCAATTGGTGCTAAGAAGGCAGAGGGTGACCTGATGGGCATCGTTGATGGCCTGGTGGAAGTCGCCGTTCTGGAAGTCCAGCTCAGCCAGGGTCCAGGGCAGCTGCACGATGTGGTGGGGCACAAAGCAGATGATGAACACAGCCAAGACCGTGCAGACCATCCACAGCGCCCTGCGCTTGACTTCCGCGTTGCGCTGCAGCTGCACCGGCTGCCTGAGCAGCCTGTGGATGATGACCAGGTTGCAGAAGAGGATGAGGAGAAAGACCAGGAAGAAGCTGAACACGAGGAAGACATGAATAACGAGGACGGGCACGCTGCCCTTCTCGTAATGCTCAAAGCAGCGGGTGACGTTGCCAGAGCCGGTCTTGTTGGGTACCACGTTGGTGGAGTCCAGGACGAAGAAGTAGGATGCAGCAGCCACAATGGCCACCCAGATGACCAGGGACACGGAGATGCCACGCTTGCGGGTGGTGGCCTGAGCTGTCTTGATGGGCCGTGTCACCGCCTGAAAACGATTGTAAGTGATGACAGCCAGGAAGGCCACTGAGCAGTAGGTGTTGATGAAGAAGAAGCAGCCGGCCAGGTTGCACAGGAATTTGGGGAGAATCCAGTTGCCCTCATTGTAGTAGTAGGTGATCCACAGGGGCAGGGTGACCAAGAAGAGCAAGTCAGCCATGGTGAGGTTCACCATGAAGATCTTTATCTCTTTGAGTTTCTTGGAAGGGTACAGGCAGGCAAAGACCCACAGCACATAGCTGTTGGCGATCACCCCCAGCACGAAGATGATGCTGTAAACAATCGGGAAGAGGGTATATCGGAACTCTGAGTCCACACGAAAAGAATCCTTTGCCTCCATCGCTATGTGTGGAAGGGACTGCTGGTCATAGAATCCTGCTCAGGCCTGGAAGATCACACAGGAATTCTGGTTAATGAAGGATCCAAAAGGAACTTTCTTATTTAATCAGTTTCAACACTCTCATTTTGCACATTTAAGAAACTCTAATATCAGTGATATCTTCCGATTAATTGGCAGTAATTTTTTCTGCATCAAATAATAGTGGGGTTTTGTTTTTGTTTAGTGTTTATTTATTATTGAGAGATGGAGCGTGAACATGGGAGGGGCAGAGAGAGGGGGAGACACAGAATCTGAAGCAGGCTCCAGGCTCTGAGCTGGCAGCACAGAGCCCAATGCAGGGCTCGGACTCACACAACATGACCTGAGCCCAAGTCAGACGCTTAACCTACTGAGCTGTCCGAGCACCCCAATGGTGTGTTTTTAAAATGAACAGCATCTGAGATTCGGTGAACTCAGTGGCAACCAATGACAAGAATGGCAACAATTCTTGTTCCATTTTATTCTTTGATTTAGTTTTTGATCACCTATTCTGATGATAAACTATATGAAAATTTATATTATAAAATGTTTATTTTTCTAACAACTTTTAAATATTTTTTCTTGATGAAATTTGAAACAGAAAATTTGGTGGTAAATGTTCTGTATCAAGAAATAATTTATGGGGCGCCTGGGTGGCTCAGTCAGTTAAGTGTCCGATTTCAGCTCAGATCATGATCTCACGGTTCATGGGTTTGAGCCCCGCGTCAGGCTCTGTGCTGACAGCTAGCTCAGAGCCTGGAGCCTGTTTCAGATTCTGTATCTCCCTCTCTCTCTGGCCCTCCCCTGCTCATGCTCTCTCTCTCTCAGAAAAAAAAATATTTTTTTTGATTAAAAAAAATTTATGGGGATGTCTGGCTGGCTTGGTGAATAAAGCATGCAACTCTTGATCTCGAGATCAGTGAGTTTGAGCCCCACGTTTGGGGTAGAGTTTAGTTTAAAAATCATAATGATAGGAGTGCCTGGGTGGCTCAGTGGTTAAGTGTCAAGCTCTTGGTTTCAGCTCAGGTCATGACCTCACAGTTCGTGAGTTCTAGCCCCACATTAGGCTCCACACTGTGTGGAGCCTGCTTAAGATTCATTCTCTCTCCCTCTCTTTGCCCCTCCCACTCTCTCCCTCTCTTTCTCTCTGTCTCAAAATAAATAATTTTTAAAAATTATAATGATAACAATAATAATTTATGTGTTCATGCAAAATCTAGAAAGTACAGAGAATTCTATTTGGGTGACCCAAATATGAAATATTAGCCAGTCATTAGAAAGAATGAGTTATATCTAATTGTACTGACATGGAAAGTTGTCCCTGGATAAAATTAAGTAAAACAAAATTTTAAAGATTGGTGTGACTCCATTATATATATGTATATGACAGCTAGAACATGATCTAGAAGGATATGTCTTCAAGAGTTGACAGTGGTAAGTAACCTTTGGAAACATGA
Source organism: Hyaena hyaena (assembly GCF_003009895.1). Classification (NCBI taxonomy): domain Eukaryota; kingdom Metazoa; phylum Chordata; class Mammalia; order Carnivora; family Hyaenidae; genus Hyaena; species Hyaena hyaena. Next base: position 5,254,445 of record NW_024080635.1, on the reverse strand, counting down.
GATGGACTTAGTGCAAAGTTTATATATTTTATGCTTCTTTTGTTTGAACTTTTTAGGAGCATTTATTGTGCTAGTAATTTTTTTTTAAATTTTTTAATGTTTTATTTATTTCTCGGAGAGAGAGAGACAGCGTGAGCAGGGGAGGGTCAGAGAGAGAGGGAGTCACAGACTCTGAAACAGGTTCCAGGCTCTGAGCTGGCAGTCAGCACAGAGCCCGACGCGGGGCTCGAACCCACGAACCGTGAGATCATGACCTAAGCAAAAGTTGGACGCTTAACCGACTAAGCCACCCAGGCGCCCCTGTGCTAGTAATTTTTAAAAGTTTAATGAGAAAGAAAACTGGGGCGCCTGGGTGGCTCAGTTGGTTAAGCGACTGACTCTTGATTTTGGCTCAGGTCATGATCTCACGGTGGTGAAATTGAGCCTCGCGTCACGCTGAGTGCTGTGCTAGGTGTGTAGCCTGCTTGGAATTCTCTCTCTCCCCCTCTTCCTCTGCCTACTCCCCCGCTTGCACACTCCTTCTCTCAAAAAAAAAAAAAAACAAAGAAGAAGAAAGAGGAAGAGGAGGAAGATTAAACTAACCATAATCCCACTACCCAAAGTCTGGTGCATTTTCAACACCATCTCCACCACCATCCACTCTCCATCACAACCAGTTTCTCTCTCCTTCTTGTCCCTCCCACTGTGTTGCCACCACATGAGCCTGGAAGTCTCTCTGATGTTTGTGTTCCCAGCTGGGTGGAACGGAGACTTGGGGGGTGGGGGAAGCGGTTAAGCAAGGCCCAAGGCTCATCATCTATCAGAGAACAGTGAGGAGAGCACAGACTTGGGAGTAAGACTCTCCTTTGGAGCCAGACACCCTGCTAGGTGCCCGCATGCGCTGCTTCACTTGAGTCTCACAAAAGTCCTTTGAGTTAGGAAGTTAAATTCTCATTTCACAGAGTCGGAAACAGTATAGGGTGTTTATGTGATTTGTTCAAGGCCACACAGCTGTTCAGGGATCTCGAAACCAGCTCTGTGAGCCTTTGTTCATTCACACATTCCTCCACCAAATAGTTCTGAGCACCAACTGCATGTCAGGCCCATTGCTAAGCACGGGGGAGGCTGGGTGAATGTGATTGAGCGGCCCTCAGGGAACTTACAGTCTCATGGGGGAGATGGACAAAAGCAACGTAAACAAACATAGTTGCTTTACAAAGAAAACGGGGTGCTGTTATGGAGAATACAAACAGATATACTTAGAAAAGAGGCGATGTTTCCTTTGAGATCTGAAAGAGGAAGAGTGTTCCAGGCAGAGGGATCTGCATCGGTCTAAGACTAAGGCAGGAAAAAGCCGGGTAGTTTATAGGAACTGAAAAAAGGGGCACATGATGGCCTTCACCCTGATCTCTAGCTGCGACTCCACCCTCATCTCCTGCTATCTTCCCACCAGGCTCCAGTCAAAGTGGACCTCCCTGGTGGGTCTTCAAATGTGCTCAGACCTTTCCTACACCAGCCTGCAAGCATACACCCATGCTGATGCCTTGAACCCTCTTTCCTAACCACGTACCACTTCCGCCTGGCCATTCTAACCCATGCCTCAGACCCTAATTGAATTTCACTTCTTCAGAGAGGTCTTCACCAGGCCAAGTCAGGTCCTGCCTCAAAGCTCCCTGTTCTTCTTTGTAAATCCTAGAGCAGTTGTGATTACTTCGTATCTGTGTGATTCGTAACACTCTCCCACCTGACCTTAAGCACCAGGAGAGCAAGGAACTTGTCTATTCAGCACTATTCCCAGCAGCATGAACCAACAAATAAAAGAATGGGTGAGAAGCCTAGTTGGTTACAACCATCTCTGGAAGCTCTGGAGCAGTGGAAACACTTGAAGAAGCTTTAAAGATACTTACAGGTGAGTTTAAAGAAACAACTTGTTCTAAAAGCAGAAACAGACCCATACATAGAGAGAACAAGGGGCAGCGATTGCCAGTGGGGGGAGGGGTAGGCAAAACAGGTGAAGGGGAGTGGGGGAATGCAGGCTTCCAGTTATGGAATGAACAAGTCACAGGAATAAAAGGTACAGTATAGGGAATATAGTCAACGGTACTTTAATAGTCTTGTATGGTGACTGATGGTAGCTACACATGGGGTGAGCATGGCAATACATAGATGGTTGTCCGATCACTGTGTTGTACTCCCAAAACTAATGTAACACTGTGTATCAACTATACTTCAAATTAAAAAAGAAAAAGATGGGCGCCTGGGTGGCTCTATCGGTTGAACGTCTGACTTCAGCTCAGGTCATGATCTCATGGTTTGTTAAGTTCGAGCCCTGCATCAATCAGGCTCTGTGCTGACAGCTCAGAGCCTGGAGCCTGCTTCAGATTCTGTGTCTCCCTCTCTCTCTCTGCCCCTCCTCTGCTCGTGCTCTGTCTTTCTAAATAGATGATAGATAGATAGATAGATAGATAGATAGATAGATAGATAGATAGAATGTCCTTGGGGAACCTAGGTGGCTCAGTCAGTTAAGCGTCAGACTCTTGACTTCAGCTCAGGCCGTGATCTCATGGTTTGTAAGTATGAGCCCCGCATTGGGCTCTGCACTGACAGCATGGGGCCTGGTTGAGATTCTCTCTCCCTCTCTCTCTGCCCCTCCCTCGCTGGTGCTCACATGCGTGCAAGCTCTCTCTCTCTCTCTCAAAATAAATAAACTTTAAAATAAAGAAGTAAGTAGGGGCGCCTGGGTGGCTTAGTCGGTTAAGCGTCCAACTTTTGCTTAGGTCATGATCTCGCGGTTCGTGGGCTCGAGCCCTGCATCGGGCTGTGTGCTGACAGCCAGCTCAGAGCCTGGAGCCTGTTTCAGAGTCTGTGACTCCCTCTCTCTCTGACCCTCCCCTGCTCACACTGTCTCTCTCTCTCTCTCTCTCCTAGAAATAAATAAAACATTTTTAAAAAATTAAAAAATAAATAAACAAAATAAATAAGTAAGTAAATAAAATGTCCTTGATAAAGCAAAATTACTAATGTTACTAAATCTTGAGTACATGTATTTCCAATATTCTGTGCATCAATGGGAAATATGCACACAGTACCTCTGCCACAGACTGAGGTTAGTGGCTGTCTTCAGGAAAAGCACTTCAGCAACTGAGTCATAAGATCAACTTTGTTCTGGATCATCATTATCACTTGGAAAAATGACTGACAAACTATGGTTTTTCAGACGTGGGCATCATACATTCTCAAATATGAACAAAGGGAATCCATCGTCTCATGGAAAACAAATGACAGTATGTGTTGCCAGCGAGAAAATTTGAACTTTCGAGAAAACTGGTATCTTGGGAAAATTGTATTTGCCAGTATGAGTTTGACAGCTTCTTAATCCTTAAAGAGTTTTCTGATGAGATTGGTGGTGATATAAATGAACGCAATTGTAAAAAATCCTCTAATGAAAGGTCCGTATTTGGAAGACCTGCATAACTTAGTGAACCGATATTTTCCAAATGAGGAAGACAGGTTTCAAAACTATGCCTAGGAAAAAGAATCAAAGGCCGAGAGGCACCTGGGTGGCTCAGTCAGTTGAGCATCTGACTTTGGCTCAGGTCACGACCTCACAGTTCATGTGTTTGAGCCCCGTGTCGGGCTCTGTGCTGGTAGCTCAGAGCCTGGAGCCTGCCTCACATTCTGTCTCCCTCTCTCTGCTCTTTGCCCACATGTGCTCTGTCTCTCTCTCAAAAATAAATAAACATTTAAAAATTAAAAAAAAAAAGAATCAAAGGCCGAAACTGATCAATACACTGCCGTGTAACAGATTACATAAAGTTCATTGGTATGATTTGGGTTCACACTGCAACTAACTTTTATGAAACTACCATTTGTGGATGTTTAATGTAGTATCAAAGAAGAGTATCATCAATTATCTGAAAAAGACATTAAAATATCCCTCCCTTTACAAGTACATATCTGTGTAAGGGCAGATTTCCTTATATATATCACACGAGACTGACTACAGAAGCAGATAGGACAATCTAACTGTAGGGGCGCCTGGGTGGCTTAGTCGGTTAAGCATCCGACTTTCACCTAGGTCATGATCTCGTGGTTCTTGGGTTCGAGCCCCGCATCGGGCTCTGTGCTGACTGCCAGCTCAGAGCCTGGAGCCTGTTTCAGAGTCTCTGACTCCCTCTCTCTCTGACCCTCCCCTGCTCATGCTGTCTCTCTCTCTCTCTCTCTCTCTCCTAGAAATAAATAAAATTAAAAAAAAAAAAAGACAATCTAGCTGTATTCTAGCCAATCCATGCCTAAAGAGATTTGCCAAAAAAAAAAAAAAAAAAAGGAAACCAAGGCTACTCTAAATCATTTATGTTTTGAAAATGTTGCTATTCTTTGCTAAAAATGTTATCGGTGCTAACATGGAATGAGTTTATTATTGGCTTTTATACTTAAAAACAAAAATCTTGGTTTTAATTTTGAATATGGGAAATATTGATGCATATAACCCCTGTAAACAAAAGCTCTCTGGGCCCTCAATAAGTTTTAAAGCTATAAAGAGATCCTGAGACCAGAAGATTTTAATTTTTTTAATTTTTTTAATGTTTTATTTATTCCTGAGAGACAGAGAGAGACAGAACATGAGTGGGGGAGGGGCAGAGAGAGAGGGAGACACAGAATTGGAAGCAGGCTCAAGGCCTGACACGGAGCTCAAACTCAGGAACGGCAAGATGATGACTTGAGCTAAAGTCGGACACTTAACCATCGGAGCCACCCTGACGCCCTGAGACCAGAAGATTTTTAAATCGTTGCTTCATGAGACAAAGAAAAAAAAAGAAAGAGACAAAATGGTGGTCACTACAGGGGAAGCAGGTGAGAGGATCTAGATTAAAGAGTGCACTTATTGTGATGAGCGCTGAGTAATGTAGATTTGTTGAATTGCTGTATTGTACACCTGAAACTAATATAACACTGGATGTTAACTATACTGGAGTTAAAATGAAAAACTTAAATTAAAAAAAAAAATCACTGTTCCACAATCTCAGCACGCCCCCCCCTCCCCCCACCACCTTTCCTTTGAGCCTAAGATACCCATCCATCTGAGACGGGCCTTATTTCTTTCTCCTGCTGGACCTTCATATCCTGGGGGCGCCATGTTCCTGGGACCTCAGAAAGGCGAGGAGCCCCACCGCTGAGCAGTGTGTGTGCTCACTCTGGGTCTCTGAGGAAGTCATGTCTCTACTCACCCCCACCATCTACCCCACTCGTAAGTAAGTCCCTTCCTCTTCTAGGGTTTAGGCTCCAGTTTAGTGGGGTGAGGGCAACTCACCACTGGAAACTGGCTTTCTACTGTCAGAGAATCCAATCAAGATATCTCCTTGAGCCCAGTCCCCTGTGCTGCACCTGCCCAGGCCTGTTAAGAAAGTCTTCGCACCAGGACCAGGCCTGGGGTAAGGCTTGGGAGGCACTCACATTAAGTGCAGATCTTAAGGAGATGCTGAAGACCTCAGTAATCAAGATAAATAATAGTTCATGCAATATCTTTTTTTTTTAATGTTTTTTTTTTATTTATTTCTAGGAGAGAGAGACAGCGTGAGCAGGGGAGGGTCAGAGAGAGAGGGAGTCACAGACTGAAACAGGCTCCAGGCTCCGAGCTGGCAGTCAGCACAGAGCCCGACGCGGGGCTCGAACCCACAAACCGCAAGATCATGACCTAAGCGAAAGTCGGAAAGTCGGACACTTAACGAACTAAGCCACCCAGGCGCCCCTCATGCAATATCTTTTAAAAACTCGAAATCAGTATTACACTCGGTTCTTTTTGCCTCAGGGTCTAATAGGGCCCTTTCTGGCATTGCTACGATCCTGTGCCTTCATTTAAGATTTTGGTATTTCGTTCATCACAAAATTTTGTGTTAGTTGATTTTTTAAAGGTTTTCTCACTATGTGAATGGAACACACACGCGGGTTAGCCCACCTCAGGTGCTCAGTCAGTCACTCATGCATTCACTGGGCAGCCACTCACTGCTCCAGGCCTGGGTCAGAGTGCTGAGGCCTCAGAGTGCTCAGGCCCCGTCTCCACCCGTAAGTGGCTCACAGACCATTTTGCAAAAGAGAGATTCGGAAGTCGACAAGTGTGAAGTATGATCATGGTGGAGGTTCCAGAAGTTGGGGTAATTCTGAAATGGTGCCCATACCCAGACTTGGGGGTCAGACTTGAGGGTCTCATGCTGAAGGAAGAGAAGGAGTTAGTCTGATGAGGAGCCCCAGGCAGAGGGACAGACTGTGCAGAGGCCAGGAAGAATAGCAGAAGATGGGCCTTGTTCTCAGGGAACTTGAGACGCTTGGTTTAGTTAACACTTAAAGTGTGTGTGTTGAGGGGGCCGGTGAGGAGAGACAGGGCCTACAAAGTTAGTATCAGTCAACTTAAGAAGAATCTTAAGGGGCGCCTGGGTGGCTCAGTCAGTTAAGCATCTCACTCTTGATTTAGGCTCAAGTCATGTTCTGAGAGTCATGAGGTAGAGCCCCGAGTTTGGCTCTGTACTGGGTGTGGAACCAGTTTGGGATTCTCTCTCCCCCCATCCCTCTCTCTCTCTGCCTCTCCCCACCTCACACCCTCTAAAGAAAAAAAAAAAAAAAAAAGATAAGAAGCTTAGTTGAGCAACTAAATGCTGTGTGAAACTTGTTTGTACCCTGATTCAAAGTAACTGTAAAAAGGGGTGCCTGGGTGGCTCAGTCGGTTAAGTGTCCAATTTCGGCTCAGGTCATGATCTCACAGCTTGTGAGTTTGAGCCCTGCACTGGGCTCTGTGCTGGCAGCTCAGAGCCTGGAGCCTGCTTCGGATTCTGTGTCTCCCTCTCTCTCTGCCCCTCCCCTGCTTGCACTCTGTCTCTGTCTCTCAAAAATAAATAAACATTCAAAAATTTAAAAAAAAAAAGACCTATAAAAAGTTTTTCTTAGATGATTGGAAGAACTCAAGCATAGACTAAGTATTAGATGGAATTCAGAAATTAATGGTAATTTTGTTAGGTGTGATTATGATATTATGGTTCTATATTTTTATATTTTTGATTCCTTATCTATTAGGTATACATAGTAAAGCATTTATAGGTAGGATTATATGGTATCTAAATTTTGCTTTAAAATATCCCAGGAAAGGGGCGCCTGGGTGGCTCAGTCACTTAAGCGTCTGACTTCAGCTCCCGTCATGATCTCACCCCTCGTGAGTTCCAGCCTCGCATCCGGCTCTGTGTTGATAGCTCAGAGCCTGGAGCCTGTTTTGGATTCTGTGTCTCCCTCTCTCTCTGCTCCTCCCCTACTCATGCCTTGATTCTGTCTCTCAAAAATAAATAAACATTAAAAAAAATTTTTTTTAATCCCAGGAAAACCAGTGTGGGGGGGGTATTCTTGGGCTAAACCCCTGTCTCTGCCTAAAGCTCTGCCCCCGGTGACTCCAGTACCCATCGCCCTAGCTCTTCCTACTTCTGCTGCCTTCCCAGATCCTGTGAGTCCTCCTCCCTTAGCCTTCACCCCCAACTTAGGACCCAGCTGTCCCCTTGTAGTCTTGGAACCCTTTGACATCACCCAAACCAGCTGAGTCTCTTCTGGGTTTTGAGGGCTTTCTTCATGCTTCCCTCACTCTCTCTGCCTGCTGCCTACTGGTCACTCTTTAAGACTGCTCTGGGAGCACCTGGGTGGTTCAGTCTGGCTTCGGCTCAGGTCATGATCTCATGGCTCATGAGTTCAAACCCCACATCAGGCACACTGCTGTCAGCGCAGAGCTGGCTTCAGATCCTCTGTCCCCCTCTCTCTTCACCTCTCCGCTGCTCTCTTTCTCTCTCTCCCTTAAAAAGAAATAAACACTGGGGCGCCTGGGTGGCTCAGTCGGCTACGTGTCCAACTTCGGCTCAGGTCATGATCTCACAGTTTGTGGGTTTGAGCCCCGCGTCGGGCTCTGTGCTGACAGCCAGCTCGGAGCCTGGAGACTATTTCAGATTCTGTGTCTCCCTCTCTCTCTGACCCTCCCCTGCTCACACTGTCTCTATCTCTCTCTCAAAAATAAATAAAACATTAATTTAAAAAAAAAGAAATAAACATTAAAAAGAAGAAGACGATGATGACAACGACGACGACGACTGCTCTGGCACCATTTTCTCCAGCTGCTTTCTCCTAAACCTACCTGCCTCTTTCACACCCTGCTCTCTGTCCCTAGACCTGGTTAAGTGCTCATCCTCTGTGTTCCCATCGCTCACAGCTTCTCAGTGCCCTCCTGCCTCCAGTAGCACGTCATCTGCTACTAGCCAGTAGCCCCTGGAAGGCAGAGAGCACGTCCACGCATTCACCCGACAGTCACCAATGTCCCGTCGGGGGCCGGGCACTTTGTTGGAGAAGCTGCACGAATAGAACAGGCAAGACCCCTGGTCTGAAAGAGTTTCCTCTCTAGTCAGGTAAAACACACAAAAACAAGTAGACAGAGAAAATGACACAGTAATTTCAAATCGTGATGAAATTTGAATGAAATTCAATGAAATGAAAGAAATTAAAATAGTGACTTGATGAAGTTTGGGTAATGGGCTGCTTTATCCGACTGAGCCACCCACGCACCCCTTAAGGGCTGCTTTAAATAGAGTAACCAGGGAAGACTTCTCATAGGAGGTGACCTATAAACAAAACCAGAGGAAGGTTTACCAAGAGGCCAATGAAGTGTAAGCTTCAAGGCCCCTCCCTAGGTCTTATATCTAATTGTGTGTTTGCAATTTGGTAGCATTTCTTCAAGAGGGCCTCCAAAATTGTATAACCTTGGGGCGCCTGGGTGGCTCAGTAGGTTAAGCGTCCGACTTCGGCTCAGGTCGTGATCTCACGGTTCGTGGGTTCAAGCCCTGTGTCGGGCTCTGTGCTGACAGCTAGTTCAGAGCCTGGAGCCTGCTTCGGATTCTGTGTCTCCCTCTCTCTCGGACCCTCCCCTGCTCATGCTGTCTCTCTCTCAGAAATAAATAAAACATTAAAAATGCTTAAAAATAATAAAAAGACAAAATTGTATAACCTTTAGAGTCCATATCTTTCTCTGGCTGAAATCTAAAAAGTGAGAAGGAACAAGTCTAGAGAAAATCTAGAAGACTATTCTAGGCAAAGTGTATCATGTGCAAAGGGCCTGCAGCAGGAGTAAGTTGATCATATTCCAAGATAAGTATAAAAGAGTCATGTTCGAGGAACTGAAAAGCCAGTGCGGAACTAGGGGAGCGAGAAATGGGACGATCTGGATGAGATCAGAGGGCCACACACTCAAACGATTCCTAAGCCATGGTGAGGAGTCTGCATTTTATTTGATGAGCACTGGAGAGCCCCTCGAGTATGTCAAGTGGGCAAGTCACATGATCTGACCCCCCAACTGCAGGACAGAGAACAGACGACAGGGGACAAAGTGGAAGCAGGGAGACCATTTGGGAGGCAAGAGATGGCGGTAACATGGACCACGAAGTGGCATTTCCTATTCCTCTCCATCGCCAGCATCCAGCACAAGCTGGGTCAGAGCAGGAGCTGGACAAACATTTGTTGTGTAAACAAATACCTAGCAACCAACAACCTTGACCTCTTTGCGAGAGCTGCAAGAGGAAAGACTCAAGAAGAGGGTCGAGGCCTGACCCACCCCATGACAGAAGAGGACCAGTAGGGGCGCCTGGGTGGCTTTGTCAGTTAACTGAATGACTCTTCATTTTGGCTTAGGTCATGATCTCATGGTTCGTGAGATCGAGCCCCGCGTTGGGTTCTGTGCTGACTGTGCGGAGCCGGCTTGGGACTCCCTCTTTCCCTCTCTCTGTCCCTTCCTCACCTGTGCTCTCTCTCTCTCTCTCTCTCAAAATAAATAAACAAACTTTAAAAAAAGAAGAGGAAGAAGAAGAGAAAGAAGAGGAAGTGGAAGAAGAAGAAGAAGAAGAAGAAGAAGAAGAAGAAGAAGAAGAAGAAGAAGAAGGAGAAGAAGGAGAAGAAGAACTAGAAGAAGAAGAAAAGAGAGTACCAGTAGCTGCACGCTCCCCAGAGCAGCCTCCACACAGGGCAGAATGAGCCCTAACAATCTTTTTTTTTTTTTTTAATTTTTTTTAATGTTTTATTTATTTCTAGGAGAGAGAGAGAGAGAGACAGCGTGAGCAGGGGAGGGTCAGAGAGAGAGGGAGTCACAGACTCTGAAACAGGCTCCAGGCTCTGAGCTGGCAGTCAGCACAGAGCCTGACGCGGGGCTCGAACCCATGAACCGCGAGATCATGACCTAAGCGAAAGTCGGACGCTTAACCGACTAAGCCACCCAGACGCCCTGAGCCCTAACAATCTTACTACTCAAATTGTGGTTCTTGGACCAACAGCATCAGTATCACACATGAGTTCATTAGAAATACAGAATCTCACACTCCACCCCAGACCTGCTGTATCAGAATCTGTATTTTAACAAGATTCCCAGGGGGTTCGAGTGTGCATTGAAGTTTGGTGGTGTGCTTCAACACACTGACAGCCACACACTCAACTAATCTATCACCTTCCATGGCTCCCCATTGCCCAGGACCAGGTCCAAGCTCCTCTCACACCTTGTCTTCTGCCAGCGTTTTTTGTTTTTTTTTTTAATTTTTTTTTATGTTTTATTTATTTCTGAAAGAGAGAGAGAGCGAGCATGAGCAAGGGAGGGTCAGAGAGAGAGGGAGATACAGAATCTGAAACAGGATCCAGGCTCTGAGCTGTCAGCACAGAGCCTGACGTGGGGCTTGAACCCATGAACTGTGAGATCATGACCTGAGCTGAAGTCGGATGCTTAACCAACTGAGCCACCCAGGCGCCCCTGCCAGTGTTTTTTAAACACCTCACCCTGGATTCCAGCCACACTGAACGCTTTGCCGCTTCTCTAAAAACTCCATTTCTTCTCAAACCTCTGTGTCTTTGCACATGTGGTTGGGCCCCAGTTGAGTGCTTTTTGCCTATTGCTTTACCTAGCAAAATCTTACTCATCTTTTTAAGACCCAGTCTTAAGAATGCTTTTCTTAAGACACCCTCCCTGACTGCCCAGAGCAGAATGAGTGGGCTTCTTCTCTGGGTCACCATGGTCCTGGGCAATGTTCCTCAGTAGAGCACCTGGTACAATGGATTGTTAAGTATTAATTTCTATGGCCATTTCCTCACCAATCTGGAGCTTCCGGAGGGCAGGGACTAGACCTTTTTCATCTCTTTATTTTCGATGTCAGATATTGGGGACTGAATGAATGAGTGACCAAGCCCCCGATGACTATACAGAAGAAACCGACATGAAGGAAATGTGTCCAGTCTCTCTGGGGGAGGCATTGTAGGAGGGGGAGAACAACCCCTTTCTAGAGTCAGAAACACCCGGGTTCTCTACCTGCTCTGCCATTTGCTTGCTGTGTGACCTTGGGCAAGTGACCTTCACCTCTCTGAACCTCAGTTTCTTCAACTGCAAAATTTTGCAATTTTAACAATGTTCCAAAAATAAGCATGCAAAGTGGTCGCAATGGCCAGGCAGCCCCCTCTTCCCATTGGCTCAGCCACATAAAGCCAGGGTAGGAAGGGAATGAGCATTTAGAGGGAAAGAAGGCTGCAGCTCAGACCAGTCGAGTTTACATGCAGGCACAGCTCCCTGATGGCTCCAGGCCGGACAGCAGCCCAGGCCCAGCTCTCAGCTGGGAGTTGGCGAGGGGAGCCATAAATATTCATGGAGGCAGAAGAATTCTGCTCTCTGAATCTCCCACCCTCTACCTTTCAGAGCCTTCAGCCCCAACCACCTCCCATTCCCCTTCTGTCTGGGAACCTCATCAGCCCCTAGGAACCTGGAGAAAGGACTCTCATCCTCAGCTGAACACTCAGAGGGGAGGGATCACCCAGATCTGGGCAACAGAAAAGTATGTGCTAGTTACTTCCCCAGTAACTGGGTCGGGAAGTTGGGTTTACCAGTCAGACTGGCTCCTAACGTTTTGGGGTCATTTGGGGTCAAAAGTACAAAAGCCTAAATATTTATAAGCTATAGATCACTCACATCCAAGTTCATGCATATCTCATGCAACAGCAGCTCCTCACAGCACTGCAAGCCTGGGGCAAGTGGGTGTGGGAGGGACACCGGCTTCAAGTGGGCATTTACACATGGATCCAAAAACTCCTTGCCTTGTGGGGAGGGCCTGACAGGAGGGGGTCAACAGCCAGCCTACCTAAGCTCAGGGCAGTAGGCATCATTCACTGATTAAATATACAGACACTTCTTCCCCATGATCACATTGCCTCCTCAAGGCAGTCTTGCAAGGTGAGTTTCACAAAATGCCCATTTTTTCAGAAAAGAAAGTGAGGTCAGAGACTTGTCCACTGTCACACAGCTAAAAAAGTGGCAGATGGGATTTTGAACTCCATGGCCCATCTCCTAAGCCAGGCCATGGCCCCTGCTGGAAGCAAACCACTCAATGGCCAACTTATCTGCTCACAAGACTGTCCTATGGCCTGAGAACAGGAATGAAGCAAAGGGAGGGGGAGGGTCTGCTCTGCATCCGTATCACTTCTACCAGGCAGCGCTGGAGCCAGAATCAAATCCTGGTTCAAACCCTAAACTCACTCCATGACTCTGAGTCTCTGTTTCCTCATCGGTAAACTAAAGATTTAAAACTGGGTCAAAGAGAGGGGGGATGGGCTAAATGGATAATGGGCACTAAGGAATCTCCTCCTGAAATGATTGTACTATATGCTAACTAACTTGGATGTAGATTTAAAAAATAAATTTTAAAAAATGGGTCAAAGAGAAAAGGAAATGAAGACTACAACCCCATTTACAATGGCAAGGAATTAAAGAAGACACAGGAGCACCTGGATGGCTGTCGGCTGAGCATCTGAGCACTGATTTTGACTCAGGTCACGCTCCCAGGATTGTGGAATCCAGCCCTGCATCGGGCTCTACACTAAACGTGGAGCCTGCTTAAGCTTCTCTCTTTCTCTCCCTCTGCCCCTTTCCTCCACTCCCACTCTCTCATTCTCTCTCTCTCAAAAAATGGAAAAAAAGACACAGATAAATGGAAAAACATGTCGTGTTCACGTATTGGAAGATAATACCATTACAACGTCCATCCTACCCAAGTGGTCTACGGATTCAATGCCCTATCAAAATCACAGTGACATTTTTTGCAGAAACAGAAAACAAAATCCTATACTTCATGTGAAATCTCATCTCAGAGGACCCCGAAGAATCAAGACAATCCCGAGAGAGAAGAACAAAGCTGGAGGCCTCACACTTCATGATTTTAAAATATATTGCAAAGTATAATGATCAAAACAGCATGGTGGGCATAAGGAGCGATATATACAGATCAGTGGAAGAGAACGGAGAGTCCAGAAATAAACCCTCACATAGATGGTCTTTGACAAGCGCACCAGGACGGCACAATGGGGAAAGGAGAGCCTCTCCAACAAACGGTGAGGGGAAATCTGGATACCCAGGAGCAAAAGAATGAAGATGGACCCTTATCTTATACCACAAACAAGTATTAAGACAGATTAAAGATCTAAACATGAGGCCTGCAACTATAAAACTCCTAGAAGAAAACATAGGGACATAGCTTCATAACACTGAAATGAGCAACAATGACTTGCATATGATGCCAAGACCACAAGAAACAAAAGCAAAAATAGACACATGGGGCTCTGTCAAACTTTAAAAATGTCTCTAGCAGGGGCACGTGGGTGCCTCAGTCAGTTAAGCGTCCGACTTCGGCTCAGGTCATGATCTCGCAGTTTGTGAGTTTGAGCCCCACATCGGGCTCTGTGCTGACAGCTCAGAGACTGGAGCCTGCTTCGTATTCTGTGTCCCCCTCTCTCTCTGCCCCTCCCCCCTCTCAAAAATAAATAAACATTAAAAAAATTTTTTAATTAAAAAAATAAAAATGTCTCTAGAAAAGAAAACAGTCAACAGAGAAAAAGGCAGCCTACAGAATGGGAGAAAATATTTGCAAACCATATATTGGAAAAGGGGTTAATATCCAGAATACGTAAAGAACTCTTACAACTGAATAACAACAAAATAATAGTAACTGGTTTTAAAATGGAGCAAAGGACTTCAATAGATTTCTCCAAAGGAGATATGCAAATGGCGAACAAGCACATGAAAATATGCTCGACACCACTAATCATCAGGGAAAAAAACCACATTGACATTATCACCTCACATTTGGTGGGACAGCCACTATCAAAAAGGCAGAAAATAACAAGTGTTCGTAAGGATGTCCAGAAATTAAAACGCTTACCTACCACTGGTGGGAATGTAAAATGATACAGCTACTATGGAAAACAGTTCAGAGTTTCCTTAGAAAATTAAAAATAGAACTACCATGACTCAGAAATTTCACTTGGGTATACTTCCAAAAGAACTAAAAACCAGATTTTGGGCTCAGTCAGTTAGGCATCCAACACTTGATTTCAGCTCAGGTCTTGATCTCACAGTTGTGAGATCGAGCCCCACATTGTGAAGCCTGCTTAAGACTCTCTCCCTCTCTCCCTCCCTCCCTCCCTCTCTCTCTGTCTCTCCCTTTCTCCCTGTGCCTCTCCCCCAGACTCTCACTCTCTCTCTCAAAAATAAAAAACAAAATTAAAGCAAACACTTTTTAAAAAGGAAGAAAAGAAAACAAGATCTTGAAGAAATATTTGCACACCCACGTTCATAGCAGCACTATTCGCACTACCAAGAGGTAGAAGCTACCCGAATGTCCATCGACAGATGAATGGATAAACAAAATGTGGTCTGTATGTACAATGGACTACTATGTAGCCTTTAAAAGGAAGGAAGTTCCCCTGCATCTGGGTGGCTCAATCCATTAAGTGACTGACTCCGGCTCAGGTGGTGATCTCACGGTTTGTGGATTCAAGCCCCGCATCAGGCTCTGCGACAGCTCAGAGCCTGGAGCCCACTTGGGATTCTGTGTACCTTCCCTCTCTCTACCCCTCCCCCCTCTTAAAAATAAACTTAAAAATTTTTTTTAAATGGCAGATACTGGGGCGCCTGGGTGGCTTAGTCGGTTAAGCGTCCGACTTTTGCTTAGGTCATGATCTCGCGATTCGTGGGTTCGGACCCCGCGTCGGGCTCTGTGCTGACTGCCAGCTCGGAGCCCGGAGCCTATTTCAGAGTCTGTGTCTCTCTCTCTCTCTCTCTCTGACCTGCCCCTGCTCACGCTTTCTCTCTCTCTCAGAAAAAAAAAAAAATTAAAATAAATTAAAATAAAACAAGATAGTTTAATCATTTCCCTTCTGTGAGTCCTACTTTTCTCATGTAGAAAATGACATAATACCAGCACTGACCTCACAGGACAGTCCTTGAGGTTGAAGGCAGATAAACCTCTAAACTGTTGGGCATATAGTAGGTGCTCAGTAAGTGAGTTACTTCTATTCTGACCTCCCCTATTGCTTGACACTTGATGGAGTGGTTTTGCTACCATTTCTCCAAGAAGCAGAGGATTTGAGGGGGGAATTAAGGGAGCAAATGTCCTGACCTCTGGGCAATTCTGCACTGGGCTCCCCAGTTTTTAATACAAGGAGTCCAATACCACGTGGGGTACATTTATGGGCAGATGAATGGAATTCTTTGTCTGGGAGAGGTCAGGGTCAGGGTATAGGGCCCTAGAGGTGGGGCTGGTCTGGGTGCCAGATTTTCCCACTTTCCATTCTCACAGAGGGCCCATCCCTGACCCCAGGAACATATATTGTGCTGGTGAGGCTTGGTTTCTGCTCAGCTGGTCTAGGACATCCTTGTGGAGTTGGGGGACCCTGAACCTGGCCTGGTTCTTTCTTTCTGGCTCCCAAATACCCAGAGGGCATATGTGAGTCTCCCTCCTTCCTCCTTGCTTCTGAGAAGTAGGGCAGGGCAGGGGGAGGGAGTGGAGAGGCACTTCTGCCGGCTTCCTCAGCGCTTCCGTTATACCAGGAATCATACCAAAGGACTACACCTCCCACCCTGGGGTGCGTCCTGCCAGTGCCCTCATGGGTGCCTGGCCCAAGGGAAAACATAGGGTACAGGCCAGAGGTCTCAAGGTCACACAGACAACGATCTTCACAGGGTCTGCTCTTTTCTATCTGTGGTTTGGCTCTCGGCCGCCTCCCTTTCTTCATTTGCAAAATGGTGATAATAAAACCTCCCTCAGCAGGTCGACAGAATGAAGCAATCTACACGAGTGGTTATTGCTCAGTAACTGTGAGCTCCTCCCGCCCCCCTCAGAAAATGTTTGTTGAGTGAATGAATGAGTAAACAAATCAGCCATGCACCAAACCAGCAGCAACCGGGGGTAGCTGACGAGAAATCGCAGGACTTGGGATCAAAGGGTGTGGACTCTGGCCTCAGCCGCACCCCCCACCATCTTCCTGTCTCTTCCCTGCTCTGCACCTTGTGATACGCCTCTAAAAAGTGAGGGGGGCAGGGGCAACTTCAAGCATTGTTGTAAAAAGAAAGTAAGATGGTTAGGAGTGATAAAGGTTTGGAAACAATAAAGCACTTGGTAAATTAAAATGGACTTTAAGAACTATAACGGGGCTGCACAAATGTTTGACTTGCTTCTCCCATCAGCCAACTGAGCTTAGCACCAAAAGCGGGCCCTAAGGGTCCCCCTCCTGCAGAACTAAGGAGGTGGGGAGGTGGGGAGGAGGTGGGGAGGTGGGGAGGTGGTGATCTTCCCCTCACAGATTCTCTCTCTCTCTCTCTGGATCCTCGTTGGCTGAAGACACAAGGGAAGAAAGCACACCAACGTCACAGCTGGTTTGGTTAGCGATTCTGCTTCTAGGAACTGCTGGGCTGTACCAGACCCACCCGAGGTGGGTCGTGCTCCAGACACATGCGACTAGAGCTGAAGCCAACTCCCCAGGCCACACACCGCACAACCACAAGCACACGCGCGCACACAGAGATACACCAGAGATTTCTCTCCCCTCCCACCATGCTGCCAAGGAACCCAGTGGTGACTGGTCAGAGAGCTGGCTGGGCTGGGGACCCAGGATTTGCCCTTCTGGGAATGGGCACCATCCCTAACCCTGACACACCACACAGGAGCAGTCAGGGAGTGCTCCCATGCCTTAGGGCAGCTGGCCCCCCTGCACGGGGGTGGGGGAGACAGGGAGTAGGAGGGGCTGCTACTGACCACCGGGAGAACCCCCTTCTCCCCAACAAGGCCTTATTCACAGGCCTAGGCTGTGGAGTCAGGAGTCCAACTGTAAAAGGACTGTCAGACGGGATCCTTGCCTTTCATCACCCCCCCTTCCCACCCCGCTACCAACCAGGAGCAGAAACTCCATGCTGGAGGCACATTTGGTCGCTAATGCCACAGACTATCATTCCTTGGTCCAAACCTTCATCGGACAGATGGGAAAACTGAGGCCCAAGAAGAGAAAAGATTTGCCTGAGGTGACAACGGGATCGGGGGGGGGGGGGGGAGGGGGCAGAACTGGGGCCAGATGCTGGGCCTCCGGCTTGCTATCCTTTCTAAGTACAACGTATTACTTTATCATTGATCTATTCGTTTATGAATGAATGAACAAAACAATGAAGAAACATTCTTCACCTGTAGGGGGTTTACAGTAATGATAACGGTACAGTAGGTAAACACTGGCTCACTTCAGCACAGCATGTCTCGACTGACAAAGCATTTTCCCACCCGGCCTCTTACTCCACAAACCTGAAGGTCAGTACATTGAACCCCAATCTACAAAGGAGGAAACCGAGGCCTCCTGAGTGGCCCAAGGTTCCAATTCGTCAGCAAGAACTAAAATCAAAATCGTGGCTGTCCACCTGAGGCCCAGGGCCATTTTCTTCGTGTCCGGGGCAGATTTCTTTCATTGGCTGGGTTGTCAGTACCTAGAAGCAGGGACATCTCTGTCTTTTGTTTTCCTGGCACCTGTACACGTGCGCACACGTGCGCGCACACACACACACACACACACTCCAGTACCTGGAACACAGCTGTATATTCAACCCGAGCAGAATCAGAGCTGCCTGAATGCTTGAGGGGAGACTCAACTGGCTTCCTCATTCTTCACAGGTGAGCAAGTGTTTGGACAAGAGCCCTGGTTCACCAAGCCCATCTCTGGACCCCGTGCCAGCAAAGGACAAGGGGAGACCAGCCTGTGCCCTGGCCCTAGCACCCGGGACCCGCTGTGAGAAACCAGCTGTGAGCCAGGCCCTCTGTACACATAACCTGGGCATCTTCGTCGTCCCCCAGGAAGGCCTAGCACCTCGTGAGCTCCTGAGCACCCAGCCCTGTAACGTACCCTGTGCTTCTCCCAACAGTCCCGCTGAGGAGACGGCGTCACCCTCATTCGACGACGCAGGAAACTGCAGAAAGGGAGTACAACTTGGCCAAGGTCACACAGCTCATGGAGTGGATGGCATTCAGCTCCCGGAGATCTAGATAGCCCCCATCATCACCCTTACCAGCCCCCAGTGAGGTTTCTGAGGTCACTTCCACACCTTGGTGTGGCCTTGGCCTCACACAACCAAAGAAGGGAGCTGGATTTCCTGGTAAGTTTGGTCATGAACAATCCTTTCTAAACACGAACAAGACTCGGGGCCCCGGGGAAGATGCCAAAACACCCATTTGCTTAGGCGCGGGCTAGGGGCATGGCCTCAGTCTCCTGAGTACATGTTCACATGCCTCCCCCGTGCCCAGCTGCAGCTGGGAGCCCACCCCCCTTACCTGTATCAGGAGAGTGGCTGCAGCAGCAGAATCTGAGTGTCTGTCTGGAGACCTGGCCTCCGTGCTATCTGGAAATTGCAGAAGTGAGGAAACAGAACACACCACTGCCAAGTCACCCCCCGGAGGAAATACCGTGACCCTGGGGCTCCTCCAACAGATGGTATAGAAGCCTCCAAGCTGGGTCACTGGGCCCGGGCCACTGCTCAGAGGGTTCTCACAGAGCCAGGGGCAGGGCAGGGCGTGGGCAGCGGCCAGCGTGCGGGGAGCTAGGGTAAGAGAGAGAGAGCAGAAAGTGAGAGGGCATACTCTTAGGAGAGAGAGAAGCTGAGCATGAGAGCGAGGAAGAGAGAAGTGAGTGACCGAGAAAACAGAGCAAGAAAGGGAACGAGGGGGACAATCAGGAAAGAAGTGAGCGACGGAAGGAGAGAGGCACACAGCGAAAGGCAGACAGATGTAAACACAGACAGAACATGAGAGGAATGAGGGAGACGCGAGAGCAGGAACCCAGGGAATTAAAAGAGAACATGACGAGACAGACAGAGAGTATGTGCTTGGTTGCACATGCGTGCACATCTGCGTGTCTATGGATGGGTGTGAGAGGAAAAAATGAAAAAAAAAGCAGAGAGGGAGAGACAGCTAGAACACGAGGGAGAAGGGAGGAGCTCAGAAGAGCTGCCGTGGTCAGTGGTGTGGCGTGACTGGGCTGGGCATCACTGGTCACCAAGCAGCACCAAGCCCGCGGAGCCCATGGGGACAGTGTGCTGAGGGGCTATAGGAGGGAGAAGGCGTCGCAAGACCCTGAGCAGGAGTGCCAGTTCATGGGAATAAGTGAGGGTGAGTAGGTGTGGACAAGGGAGGGGCGAACACAGAGGAGTTTGTGAATGTGAGTGAGTGCGTGTGTGCATGAGAAAGTCAGTTGGGTGGAGGCTGTGTGTGGACGTCAGTGAGAGATGGGCCAGAGCTCCCTGCCTCAGTTTCTAATCCATTCACCCACTCATTCATTCAGTCAGGAAATACTGAATATCAGGCACCAGGCACTGTAGAAGACACTGTCTACAAAAGCAAGGTGCTCACGCATCAGTCAAATCCAACACCCTTCTACAGAGAGGGAAGCAGGTCTAGACAGGACTCGGGTCCCAAAGCGAGGCAGGTGCAAGGGCCCTGACTCGTCATTCAGGGTCCAGCCTCAGCTCCGCACTGTGTCACTGGGCTAGCTTCCTCCTGCCAACTGGGACCCTGCAACTGTACCTTATCAAAGCCACAAATGGATCTCAAAGGACAAATCACTTTTGACATGTGCCTCAGCCCTGAAGACCTAGAACCAAATGTCTGCCCCTGCCCCAGCTCCATCCCCATCACACACAGGCAGACACGCTCACACCTCTCCCGCGTATAAGCCTTGCACGCTCACGTACCCTCAACGCACACTATCATGCAGACACCAACTTACAATCACATCCCTCCATTCCCACATATACTCACACACTCAGGTGCCCAGATCTGTCACCCCTTACTCATACCCGCCCAGTCACATCTTTCCTCGCGACCATTCACATACACTTCTCCACACTCACCCACCACACACGCTCTCCTTGCACCCTAGCATGTGGTGTTAGGCACTTTGAAGGGGCCCAGTTTGGTCATCCCTCCCCGGCTCTCTCAGAGGCATCTTGAGTCTTGAGTGCCCTGAAACACAAGAGACCATGGTCCACCCATTGCATTGCCAGGGCCCTAGCTCTGCTCCCCAACTCAGTTCCTCTTTCCCAGAATTGGCTTCACCTTCTCAGCCATCCTCCATCCACCACACACCATGAGGGACATCAACCAGCCCCCCGCCCTCTGCCATTTGACCATAGACTCCAAGCACACTCGTCTCAAATCCAGAACTATTTGGCTCAGCCTGTTTTTCAATAGTCCTTGACTCATGCTCTTGTGACAGACGTTTCAGTACCTCTTTTGAGATGATCAATAATCAGGGTAGGTAGGCAGAGATGGTCCACATTTTATTCCTCCTTTTTCTTACACCCACATCCATTCTGTTAGCAAATGTGGAGAGTTCCACTTTAAATTTTTTTTTTTTTATTTCTAGGAGAGAGAGAGAGAGACAGCGTGAGCAGGGGAGGGTCAGAGAGAGAGGGAGTCACAGACTCTGAAACAGTCTCCAGGCTCTGAGCTGGCAGTCAGCACAGAGCCCGACGCGGGGCTCGAACCCACGAACCGCGAGGTCATGACCCAAGCGAAAGTCGGACGCTTAACCGACTAAGCCACCCAGGTGCCCCCAACTTTAAAATATATCCAAACCAGGGGCGCCTGGGTGGCTCAGTCGGTTAAGCATCCAATTTCGGCTCAGGTCATGATCTCATGGTTCGTGGGTTCGAGTCCCGCATCGGGCTCTGTGCTGACAGCTAGCTCAAAGCCTGGAGCCTGCTTCAGATTCTGTACCTCCCTCTCTCTCTGACCTTTCCCTGCTCGCGCTATCTCTCTCTCTCTCTCTCTCTCTCTCTCTCTTTCTCTCAGAAATAAATTTTAAAAAATTTTTAATAAAATATATTCAAACCTGAATCTAAGCAAGCCTTGGGGAACACTCAGTAAGGGTATTTGGGACCTCTGTATACTATCTTTGTTTTCTTTCTTTTAAGTAATCTCTACACCCAACGTGGGGCTCGAACTCATGACCCTGAGACCAAGAGGTGCACACTCCACCGATCAAGCCAGCCAGGGGCAGTGTACTACCTTTGCAATTTCCCATGAATCTATGATTATTCCAAAATAAAGTATTTAAAAAAATAACTAAAAATCCACACAGTGGAAAGGCACTCAAGAGAAGCGTGTTCAAAGAATAATAAAAGTACTAACAATAATAATCCAGTGCTATTTAGCACATGGTGGGCATTTAGTGTGTTTCAGACAGTTGTATCCTATGTAATTGCTCTACATGTGTTATTGTATATATCCTTACAATATTCCTGTGAAGTAGGTGCATTTATCATTATCTCCAATTTAGAGAGAAGGAAATTGAGGCATAGAGAAGCTGAGTAGCTTGTCCAAAGTCACCCACCTTTTATGTGGCAGAGCTAGGATTTAAACCTCAGAGCCCATTCTAGATCTTAACCACTGTGCTGAAGTGCAAATAAATGGGGACAAGAAAACGTGTTAATAATAAAATAAAAAGACATATGTATCAGGGTACTGAAAAGAGATGCACACTCAGATGGACAATCTGAGGACAGAGGGACCCCTTAAAGACTTGAGGGCAGGGCTATAGAACCAGAAGGGACCCTGCAGTACCCCAATACTGCCAACAGTGGGCGCCTTTACCACCCGAAAGGCTCAAGAGCGGAAGCGGTTTCTGGAACCCAAGGGCAGCTATTTGGAGAGCGCTGCCAGGCAGGAGCTGTGACCTTGAGTAGGAAGTTGCAGTAATCCCCCGATGACCTGGCAGAGGAGAGACCAGGAAATAAATACACAAATCTCTCTTTTCTTCCACCCTCTGATGTCTTACCAGTGCCTTCCCTTGGACTCCCCCGGACTCCAATCAGAAGCAAGGGATAAGGGTAATACAGTCCATACAGATCAGCCTCCAGGGGCACAGAGTGGGGTGGAGAAGCAAGGAGATCTGGGGGGCAAAACAGAAGATATCCAGGACAGATATATTCGAGAAAATCAGGGAGAATTTAATATGGACAGAATTTTAAATGATTCTAAGGAATTATTGTTAATTTTATTAAGTGATAATGGGGGTGTGGTTATATAAGAAAGTATCCATATATACGGAATATTTGGAAATGAAGTTGCAGGGAATTGCTTTAAAATATTATAGCAAAATAAAGGGAAAGAGAGGAAGGAAGGGGAATGGGAAGGATGGAATGAGGGGAAGAGAGGGGAGAAGGAAGAATGGAAAAAGGGAAGGAAGGAGGGAGGGAAGGGAGGGACGGAGAAAGGAAAATAATGGGGCAAGATATTGAATCTAGGTGATGGGTGTTGTAGCAGGCTGAATAGTGACCCTCAAAGGTATCAGATCCTAATCCTTGGAACGTGCAAACGTTACCTTATATGCCAAAGATTTTTCAGGTGTTATTAAATTAATGCTCCTGAGATGGGGAGATTGTCTTGAATAATCCAAGTGAGACTTAGTACAATCACAAGTATCCATATAAGAAAGAAACTAAGGGAAATCTGATTATAGATAGAAGAGAAGGCAATGTGGCCACAGAGGCAGGGTGACATGGCCCCACGTCAGGAACGCTGGAAGCCATCAGACGTTGGAAAACAGATTCAGTCCTAGAGGCTCTGCAGGGAGCACACAGCCCTGCTGACTTCCTACCCATTGATACTGATTTTGGACTTCTGGCCTCCAGAACTGTAAGAGAAAAAACGTGTTTGGTTTTTTTTTTAAATGTTTGTTTTTGAGAGAGAGAGGGACAGAGCATGAGCAGGGAGGGGCAGAGAGAGTGGGAGACACAGAATCCGAAGCAACTCCAGGCTCTAAGCTTTCAGCACAGAGCCCAACGTGGGGCTCGAACCCACAAACCGTGAGATCATGACCTGAGCCAAAGTCAGATCCTTAACCAACTGAGCCACCCAGGCACCCTTAAACATGTGTTGTTTGTTTGTTTGTTTTTAGGTTTATTTATTACTGAGACAGAGAGAAACAGAACACGGGTGGAGGAGGGGCAGAGAGAGAGAGACACAGAATCCAAAGCAGGCTCCAGGTTCTGAGCTGTCAGCACAGAGCCCAACATGGGGCTGGAACCCATGAACTATGAGATCATGACCTGAGCTGAGGTCAGATGCTTAACCGACTGAGCCACCCAGGCGCCCCTAAACATGTGTTGTTTTAAGCCACCAAGCTTGTGGTCATTTGTGACAGCAGCTATAGGAAATGAATACAGGTATAAAGAGATTTATTATACTCTTCCCTCTCTTTTTGTGTCTGTTTAAAAACCTTTCTAATAAAGTGGGTGTTGTGCACAGCCAAATCACAGCACTACCTATAAAGTAGGTAGTGCCAAGGAAACAGAATCAGCAAGTTCAACCACCAGTTTACTGGAAATATAGAAGAGTACCGGGTCATAGGGATACACTCAGCAAACTCAGACAAGAGAAAAGGTAAACAACCTGGCCTCCTCAACAAATACATTTTTTAAGTTTATTTATCTATTTTTGAGAAAGAGAATGATGGGGGAAAGGGCAGAGAAAAGGGGAGAGAAAGGATCCCTAGCAGGCTCCACACTGTCAGCCATGCCCAACGCGGAGCTCAAACTCACAACCGTGAGATCATGACCTGAGCTGAAATCAAGAGTCAGACACCTAACTGACTGAGCCACCAGGCAGCCCTAAATACGTTTAATTTAAACTTTAAATAATGATGATGATGATGATAGGTAGATAGATAGATAGATAGATAGATAGATGATAGATAGATGATAGATAGATAGAAAGATTGATAGACAGAACGGACGTATATAGATGGATGGATGGATCCAAAATCTGACCACTTTGCACCATCTCTACTGCTAGGGCCCTGGTCCAAGCCACCATCATCCTTCACCTACCTCACCTAGATGTAGCCCCTCACTGGTCTCCCTTCAACCCTTGCACCCCCTTTTAGTCTGTTCTCAATATGGCAGTGCAGTTGAACCTTTTTTTTTTTTTAACATTTATTTATTTCGGAGAGACAGAGAGAGACAGAGTGCAAGCAGGGGAGAAGCAGAGAGAGAGGGAGACACAGAATCCGAAGCAGGCTCCAGGCTCTGAGTTGTCAGCACAGAGTCCAATGCAGGGCTCGAACCTATGAACTGCGAGATCATGACCTGAGCCGAAACCAGATGCTCAACTGACTAAGCCACCCAGGTGCCCTGCAGTTGAAACTTTTAAACATCAGTCAAATCACATCTTTTCTCTGCTCAAGGAGAAAGGCCCCTGTAAGACTTGCCCTCATCTCCTACTTCTTTCTCCCCACCTTTTAGTCACACTGGTCCTTCTCCTCTGCCTCAACATACTGGGCACACCCTTACTTAGAGCTTTTGCACCTGCTGTGCTGTCTGCCTAGAACATTCTTCCCCCAGACACTCAGAGTTATTCAAATGCCACTTTCCTGATAACCCTAATAAATTGCAGCCATCCCCCAGCATGCTCTAGGCCCCTACTGTGCTTTATCTTTCTCCACAGCAGTCATCTAACACACCATATATTTTAGTTGTTTACTTTGCTCATCATTATCTGACTCTCAACTAAATTCTTAAGTTCCTTGAGAGCAGGAATTTATTTGTAGATACTGATGCAAGTCACTGGCAATTCATTAGGGAAAAAATAATAATAAAACCAGATCCCTACCTCACACTATGTCCAGAATTAAATTCTAACTGGCATAGGGGCGCCTGGGTGGCTTAGTCGGTTAAGCATCCGACTTTCTCTTAGGTCATGATCTCACGGTTCGTGGGTTCGAGCCCCGCGTTGGGCTCTGTGCTGACTGTCAGCTCAGAGCCTGGAGCCTGTTTCAGTCTGTGACTCCCTCTCTCTCTAACCCTCCCCTGCTCACGCTGTCTCTCTCTCTCTCTCTCCTAGAAATAAATAAAAATATTAAAAAAAAAATTCTAACTGGCATAAAGACCTAATTATGGAAAGCAAAATACAAAGAGTTTTGGGGGAAACAATAGAGGACAATACCCTTATGATATAAAGTTTGGGGAAATTTTTTAAAATTAAGACATAGAAATTATAAATAACAAAGAAAAGTTGGATAAATATGACCACATAAAGTTTAAAACCGTGTACATCAAAGCAAAACTGTGTACATCAAAAGATAAAAAGAGGAAGAGACAAGTCACAGACCAGTAGAAAATATTTGCAACGCATGTAACAAAGAATTTTCAAGCATACTATAATATAAATGCCTTCAAATCAGTAACTTAGAGACAAGACCAAAAGAAAAATGGGTCAAGAAAGGAGTAGGCAATTCACAGACGAAAAAGCCTGAATGGCTAAGAAACATAAAAATATGAACAAGAAGGGTATCTGGGTGGCTGAGTAGGTTGAGCGTCTGACTTGGGCTCAGGTCATGATCTCATGGTTTGTGAGTTGGGGCCTGCATCGGGCTCTGCACTGACAGTGAGGATCCCACCTAGGACTCTCTCTCTCTCCCTCTCTCTGCGCCTCCCCCATGCACGTGGGCGTGCATGGGCGCGCACGCTCTCTCTCTCTCAAAATAGATTAATAAACTTAAAAAAATATGATCAACACTTCATGAAATCAGGGGTTCAAATTAAAACAACCAACCATCAGATTGGAAAAAATTAGTCTGCCAATTCCAAGTATTGGGGAGGATGTAGAACAACGGAAACTCTCATTGTGCTGCTAAAAAGATAGTACAAAAGGTACTACCATTTTGGACATTAATCTTAAACTTGAAAATATGCACATCCTTCCTAGGTATACACCAGAAATATTAATATTCTTGTATACAAGGAAACATATATTTGCATGTTTTCACAATGCAATCTTATGCATATGCTAAAGTGAACAGAGCCACATATAATAACATGAACAATAAACATAAATGCTAAATGAAGGAAACAAGCTGCAGGATAAATACAGCATGATACTATTTCTTAAAACTATGGGGCACCTGGGGGGCTCAGTCAGTTGAGCTGCCGACTTCAGCTCGGCTCATGATCTCACAGTTCATGGGTTCGAGCCCCGCGTCTGGGTCTGTGCTGACAGCTCAGAGCCTGGAACCTGCTGCAGATTCTGTGTCTCCCTCTCTCCCTCCGGCTCCCTCTCGCTGCTCTCCCACTCCTGCTCTGTCACTCTCTCTCCCTCAAAATTAAATAAATATTTTAAAAAATAAAAATAAATAAAACTATGACTGCCGATGGACACAATACATATGAACTGATATAGCAAAATAAATTCTGGATATGATGCTCTCTGAGGAGAGAGGGAGAGGGCAGGATAGGTGAGGGCCACAGGGGGCTTCTATTACACCTGTATGTTCGGTTTAATTGGTGGCAGATGCACAGGCATTTGTCATATTTATATATACAAGTCAAGAAATATGCCCCCATCCTATATGGAGATTTACTGGAAAGTTACAGTAATTAAGACAGATGTTATAAACACTCAGACAGACAAACAGAGCCAATGAACAGACTAGAAATAGAATCACTGGAGGCATGGATTACCACAAAGCCAGAGACCCCTGAGAGCCAAAAAGTAACCTGGGCGGTATGTTCCTTCTGAGACCCCTTTCTGGGATGCCAGCCCTGATGCCCAGCAGCCCTGAAGTCTCCTTCCTCCTCACTATAACCTCAGTTTCTCTCTCTGCCACTCTCTGGCTCTCCTGTGCGTGGGTGATCTCTTACTCTCCCTCAAACTTTGGGAGTTCGAATCCCCACTCTGCCATTCAACAACTGGGCCACCCGAGCCTCAGACTCTTCATCTATAAAGTGAGAACAGGGGCGCCTGGGTGGCTCAGTCAGTTAAGCATCCGACTTTGGCTCAGGTCATGATCTCACGGTTCATGGGTTCGAGCCCCGCGTCGGGCTCTGTGCTGACAGCCAGCTCAGAGCCTGGAGCCTGTCTTCGGGTTCTGTGTCTCCCTCTGTCTCTGACCCTTCCCTACTCATGCTGTCTCTCTCTCTCAAAAATAAATAAAGCATAAAAAAAAAAAAAAGCCACTAGCCTCACAGAGGGATTAGGTCTATAAAGACAGACCTTTATAGGCAGCTAGTCCCCATTCTCTTTCTTCTTCCACGTCTTCTCCCATTGTCCTCTCCCTCTCCTGGTCAGGCTGAGTCCCACCTGCACTTGCTCTCCAACACCTGCTCCCCTCCCCCTACCTGTAAGGGGACAGCCTTACCATGTACCTGGCACCAGATCTGAAAGAAAGCCTCAGGGGTGTGACCAGGGCCCTCAAGGCTTCAATCTACTGAACTTTTAACTTGCTTATTTGCCACGTCTTTAAAATATAGAAAAAAATTGGGGTGCCTGGGTGGCTCAGTCAGTTAAGCATCCAATTTCGGCTCCGGTCATGATCTCACTGCTCGTGAGTTCGAAGCCCACGTTGGGCTCTGTGCTGACAGCTCAGAGCCTGGAGCCTGTTTCAGATTCCGTGTCCTCCTCTCTCTCTGCCCCTCCCTTGCTTGTGCTCCGTCTCTCTCTCTCTCTCAAAAATAAACACTTGAAAAAATTTTAATAGAGAAAAAATTAATTGAAAGTAAATTAAAAAGAAGTAGACTCTGGGGTCAGACTTACCTCTGTTTAAATTCCATTGTTTTCTTCCGGCCGTGGGATATTAGGCAAGGTTCTTACCCTCTCTGAGCCTATATATATATCAAAACATAGCTGGAAAATGAGGATAATAGTATATACTTCATAAAGGTAGTACATAATAAAAAAATGCTTGTACAAGCATTGAGCGTGATCTCTGACCCCCAGTGGTCATGTGATGAATGCTAGCTAGCTTTTTTTTTTTTTTTTTTACCAGCTTCTGCTGAGTCCCAGGGCCATCTGGAAGCAGCACTCAGACAGCTAGGGCGTTGGCCTCTCCCATCACACTCCATGATGTGGCCAGGACCCCTAGCATTTCTTCCCGCCCCGCCCATCCCCTCCGCAACGCACAAGCAGGACCCGTGGTGGAATGTTAAAAGTGGGGATGGTCCCAGCCCCTGTCCCAGCTAAGCAGCAGCACCCAAAGGTCCTATGGACCCGATTGGGTGTGATATGTACATGCGGTTGCATTGATGTGTGTGTCCGTGTGCGTAGGAGGGATGTTTGTGTGTCTGTGTGGAGTAGCTTTGTTTGTAGCAAGTGAGCAGGGGGTCTTTTGTGTCTGGACTTGTGTCCTGCAAGGATCCACGTGTTGTGTCTGCCGGTGCTGACGCACCTGTTGTGTGTCTGCAAAGATGTGTGTTTCATCCTGTGGCAACACGCATCATATGAGGGGGATAGTGTCACAATGGCATATTTTGTGTCGTGAAGGGCCGTGGGTTCTACCAGTCGATGTCAAGAGTCTGCTGTGTGTTACGTATTTGTGAAAGGCCATGAACTAGGTCTGTGGGTGTGTTCTGTGTGATATGTGTGAAGGCCATGTCTGTTGATGATTGTGCATTAAATGTCTATGAGGAGGAAAAGGCTGTGTGCCGTGTCTGTGTGACAAAGGAGAGTTGTTTGCCTACAGGGATGTGCTGGTAGGAGAAGAGTCGGGCATACCCCAGCTCTGAGGACCCCTCTAGAGCCTGAACAGCCTCACGGATTCTACGGGGCAAGTAGACAAAGCAGGCAAACGCAACCCTCTTGCCCAGGTCACCAGACTCTTACCTGAGAAGCAGTAGAAACAGGGGTCCAGGAGGTGACAATAAGGCTGAGGAAGAGATGGAGGCCACTGAAAGCATGTCTCCTGCCGGCTTCTCGGAGAACCCAAGAAGTGGGGTAGAGAATAAGGAGGAAGCGGAAGGCAGGCCTAGACCTAGGAATGTGACTCACTTTACGCTCCAGTCCCCATTCAACAGCTGAATAAAGAAATTAGGGGAGGTCTGCCC
This sequence comes from Hyaena hyaena, assembly GCF_003009895.1. NCBI lineage: Eukaryota > Metazoa > Chordata > Mammalia > Carnivora > Hyaenidae > Hyaena > Hyaena hyaena. Next base: position 5,225,251 of record NW_024080635.1, on the reverse strand, counting down.
GCAGGCTCTGCTGGGCAGGGCATAATGCGAGGAAGCCAGCTCCTTGGGTGGGGCCCCAACCCCAAAGACACTGGGAATACCCACATCTAGCCAGGGAGCCTCTCTGCGTGTCAGCTCAGCCAACAGGGGCTGGTCTGTCCCATGTGGAGTGGCTCTGGGAGTAAGGTTTGGACTTGGGCTGGCAGAGAAGGAATTGGGTCCCTTGACTCTCTCTCCCTTGACCTCAATGCCTTTCTTCATGCTTCCCTCGCTCTGAGTGGCTGCCTACTGATCTCTCTTTGCAGACTGCTCTGGGGGCGTCTGGGTGGCTCAGTCTGTTGAGCGTCCAACTCTGGCTCAGGTCATGATCTCACAGTCCGTGCTTTCGAGCCTCACATCGGGCTCACTGCTGTCAGTGCAGGGCCGGCTTCTGATCTTCTGTCCCCCTTTCTCCATTCTTCCCCCGCTCGTGCCCTCTCTCTCTCTCTCTCTAAAAAATAAGTAAACATTATGGGGCGCCTGGGTGGCTCAGTCGGTTAAGCATCCGACTTTGGCTCAGGTCATAGTCTCATGGTTTGTGGGTTCGAGCCCCGCTTCGGGCTCTGTGCTGAAAGCTAGCTCAGAGCCTGGAGCCTGTTTCAGATTCTGTATCTCCTTCTCTCTGACCCTCCCCTGTTCACGCTGCCTCTCTCTCTCTCTCTCAGAAATAAACTTTTAAGAAAGCATATAAATAAATAAATAAATAAATATAAGTAAACATTAAAAAGAAAAAAAAAAAGATACAGCTGTCTCTCTTCAACCTGAATCCTCCATCAGAGTCTTCAGCGAGACCCGAGAATGTCTTTTCACCAAGTTTCCCAGGTGAAATTCCCTCAAGTCTCTGCTTGGAGCAGCCCTGCTGGGCGAGAGGGGCAAAGATCACTACCCGCTGTGCACAGCCCTGTGCCAGGCATCTGCTTTCCCTGATCTCCTTAACCCTCAGGGCAACAAGGTTAAGAGAAGAGGAAGCAGAGGCTCAGGGAAGTTTCAAGACTACTGTCTGTGACGTCAAAGGCGGGCCTGTTGCCTCCATTTACAAGGTTGATTCTTTTTATAAGAAACAGAGTCTCACTAGAAATTTGTAGAACAGGAATGAAGAAAGGTTTACCTTTGTTCTACTGAAGAGGAGGAAGCTAAAGCCCAGAAAGGGGAAATGAGGTGCCAGGATTTACAGAGCTACTCAGCGGGCGAGCAGATACTCGGTAAGGTGACTCTAAGCCCTTTCTGCGGTCATGCCCCCTTCCTCAGGGTCACAGGATGGGGGAGGGGGGGAAGGAGAGGGAAGGAATGGAGACAGGCGAGCCCTGCTTCACTGGGCTCCCATCCTCAGCACAGGCCCAGACTCATCTGCACAGGCCCACGCTCACTCCTACCTCCACTGGGGCCCTAGGGAAGGGAGAGGGGCCAGAAGGCGGGGCCTGGCTGAGGCCATGTGTGGGGGTGGGAGGGCTTAGGTGACTGGGCGTAAGGCAATGACTGATGCTTTAGGTGGTCACACCTCCTTTTCAAGGTACTATTTATTCCCACTCTACACATGAGGAAACTGTGGCTCAGAGTTGAACCCCAACTGCCAGGATTCTAACCTTGCTTGGCTCCTCCATTTCCCCCCTGCCCACGGTGGCCCCACAGGCAGCAGTGGGCTGCACAGTGGAGGAGGTGTGGGCAGTGGTCTCGGCTCCATTTTTCAGGGCAAACTGCAGGAGTTAAAGGGGCTCAGCCAGACTTTCATTCATTCTCTCCAGGTCCTGGTGCCCCTCCAGTGAGCCTTTCCTGCCCAAAGAGCCCTTTAACCAACCTGCTCACAGATTAAGGGGCTGAAGAAGACGTCACAGCCACAGCCCTGCCCTGGCGGCATCTCGGCTACGGCTGTCTCTATCCAAGGCCCAAAGCACCCCCTTCTGGGTGGGTGGGGGGTCATCCCTGAAACAATTGCCCTGAACAGGCTTATGGGAATGGGCTGGGATCTTGGCAGATCTTCAAGTGGGTCTGTGGCTACAGTGTGCCAGAAAGGAAATGGAAAGGCCTTAGTCCATCTGGGAAAATAGGATGTCATGGCTGAAACCCAAATTCTGTAATAAGACTTTCTGATGTCCCTGGTCCCCCTTCACCTCGCTTCTATGCCTCCAAGCATCGCGGCGGTGACCTCTGGGCCTTTGCACACACTCTTCCCTCCAACTGAAACATCTCTCAGGTCCTACCTGACCCGTGCCTGACACTTAGTGGTCCCTGGTCTCCCTTTCTTCCTTCCTCACCAACAAAATTTACTGGAAACAGGTGGTGCTGAGCCCTGGGGAACAAGGCCTGGTCTGTGGCCTGCCCATCCTTCCTGGCTGTTTTTCCCACATTTACTGTTAGAGGTGGCCACGTGGCCCATTTTCTAGACAACGACATCTTTTAGAGGAATTTTTGCTTCCTGATGACTTCTTTCTGCTTGGCAATTGGGATGAAGCATGGAGCTACACAACCTTCTGAGAGATTCTGCAACAAGACGAGAAGCCCCGCTGAGGGGATGGAGGCGGAGCATAGTAGGAGCCTGGCTCCTTGGTAGCGCTGCTGAGCCGGGTACTGAAACTGCCTGCCCATCAGACTTCGGAGAGCAAAACATTTCCGTTTACACTAGTCTTTCAGTTGAAAACATCCCGGATGCATCAGCCTCTGGGTTCCAACTTTAAAAACATCGCTTCCTCCTGGAAACATGCCTTGGCTCCTAAGAACAGGATCCAGAGACCCCTCCCCGGAGCAGTGGGTACACTGTACCTCTCATGATCTTTGCAGCCGTCCGCTCACCCGTGTGCCCCAGCGGACTCGGGTAGGCAGCAGGGGCCCGCGGTGTTCACCGTGTCGCTCCTAAGCCAGCGTAGCTGTCAAACACAACCTCCGTGGGGGCAAAGACTGGGCCCGGCCAGCTGAAGTAGGACGACGGCCTAACCCCTACGGAAGGGCCGGGCACTTACACACACATCCGGGGAAGAGATGGGGAGCACTCGGCCTGTTGAGAAGCGCTGGCTGCCGTTCCCTGCACAGGACTGTCCGCGTCACCTCATGGCGTGGATGCTCTGCAGCAGGATGGAACAGGGGCCCCTCTCTGACGTGGCCCGCTTTCAGCGAGAGTCGCAATCACCCATATCCTGTGCACAGGTTTGTCTGTGGTTTGGACGCTTACCTGTATGTGGAAGGGGAGCGAGACGCCCAGACTTCTGTCCCCTCCCCCAGGGAAGTAAACCTAATGTGCGCTAACTCCTTATACCACAAGGCTGTGCCTTGGGGACTATGGTACCTCTTCCCTGATCTGTGAAACACTGCACAGGTGCACACAGCTGGCTCAGTCGGAAGAGAATGAGGCTCTTGATCTCAGGGTCGAGAGTTCAAGTCCCATGTGGAGATACAGAAATTAACAAAGCTTTAAAAAAATTTCTTAAATTTAAAAAATAAAACATCACACGAAGTCTGATTAAAAGTCACCCAGTTTCTCCTATCTTCATATTTTAGGTGTCCTCTATTTCCCCACCTTATATCCTTCCCTAAGGGCTGACCCTGTCTCTCATAGCCTGCAGGACATTTGAGTATATGCTAGAAGCTGGGGGCTTTCATCCAGTATTCACTTAATCCTTGAAAGCCCAGTGTCATTTTACACATGATAGTATATTGGCAACACTCTCTGAGCACTGTGGTAGCCACCTTATATACGCCACAGCAAATCCTCCCTAAAAGCTGCCACGGGTATTCTATATTCCCATTTTGTAGATGAAGAAACTAAGGTTCAGCAATTAAGCAGTAGGGAACCAGTGGGGAGGAAGGCTGTCCAACTCCAACGCATTTCAGAGTTGAGCCAACGGACCCGGGCCTAGAGTAATACCTAAGGAAGAGTACATCGATGGTTACGGTATAAAAATTTATTACATATACAGAATATTACCACCAACGAACGCAGACAGGCTAGGACAGGAGGGTGCTGGGTGGAAGACGGCTAGCTCTTTGGAAAGCGAATGGGTTCGGGTGGCTCAGAGCCTCACGCCACACGGAATGGTCAGTCAGAAGGGAGAGCACATGCCAAACGCCGCTGGGAGGTCAGGGCATCAAGTGACTGCTCTGTGTGCCCACCGCCTTCCCTGTCTGATCTGGGGCTTCGAGGGATGCCAGAAGCAAGCAACTGAAGCAAAGGGGATCCGAAAGGTGGCCCGGGCTCATCTCTGAAGTCACGGCAACACCATTTTAAGCAACATGTTTAATTGGATGATTTCCACAAACTATACACGAAGTTTCTAACCATCACAATTCAGTGAAGTACGAAACATTAAGTTACAGGCTGTGGGAGAAGGCAGCACCCATGGTGGCACCTTCCAATCCTGGTTGGTCTGGGGGTGTGGGGCGGGGGAAGGTTTCATTTTAAACTGAGCCCCTCATTTCAATGTACAAAAGAATTACTCTGATCGATATTAAATTGTATTGAAAACAAAATGGACTAAAAAGCAACTACTACTCTAAGTTGGGGTGGAAATGGGAGGAGAGAATGAGTCCTTCGAAGCAGGAAGGGAGACAGTCGGGGGAAGGTTCTGTGGCTGTGACCCCAGGTGGTCACTCGCGCTGCTCCATTTTTACTTTCGGTGGTCTCAGGAAGGTCCGATTTTTCTTCTCTTTCTTCCCCTTTGTATTTGCTTGGAAGTTCCGCCAGCTGTCCACACGACCATCTCGACTTTCCTAAGCACAGAAGGGGTTTGGGACAAGGAAGCCAGCTGACGAGAAGGGCCTGACCCTGCTCTGCCACCCCCAGCCCAGCCCCGCTCAGCCCTCTGGGATAATCCAAGAGTAGATCAGGGCAGAGCTTTCTTCGCACTTCTGTGGGCCCACGAAGAGCAGCATCCCACCCCCAGAAGCAAGGATCAGCTCTAGGCAGGAAGAGGAGGACAAGATGAGTAATACTCATCACAACATTCGTTGGGGACCACAGGGCTAGCTACTTAGCGTAGGCTCTTTCTGACCCTCACAAAAAGCTGCCCATAGTGTGTAGAGCACCACCACCATTTTACATCTGAATACACTGAGGCTCAGGGGCGCCTGAGTGGCTTAGTCGGTTAAGCATCTGACTTTCGCTTAGGTCATGATCTCACGGTTTGTGGGTTCGAGCCCCGCATCGGGCTCTGTGCTGACTGCCAGCTCAGAGCCTGGAGCCTGTTTCAGTCTGTGACTCCCTCTCTCTCTGACCCTCCCCTGCTCACGCTCTCTCTCTCTCCTAGAAGTAAATAAAACATTAAAAAAAAAATGAATACACTGAGGCTCAGAGGTTAGATCACTTTCTCAAAGCCGCACAGCAGCTCTTTCCACTACACCTTCCTTCCGCCCCACAAAACTTGGATGGAGGCTTGAAGTCAGCACAATGCCTAGCCAGTGGTGCTGAGGGGGCCTCTAGCGTCTCTCTCCTGCTTATCAAGAGCCCTATTCATCTTCTCTCTCTGCACATATGCAGGGAGACAGAAACAAAGTCATCAACTCTGGTTAGCTAATCCCTAGCCTGAAACCTAGAATTTACAGAAAAAAAGACATCAAATGTTGCTTAATTGAGGAAACTGACTGAGCACCTGAAGAATGTAACCAGGGTGTTCAAGAGGAGTCGAGTTTAAAAGTCAGGAGGCGCCTGGGTGGCTCAGTCGGTTAAGCGGCCAACTTCGGCTCAGGTCATGATCTCACGGTTCATAGGTTCGAGCCCCATGTCGGGCTCTGTGCTGACAGCTAGCTCAGACCCTGGAGCCTTATTCAGATTCTGTGTTTCCCTCTCTCTGACTCTCCCTGCTCATGCTGCCTCTCTTTCTCTCTCAGAAATAAATAAAACAGTAAAAAATAAAATAAAATTAATTTTTTTAAATAATAAATAAATAAATAAATAAAAGTCAGGACATCAGGGTCACAAGAACCTCAGCTTTTGCTAAGAGACCTCTAAGAACAGGACTACTCCATGACTGCCCCTCAACTAAACACGCAAAGCACCTTTCTCGAGCCCCCCTGGCAGCTGTGCCTTCCATAACCTCTAGCAAGCCGTTCAGGGACCCTCCCTGCTCCTGCCAAGGCTCCAGAGCATACAGGGGGCTGAACCAGGACTCATTCCCCCAGCTCCTGCCCTTCCCCATGAACCCCCTTTCCCTGACTCTCTGCCCCAGCCAGTTCTGGCAATGCCCCAGGAACCAAATTGGTACGCCAGGAAGCTTTCTTCCTCTGGAATGAGAATCCCTGGCCACCTGAGAAACTCACCTCAAAGTTTTTCTGCCACTCCCTTTCTCGTTTGGCTTTTTCTTGAGCTTCAATCTCTTCTTCCCTTTGTCGCTTCCTAGGAAGAAAACCAGACCAGAGTACTGATATGATACCTAGAGACCATACAAGTTAAGGCATCTCCCCCACAAAGAAACAAGTATATCAAGTAAATCAATTCCAAGTATATCAAGTAAACCTAATCGCAGATGAGAACATGGGCCAGGGCTACAGGGCAGTATATAAATATCCCTGATACACAGACAGACGTATATGGTTATCAAGGCCCAGCCAACAATAATCATAGTCCACAAGTTCCAGGCTCAGTCCTTGACAACACTATCTCGAGAACCCGGGCCACCCTACGTCAGCAGAATGACCATTATAACAGCAGAGGTTCCTACTCAAGAGGATCTCTGGACAAAACCCAATCCCAAAACAAGAACATTTCACAAAACCTCAACTACCAAAATGTAGTTACTGCTAAACACCAATAAACAATACAAAATACACAGATTAACCTCAAGATTTCTAAGCAAGGGAAATCATACTTTGGGACAATAAGTACTTTGTAAATGATTATACTGTACAATAAATACTACATACTCACCAAAGCGGCAGCCCCTGGTTATACAAACGGTTCTGGCCTCAATAACTCTGCCTATTTAATTCCAAGAAATCAGGAAGAAGACATACAGCACTCGTGATCAACAACCCCCTAAGGACTGGTCTATTCAATATTTCCCAAAAGTCAGAATTTCTTACCCTAAAGATTCAAAAGTTTGGCTGCTTCAGATAGCTATTTTAGACAGTCTCTTAAATGATGTATGATATCATTCCCTGATTAGCAAAATCCTTCCTTAGGAAAATTCCTAAAGACCAATTTTGGTTAATCTAGGTATTTAGATGGATTAGATGAATATTCTGATGTATACCTTTCATGCATCTCTTTGGCTTCTCTCTCTTTCCTTTTAATTTCCAGCTCAGCAAAGAGTTTCATGGTCTGTTTATATACTGCTTGTTTGAACTACAAGAAAAAATTAAGAACAAATGAAAAGAAAAATTAAGTATTTTACCAGCAACTTGAATCAAGCACTTTTGGATGGAGCCCAAGACAAAACCAGATAAGAACCGGCAAGGGAAAAAGATTTCAGAGAGAACTACTTAATGATGCTCTCTCCTGGGAGATAAATAACCACCTATGAAATTTTTCAACTTTTACCATGTGGATGGCGCACAGGAAACCTGCCCTGGTAAAACACCAAAAAGAAAAAAATTCTACTTGCTTATCACAACCACGTTGGAGGGTCCTTTCCTCCAAAGAACTTTAAAAAAATAACTTTCATTCTTTGTTTTCACAAATATTTCATCATTACTCCATGCTAGGCACCCAGCTAGGTGCTGTAAGTCACTGTCAAGCAGATCAGTCTCAGGAGTCTACTATCTATGGCAGAGCTACTAGAGTTATTAGTTGGGTGTCCTCTACCACCCCTTTATCTGTTCTCCTTCCACATAAAATCCCTTATCTTTAGGTATCTGGTCACCCACTGTAAAAGCCCATATTTCCTGGGCTTCCTTATAAGTAGGTGCGGCCATGGAACTCAGGCTTTAACCAACAGAACATTAGGAGAAATGGTACAGCAATTTCCTGGAATGTTCTTACAGGGAGTATGCTTATTCCTCCTTGCCCCCTTCCTCTAGTCTATCTGGCACATGGGTGAAGTGATGACACATCCTGGACTGTGAGGATGGGGGCGACATCCTTGTTTGCAGAGCCACAGAGAGGAGAACGAGTCCTTGGATAACACATGGTCCAGGGCTACCATACCAGCAGCCATCTTCCCAAAAACTAGATTATACAGGACGGGAAACAAATCATGGTCGTGTTCAAACCACCATCATTTTGGGTCTCAGTTGTACACCGTGAAACTCATATTCTAACTAATATGCAGACAGAAAAAAATAAACACAACATAAGGTAGAAAACGAAACTCTATCTTTAAAACATTTTTTCGTCAAAATATAAAGAATTTTAAATATACTAAGAAAAATAGTAAATAACCCATCATGCAGATTTCATAGAGCCTATATCCTAAAATCAGAGACACTGGAGTAAAGAGTTATATACAGAGAAAAAGGGAAGTAATGGAGTCCCAGAATCTGTCACTTCTTTTTAATGTTATCTGCCAGGTACGGCTCAATAAAAGCAATACTGACCACCCCAGTCCATAATAAGAACAAACATCAAAGGAGTGAAGGAGTCAGTAATGAATATTTCAATATCTTTAAAAGCTCCAAACTCTCTTGGATGGACAGTTACTGATTTTGAATTTTTTATATTCTTTTTGTTTTTTCCAAATTTTCTATCATTAGTATGTGCTCTTTTATAATGAGGAAATAAGAAAGACAACTTTAAAAAGTTGTTAAGGGTCTTGGGGCACCTGGGAGACTCAGTCAGTTAAGCATCCAACTCTCGATTTCAGCTTAGGTCATGATCTCATGGCTCATGAGATAAGAGCCCTGAGTCAGGCCCTGTGCTGACAGTGCAGAGCCTTCTTGGGATTCTTTCTCTCTCTCTCTCTCAAAATAAGTAAATAAAACTTCAGAAGATTTTTTTTTAATTTTTTAATGTTTATTTATTTCTGTGAGAGAGACAGAGCACAAGCAGGGGAGGGGCAGAGAGAGAGGGAGACACAGAATCCAAAGCAGGCTCCAGGCTCTGAGCTGTCAGCACGGAGCCCAATGTGGGGCTCGAACTCATGCACTGTGAGGTCATGACCTAAGCCAAAGCTGGATGCTTAACTAACTGGGCCACCAAGGCACCCTTTTTAATTTTTTTTAACGTCTTACTTATTTTTTGAGAGAGAGAACATGCAGGGTAGGAGCAGAAAAAGAGGGGGACAGAGGATCCAAAGTAGGCTCTGCGTTGACAGACTGACAGCAGCAAGCCCAATGTGGGGTTTGAACTCATGAACAATGAGATCATGACCTGTACTGAAATCAGATGCTCAACCAAGCTACCTAGGTGCCCCAAAAGTTAGAGTTCTTAACATCTTAGAGGACCAAAGAGTATTTTTAAGAGGGTCTTCAGAAAAGACCACAGAGGGGACACCTGGGTGGTTCAGTTGGTTAAGCACTGAACTCTTGATTTTGGCTCACATCATGATCTCACACTTGTGAGACAGCCCCGAGCTGGGTTCCACACAGAATGGGGAGCCTGCTTAAGATTCTCTCTCTCCCTCTCCCTCTGCCCTTCTCCTGTGCAAGCACATGTTCCCATTCTCTCTCTCTCTCAAAAAAAAAAAAAGAAAAAAGAAAGAAAAGGGAAGGAAAAAAAGACCCAAGAGGGTAATTAAAGAGAAGAGAAAAGAAAGCAAGATTGAAGAAATTAAAATACTGGGACAGAGTAAACCCAAAACAGGTGGCTAGTAAAAGGTGACCGACCTAACAGTTCTCAAGCAGAAGATGGGGCCAGTGATTGCCAGGAAAATCACTGAAACAAGAAGTTGTGACAAGTGTTCATAGGAAGACAGCCTCTCTTCTATAAACCTTTTTTATTTCATTTTTTAAAACATTGTTTAATGTTTTTATTTCTGAGAGAGAGAGAGAGAAAGAGAGAGACACAGCATGAGCAGGGGAGGGTGAGAGAGAGAGAGAGAGGGAGACACAGAATCTGAAACAGGCTCCAGGCTCTGAGCTGTCAGCAGAGCCCGACGCGGGGCTTGAACCCACAAACCGTGAGATCGTGACCTGAACCGAAGTCGGACGCCTGACCAACTGAGCCACCCAGGCGCCCCATTTTTTTAAGTTTATTTATTTATTTTGAGAGAAAGAGAGAGACAGAGTGAGAGAGAGAATCCCAAGCAGGCTCTACACTGTCAGTGCAGAGCCCGATGTGGGACTCACACACTCATGAACCTTGAGATCATGACCTGAGTGAGCCAAAATCAAGAGTCAGATGCTTAACCAACTGAGCTAACCCACACACCCTTATAAATCTTTAAACACAAGATAAGTACATGGTAACTTACTTACTGACTTGAATTGAGGCAAGATTAAGATGACTGAATTTTTCAGGCTAATGAGGCAATCTGACACAAATATCTAAGTAGAATCTCTCACTCAACTCATCTCCACTCAAGAACTCAATGATGAAGCAATGCTATTTCTCTGTAAATTATTACCTGGAGCACAATGGGCATCCAGAGCTGGTGGAAAGCCATCTACTAGCTGTTTAGAGTCACCTGTGGTCGCTCCCAAAGTGGTCTATGCCAGTTGCAATTACTACCGTACTTACAAGATTTAAACATCACAGAAATGGATGAATGTGGTTATACAAATAAATGTGTGTGCTTTCTCTTGAAAATTAAGTGGAATGGTTTAGAAAGATTCAATAAACATTAAGTCCCTAAAACTACTGCTATTGAATTAGGCACAGGGGAGATACCTTGAAAAGACTGAAAAATGAGTCATCTACGGGCTTGCAGTTTTGAAGGCCTTAGCGTGCTGCAACCTCTCTTGCCCGGCAAAGCAATAAAGCTATTATTCCTCTTTACCACCCGCCAAAAAACACAAAGTCCCCAAAAACAAAAAACAAATCATATATAGCTAGGATTTTCTTGGTTTGTTTCACAAATACCTAAGTTTTCAATGTACTTCAAAAAACATTAAATGTAGAAACTATGGGGGCGCCTGGGTGGCTTACTTAGTTAAGCTAAGCGGCCAACTTCAGCTCAGATCATGATCTCGCAGTTCATGAGTTCGAGCCCCGTACCAGTCTCTGTGCTGACAGCTCAGAGCCTGGAGTCTGCTTCAGAATCTGTGTCTTCCCCCTCCCTGCCCCTTCCCCACTCACGTGCTGGCATATGCCTGTGCATCTCCCCTCAGAGCAAATAAACATTAAAAAAAAAAAGTAGAAACTATGGATAATGCTTGGTATGTATGTTTTATAAAGTGAAGTCAAACTCCAGTCAGGAGACACACTCTCAAAGGAAAGGCCATAGCTCTATGGTTAAAAAAAGAAGAAAAAGAGATGAAGCTTAAAAAAAGGTGAATGGATATACATTTAAATATTTTAAGTTAAAACCAAATGTTTCTAGGGGCGCCTGGGTGGCTCAGTCGGTAAAGCCTCCAACTTTGGCTCAGGTCATGACCTCACAGTCGTGGGTTTGAGTCCCGCGTCAGGCCCTGTGCTGACAGCTCAGAGCCTGGAGCCGCTTCGGATTCTGTGTCCCCCTCTCTCTCTGCCCCTCCCCCTCTCATGTTCTCTCTCTCTCTCTCTCTCTCTGTCTCAAAAATAAAAATTTTAAAAAATAAATAAAAATTTAAAAAAAAACACAAATGTAGAAATTTCTAGTATGTATGCACCAGTTTTTAGGCTTCCTTCTCCTAAACCCACCCATCGGTGAGCTCAATCACATGAGACAAGGTGGTTTTTCCCGTACTTCACTCACCAGCTCTGGATCATCCTCCTCCACATTGGTAGGTTTTCCTTCCTTCTTTAATTGCTTTTTTCGCTCTTTCACCTAAAAAAAATTATTTTTTTCATCAAAAAATTGAGAATATCCATTAAGCCGCACACATAGGACATGTGCACTTTTCTACAAATACAGGGATAACAAAAGGTTTGCATGGAAAAAAAAAGAGCCTCTTCCCCTCCCTCCAAAACAGCAATGCAGTTAAAGGCCGACTGGGAACCAGGGGTCCTTCCTCTAACCTCAACTAAAATCCAGTCCACCAGGAAGGACCAAGAGGACCAGCAGGGAAGCTGTCCCCAGCTCATCAGGTCCTAGGCCAGATCCTAAGAACCTCGGATATGCTGAACAGATTACCCATTAATCTCTTGCGGTTTGTAGTTACGTGTTCATAGCAAAGAAACTACATTTGTCAAATTTCAGAAAAAGCTACAGAATTTGTGGCATTAAGTATAACTGTTTTCTGGTATTTCAACAACTGCATTATTGATCATCCTCACAGTGAAACCCCCTTATACCAGTAATTTTCATACCACATTAACTGATTTTTTAAAATCACTTTGGCCACCACTGAGATCTAAAATAAATAAATAAATATACCCATTCACATAAGAATGTCATTTCTCCATTAAATAACCATTTACTACTGCTCCAGCAAAGAGCCAGGGCCTTCCAAGCTCAGAACAGCCCTACTGCCACCTGGTGGCCAGAAAGCCCGAGGATGGCTCCTGCATAGGCAAAATACACAGGAAAAGTAAATACCACAATGATTTAAGGAGAACTTGTCAGGTCCTTTTCTGATTTCTACCAAAATCTGGCCTACAGGTACGACTTCCCACACATGACCAGCAAGACAGAGTTATGGCCATCCGTCTCTTTTTACCCATTTTCTTTATCTAAATTGGACTCATCATTACTACTACTGGTTATACAGTTCTATTTTTCAGATTCCAAAGCTCTTCAAAGAAAAGGTCACACCCATATTCACTCCCAACTGAAATCGCTCTTACAAATGGCCTCACAATTCTTGCCCCAGCAAGTAAAAAATAAAAATAAAGACCTTTCTTAATTCCAGCAAGCCATCTTAACCCTTCCCACCACTCAGGAGATTTAGGTAATGCAAAAAAATAAAGCCAGCTATAACTGAATTTATTTTAGTTGATCCTTCCCAACCCTGTTATTAATACAGATATACACCTCCTCCTATTTTTTTAAAAAATGTACTTGTATCCCCTTGCCAGTCCTTCCTCAAGCCCATGTTCCAACCCCTTCACTGTGACAAGAATAAAAATCCAGGGTCAAGGATCGCCATGGCTGCTCCACTCTTCCACTTTCGGAAATGGGTAATATGACATGTGATGAGAGGGAAAGAAAAGGCCTCTCTCCACAGCACGGAGCTGGTAAGGAAAAGAGGCGGGAGCAGCCTCCCAGCCACTCCACACCCTGAGCTCTAAGGCACAACACTATTCATGAGCACCACAGCAAAGTTACAGGGACCACATAAGTGGTCACAAGTTACACCAGTAGGTATTGCCATGTTAACAGTGACCCTCCTGCAAGGTGCCCAAGGCTTGCTAATGCTTCCTGTAAACACGGCAGCACTATAAATACTTACAGTGTGTTCCACGTATTCTTTTCCTGCCTGAATTACATCCAGGGCCCTCTTCTTTTGTTCCTGATCCAGTAGCAACTTGTAAGCTTTGTCCACAGCTAATGCAAAACATTGAAATTAACTGTTTCTGCAAATACCCTCTGAAAGTCTGAACTATACTCAGGCAGCATAAAGACTTGTGGCATCTAAAAGCATTCCCTACTTCGTTAAATTATTTATTGTTGTTAAACGTATTTTAAAACATACAACTACAGCAATGACTTTCCTTGAGAGCCTTGGGAAAAATTAAATACACCCTCAAGACGATATACACCACATCTAGATTTAATTCAGTGATAAAACACTCCCAATTATTTTGTTGGCGTTGGTCAAAGAAGAAAAATGATCCTATGCAGTAACAGTCTTTGTTGGCACATACAAGTTTTAACAAGGCAAAGTTAAGATCTATTTCTTAAACAGCAACATTCTGCTTTGCAGTGACAACTGCTCTACTGAAAACCACAGCTTCTTCATCACCAGAAGACAAAACTGTAACATTCCTTTCTTGATCCAGGACAAGGAACTGTTAGTCTCTAGCACTGATAAAGTATTAGTCAGGAGCAGGTAAATTTACAAATACCTTCAAAAGCCTTTTGTGCTCTGTCAGCATCATCTTGGTTTTTGTCGGGATGCACCAATATGGATAACTACGGCGAGAGGAAAGGTCGGCTTGTCAGTTAAGAGGAACGTTTAGTAACTCTTCACCCGCACCGTGCTTCCTCCCAACCAAAGGCTCTGAGGTTATTACAGCAAAAACGACTGTCAGCCAGAAGCATTTTTTACAAATTATTAAGTATCATAAAATGTGCAAAAATAGCAGTCCTTAAAATTCAAGCCCCAGAAGGGAAAATTGCTGGGAAACATTTAGGATTTTAATCCCAAAGCTGAGAAGAAATAATAAGCCCAGCATTATGAGGATGCTGTGAGAATGAAGAAGACAGACTGAAAACTATTCAGTTCCTATTACGGTCCTTATACTGGTGAGCGCTAAGAAGACTAGGAAGGCTAAAGCAGGTATGAGACATCATTTCTCTCCTAAAAGAACTTTTTATATATATATATAATATATATATATATATATATATATTTTTAATGTTTTATTTCTAAGAGACAGACAGTATGAGCAGGGGAGGGTCAGAGAGACAGGGAGACACAGAATCTGAAGCAGGCTCCAGGCTCTGAGCTGTCAGCACAGAGCCTGATGCGGGGCTCGAACCCGCAAACGGTGATATCATGACCTGGGCCAAAGTCAGATGCTTAACTGACTAAGCCACCCAGGCGCCCCTCCTAAAAGAACTTTTAATTTAAAGTAGTGGTTCCCCGGGGGAAGTGGGGGGGAAGCAGATAGGTTAAATAGGTGATGGAGACTGAGGAGTGCCCTTGTTGTGATGAGCACCAGGTGACGTATGGAATTGCTGAATCACTGTAATGTACGCCTGAAACTAATATTACACTGTATGTTAGCTGGAATTAAAATAAAAACTTAAAAAAAAAAAAATCAAGTAGTGGTTCTTAGTTCTGGGTATGCTCCAACCCTGTAAAGCTGTTTTAAAATACAGGTCTACTTTCTACTCTCAGACCCTCTGAATCAGTCTCTGACACCTGTACTTTTTGAGAGAGAGCGCATGCACACAAGACCAGGGGAGGGACAGAGAGAAGGGGAGAGAGAATCCCAAGTAGGCTCCCCGCTGTCAGTGCAGAGACCAACATGGGGCTCAATCCTACAAACCGTGAGATTATGACCAGAGCCCAAATCGAGAATAAGACATTTAACTGACTGAGTCAGCCAGATGCCCCTGGAATCTGCACTTTTTAAAATTCTCCTGGATTAACCTCTACTGGGTAACAGGTGACAATTAAGGAATTAGTGTCAATTTTGTTAGGTCTGACAAGTAGTTATGCAAGAAAATGTCCATTTGTTTTTCCTTGGGGGGGATACATGATGGAATATTTGGGGTAAAGTATCATGATGTCTGTAACTTACTTCACAACAACTCAGCCAAAAACATACAGTTAATGAAGCAAACTGCTGCCTACAAATGGTGAGTACAGAATTAGAGTGTTCATTGCTCTATTCTTTCTTTTTGAAACATAATTTAAAATTTTTATAATACGGGGTGCCTGGGTGGCTCAGTCAGTTAAATGTCCAATTTCAGCTCAGGTCATCTCACAGTTCATGGGTTCGAGCCCTGCGTTGGGCTTTGTGCTGACAGCTCAGAGCCTGGAGTCTGCTTTGGATTCTTTATCTCCCTCTCTCTCTCTCTCTGCCACTCCCCCACTCATGCTGTTTCTCTCTTTCCCTCTAAAAAATAAACAAAAAAAATTTTTAATGTTATATAATGGGAAATGACTAAGTAGGCAAAGATAAAAAACATCTTGGCTTAACAGTAGACAGAAAAGGATTATGAGTCAGCAATGTGGGGGCAATTACTGTATAGAGGAAGCAGGCATAATACTTGATATTAATGGAATGCAGGAGCTAAGAATTATATTCTGCACAGGTCAGACCCTATTAAAATATGAAGTACATAAGAGATATTAAAAAGTTGGGGAAAGTTAAAAAAAAAACAAAAAGACATGAAATATACAGAAAATCCAATTTGCAAAGACAAATTGCAGAGAGTATACTTATTCAACTCCTGGAAGGAAAGGCTGGGGTTACTCAGCTATCAAAATTGGAAGGGTTTTTAAAAAGGCTACAATAAAAGTCTGTAGCTCAAGTTATTAAACAACAGACTGGGGGTGCCTGGGTGGCTCAGCCAGTTAAGCGTCCAACTTCGACTCGGGTCATGATCTCGCGGTTCGTGGGTTCAAGCCCTGCGTCAGGCTCTGTGCTGACAGCTAGCTTGGAGCCTGGAGCCTGTTTAAGATTCTGTGTCTCCTTCTCTCTCTGAACCTCCCCTGCTCATGCTGTCTGCCTCTCTCTCTCTCAGAAATAAATAAAACATTAAAAATAAATAAAAATAAATAAATAATAAATAAACAACATACTCGACAAGAAAGTACTATTTATATGAAGCCAGGTATCTCTTGGGTATTTAAGTTTGTAAAAGATAAAATTATTGAGGAAGGGGGTCTTAAAATAAAAAACTGTTATGAATTATTTAACATGTTTTCTCCAGGAAGGTAGGGAACTTAATAAGCCCGACTCCATGTAAGTGCCACTATTCTATCTTGTGACTTATCTCGCTTACTTCAGGGGCTAGAAAGGTTCTATCTGGATATAAAACTCATTCTATTCAGAGGTCAAATTTATTCTCTTCTTCCTTCTCTCTCACTCCCAACTGTATGCCTAGATCTGAGAGTGGGTATGCTCCTATAATAACCTTCCAAAGTCTGCTGAATGCAGTGGTCATTTACCTCCATGGCCTACCAGTAACTACTGCTGCAGGTGGGCTGTGTGAAAAAGAGGTAAGCCATGGTCACTGTATTATTTAAGATTTTATGTCACTATGAGGTTTGTTTTTAAACAGTTATATAACCTTAAGTTTAAAATTAAACAAATAAATTTTGACCCAATGGTCATAATAGCAAGTCCTAAGAGAATCATGTGCTATTGTATTTCCAAAAGGGCCAGACTCCATCTATTACAGGGAAATAATACTGTACCTGTCGAAATCTCTTTTTTATTTCTTCATCTGTCACTTCAGGATCTATCTGAAGAACCTGGAAGAATCAAAATCAAAACTGTAAAAGAGATTAGAAGAATTTAGGAATATAACGGGTGCCCAATAATTATAAATATTATAATCAGCATGTAGAGCAATATTCAGTATTCTAGAGCAGTACCTGGCACACAGTTCTAAAAAATGTTCAAGGTACATAAATGAGGGGCGCCTGTCTGGCTTAGTAGGTAAAGCTTGTGACTCTTGGTCTTGGAGTTGTGAGTTTGAGTCCTACATCGGGTATGTGCGAAAATTACTTAAAAAATAAAAAAAGAAATACGGGCTACCCAGGTGGCTCAGGTGGTTAAGCACAGGACTCTTGGTTTCGGCTCAGGTCATGATCTCACAGTTTCGTGAGTTGGAGCCCTGCATCGGGCTCTGCGCTGACAGTGCATAGCCTGCTTGGGATCCTCTCTCTTGCCTCTCTCTCAGCTCCTCTCCCACTCGCACTGTCTCTGTCTCTCAAAATAAATAAATAAACTTGAAGGAAGGAAGGAAGGAAGGAAGGAAGGAAACAGAGGCATCTGGCTGACTCAGTTGGGAGAGTGTGCAACTCTTGATCTTGGGGATGTAAATTCAAACCTCAGGTTGGGTGTAGAGATTACTTTAAAAAAATAACATAAAATATTTTAAAAAGGAAACAAATGAGCAAATCAGTAACAGGGTAATAGTTATAGTTATACCATTTTACACTTCTCAATACAGTAGCTACTTTTACTCCATCAGAAGGACAATTTACCTTATATCCAGAGACAGGTTTCCAGATGACGTTGCATTTCTCCTTCATTAAAAAAAGACCCCCTACACACCCCTACTTATCTCTGCAAATGTGGAGAAAGCATAAATATGCAATAAGGAAAATATGAGGCTGGCTCCCTGATTTTCAATTCAGAAAGGCCCACTGGGCTCCACTTTTTATCTGTAATTTACAATGGCCAGCCCAGAGTGAACATCAGAAGTGCCTGTGAAGACCTGTGAGCAGTGCCTGCGGCCTACTGTAGAAAAGTCTGATTCCAACTCATTAGAACTGAGGTGGAGCCAAATGGAAGGACCATCTGTATTTTTCGAGCAATTTGTTTTTAAAGAATAAATTTAATCATTCTCTAAGCCTAGGTAAGCTGCTGACAGTCTTCATCATGGATCCTGACCCTATCACCACAAATATATATATTCATTAAAAAATTTATATAGTAGCTACTACCTGCTGACCACACTACTATGTACTAGAAATGAAAAGGTAAGTAAGCAGGGAAAATATGTTTTTTAATTATCGTATAATAAGTGCTTTGGGCGGAAGATTTCACAGTGTAGTCCATGGATTCAACACAGCACTACTATTTATTTACTTGGTTTTCAAGGCCAGAGGCAAGAGGAGTTTGTTAGAAATTCAGAAGAGAAAGCCTCACTTAAGTGAAACAGAATCAGAACTTAACAAGATCCCCAAATAATCTGAATCATATTAAAGTCTGAGAAGTACTGGTAAGAAATGATGTAGGTTAGAAAAAAGTTTGCTCAAAATTAGCAGAACTAAGGACGGTAGACCGAGAGCAAAGAGAAAAAAATGAAAATACACCTTGAAAAGAAAAGCATACTAGAAATTAAAACCACAAACTAATCTACCAAGCTTAATCAGATGCTTGCAGTGTTTTTTCAAAAAACCTGGCAACAAGTAATGTCAAGATTTATCACAACTCTTCAAAACATTCCAACAGCCCACCTATAGTAATAAAGTTAGTGGAGGCTACAGAGCTGAATGACCACTGCATAACTTTGGAAGGTTAGGACAAGAAGACACCCACTCTCCAACGCTAGGCATACAATAAGGGTAAGAAAAAAGAAGAACTTTAAAGCAGCGAATTTTCAAGATTCGTTACATCCCCTACACCTTCCCAAGGGAGAAAGGAACTGAGAAAAAGTCACTCAAGAGAAGTATGCAGCCATGTAAGATATACAAATAAAGGGCGGTAACTGTACATACACAAATATTCAGAAGAGAATATTAACTTACCTTGGTTCTGGGGAAAAGAAATGTATTGGAGCAAACGAAAGTCCAACCAACCCCAGAAGCTGTCCCAGAAGGTGTCCACAATGAATGAGGAAGAATGGGAAACCTCCCACCCTCACACATATAAAAAGCTTCCAATAAAGCTATAGCCTAGAACTAATGCCAAATGTAATTCATAAACCTTGACTGATTCCCAAATTAAACAAAATAACTATAATTGAGATTTGGGGGACAACTGGGGCCACTTGAGTGTGGACTACATTAGACGACGTTACTGAATTAATGTTGTTTTACCTCGGTGTGGTAATGGTGTTGTGGTTATATGGAAATTTATTCTTGTTCTGAGGAGATGCCTGGTAAATTATTTAGGGATGAAGTATCACAAATGTCTGCAGTTTACTTTCAGATAATCTGGCAAAAATGAAGGTGTGTATACACACACACACACCAGCCTTGTTTTTCCAAGAATAACTTATCACATGTATACTGATCACTGGCAACAAATATTCACTGAGTGCCTTCAAAGCTAATCCAACTCCTTTTCTATCTTTAAGAGATGGAGGTGCCATACATGGCCATGAAATACAATGAATACAATGGGCCTATCCCTGTGGCCCAAACCTCTTTGAAGTCAGCTTCACACTCAGTACAAACTTCTACATCACGTAGGATTGCTACTGTGCTCAATACTATTCTCGCAGAATTGAAGGTCCATCAGGGGAAGAACAGACAAACAATTCTTACAAACATGACAAATGCCATATTACCAACATGGCTCTTGGGAAGCACACAGATCTGTTCAGATTCCTGGATGGGGCGCCAGGGTGGCTCAGTCAGTTGAGTGTCCGACTTCGGCTCAGGTCATGATCTCACGGTTCGTGGGTTCGAGCCCCGCATCGGGCTCTGTGCTGACAGCTAGCTCAGAGCCTGGAGACTGTTTCAAATTCTGTGTCTCCCTCTCTCTCTGACCCTCCCCTGCTCACGCTGTCTCTCTCTCTCAGAAATAAATTTTAAAAATCATTTAAAAAAAAAAAAAAAGATTCTTGGAAGGTTTTTCTGAACTCCTACTGTGTCTCAGACTTTGGGGATACTGCAATGAAAAATCCAGTCTGAGACCCCAAAGAGTTCATTAATCATCACACATTAACAAAAATGCTTGACATTGATACAAGTTTCTGAACTAAAATTATAATAGCCTCCTTTGAGAACTTTCACTTGAAAAAGGAATCCAGTCTTAGGTCACATCTAAACTCTATGAGGTGATAGTAATGTACAAGTTCCAAAATTCTGTTAAGATAAACACTTTTCTTTCCAAGGTACTTCACAAGATACACAGAAAATAAAGTTGGTAGAGCTCCTTGCTGGGGCCTTAAAGTTCAATCAAAATAAGAAACATGAAAAGAACAGAACGGAGCAGGGGCACAGCTTATAGAAGCTTATAGAAGGAAATGGGCCAGGGCCCTCAACCAAAGAATAACTGCAGAATGTGTAAGATGCTTGCATAATAGCTGAAAGTTAGACACATGTCCGAATGGGGAGCTAGAGAGATGGCAGGAAAAGAAAAATGCGCCCTGGGTAAGGGTTCCCATAATAAAGCCCCTCAGATTCCCAGCCTACTTCCTCCCTTTTCTACCTGCTGCTCAGTGAGATGGTGTCTAGGCAGACCACTCACATTTCAGTTGACATCTGAGATGACAGCGATTACTGCATTACTCTCCTTACTAGAAAAAGACCAGGAGTGCCTGGGTGGCTCAGTCTCTTGATTTCAGCTCAGATCATGATCTCTGCTTACCTCTGTAGAAAACTCAGATTCATTTAAACGTCTCAATAGTTGCTGCACGAAAAACAAAAGTCACTCATTTCCTCTATCACCAGGAACACCTAATCTGACTCAAGGTTGAAAAAGCAACTTCATAAAGAGACAATGACAATAACACCCACCCTATTATAGTGGCCAGCACATTTATAGAAAACAGAAAAGACAAAAGTTTTAGTGGATGGTCATCAAGTCCTATCCATTCAAACATAATCTCTCATCTTCCTCAGTGTCAACCTCAGCATATCTTTGTGTAAAGATAAATATATTCTCACACACACATACACACACACACACACACATACACACACACACAATCAACTCTTGAACAACACAGGTTTGAACTGCATGGGTCAACTTACATATGGATTTTTTTTCAATAAATACAGTATACTACTATAATGTATTTTCTCTTATGATTTTTTAGTATTTTCTAGCTTACTTTACTGTAAAAATACAATATATAATACCTATAACATACAAAACATGTTAATTGACAGTTTGGTCTCAGTAAGGCTTCTAGTCAATAGGTAGGTTATTAGTAGTTAAATTTGGGGGTGAGTCAAAGTCATACACAGATTTTCAACTGCATGAGGGTGTGTGTGACTAATCCCTGCATTGTTCAAGGGTCAACTGTGTGTGTATACATATAAACACATATATACATATGCATAATGTGTACATATACCCATTTTTTTTAGTTTATTTTGAGAGAGAGAGAATATCTCAAGCAGGCTCCACAGCCCAACACAGGGCTTGAACCCACAAACCACGAGATCAAGACCTGAGCCAAAGTCACTTAACTGACTGAGCCACCAGGAGCTCCTCAAACATACTTTATATAATCAGGATATGAACTACGGGGCAGGGACTTCCAGAACCACATTAACTAGTAGGTCTTTAAAATTCTAGCCTTCAAGCACCTGGGTGGCTCAGTTGGTTGAGCGTCCAACTTCACCTCAGGTCCTGATTTTACAGTTTGTGGGTTTGAGCCCCACGCCGGACTCTGTGTTGACAGCTCAGAGCCTGGAGCCTCCTTCGGATTCTGTGTTTCTCTCTCTCTCTACTCCTCTCCCATTCATACTCTGTCTCTCTGTCTCTCAAAAATAAACAAACATTAAAAAAAATTTTTTTTTAATCTCTTAAAAAAAAAAAGTAGAATGCAACACAGGGTATTTGAGAGTGGGCAGGGTAAGAAAAGTGTCCACAAAAGAAGGTAGCCTGGCACAGAGTATAGGAGCCCAAGCAAGAATATGCCCACAAAGGGATGGCCTAGCGTGGGAAACTTGTACTTGGTGAGGTGGGCGCCCATGTAGGAGGGCATCCAGCATAGGAAGGCAGCCCCACAAGAGGTGTCAGAACCCAAACAGAATGCAGACATTTGGATGGAAGTATGACTGGCACAGAAGCTGGAACCTGACCAGGGTGAAGAGGGCCTCCATGCAACGGGGTGAGCCGGAGTGGAGTCAGAGCCCAAGAAAGATGAGGAGGGTGTTTTCAGAGGAAGGTAGCCTGACATAAGGTGTCAAAGCCACAGCAGGGTAGAAACGTGCCCCATCAAACAATGGGGATGATGCTGGAGTCCAAAAGGGATGAAGAGAAGTCCCAGGGAGTCAGAGCTGGGTGAGGACACACCCACCTGGAAGGTAACCTGGCATGGGAGTTTTGAGCTCAGGTATGGTGACAAGGGTTTATGCACAGTGAGGCAGCCTGGCGTTGGCGTCAGAGTAAAGTCAGGTGAAGAGGGCATTCAAAAAAAGAAAAGAATGGCAGTTGGGAGATTAGAATCAAACAGGAGGATCAATTAAGTAAATATACATATATTTAAAATAGTGGAAGCCTGATTTCTCACTATGAGAGAAGGAAACATGGAAAGAAAAAAAAAACATATAAACCCTGTAGTGTTGGACTGAAACTCAATGTAAATACGTGTATGTACACATGTGAACACACACACGTGCACACATGCATGGATGCACACATATACACTCACTTCTTAGCCCTATCTACCAATATGGTCAGGAGTGGTGACATTCCCAGCAGCAGTGAGTACACCTAGCACCCAAATCTTGATTTCTAAATACCATTCTTCACTAAAAGGAATCAGAGCTCCTCACTGAAATTAATTTTAGGCTGCGTCAGGAAAAGTACAAGAGCGCTTAGTAATCAAACAATGATGAAGACAGATGGAAAGATAGGATCTTGCCTGAAAGATAACCTACTGGCCCAATCTGAGACAACTTGAGCACAAAATAAATAATATCAAAATATAACACATTGGATAAAACAAGAAATCCTAAGTCTATACTGACTAATAAATGAATAAATTGAAACTTTGATAAGAGAAAGTACCTCCCCATAAAATACTAATTAATTACAAGGAGGAAAAAAAGCAACTTCATGAACAAACACTGCAGGCACCTCTTGAAGTGATCAAGTGAACATCATTAGAAATGGGATAAACCTGGGATAATGGAACTATCATGCACTTTATAGGTTGCAAAGAGAAAAATACAGTATCACTTCCATGATATTTCTGCATTCCAACATTGCATAAACGGAACCCAATTGAAGAAATATCAAACAACCTCAAATTGAGAGATACGCTATCTGGCCTGTAATCTTCAGAAATGGTAAGGTCATCGTAGTCAAGGAAAGGCTGAGAAACTGTTCCAGACTGAAGACTTAACAGACATAACAACTAAATGTAACAGCTGATTCTTGACTGGATCCTTTTGCTGTAAAGGACATTATTGAGACAACTGGCAAAAGTTGAATGGGGTCTGAGAACTACATGGTAACCGTGTATCACTGTTTGTTTCCTAATTGTGATGGTTATACTGTGCTTGAGTAGGAAAGTGTCATTTGTAGGAAAAACACACTGAGGTATTCTAGAACAAGGAACATTATATTAACAACTTGGTATCAAATAGTCCAAGAAGTGTTCACAGTACACATGTAACCTTTCTGCAAATCTGAAATTGTTTTAAAATTAAACAATTCTAGGGATGCCTGAGTGGCTTAGTCCTTAAGCATCGGACTTGACTTCATCTGGCTCAGCTCATGATCTCATGGTTCGTGAGTCTGAGTGCTACATCAGGCTCTCTGTTGTCGGTGCAAAGCCCACTTCCAATCCTCTGCCTCTCTCTCTCTGCCCCTCCCTCCCTCTGTCCTCTCTCTCCTCTCTCCTCCTCTCTCTCAAAAATAAACATTAAAAACAGACAAAATAAAAAAAATGAAATAAATCTTTAAAAATTATTCTTCAGGGGCACCTAGGTGGCTCAGTCAGTTAAGCGTCTGACTCCTGATTTCAGCCCACATCATGATCTCATCAATCGTGAGATCAAGCCCCAAATCAGGCTCTGCACTGACAGCGAGGAACTTACTTGGGAATCTCTCTCCCCCTCCCCTCTATCCCTCCCCCACATACTCTGCACACAAATGCACTCTTTCTCAAATAAATGAACTTTTAAAAAAATGTTTGTTACTCTTCAAAAAAACAGAAGCAATGGACAAGCTTTGAAAACATTATGTTAAATGAAATATGCCAGACACAAAAGTACAAATACTTATGATTCCACCTATATGAGGGACTTAGAATAGGCAAATTCATAGACAGAAAATAGACTATGGGAATGCAAACTGGTGCAGCCACTCTGGAGAACAGTATGGAGGTTCCTCAAAAATCAAAAGTAGAACTACCCTACAACACAGCAATTGCACTACTAGGTATTTATCCAAGGGATACAGGTATGCTGTTTCAAAAGGGCACATGCACCCCAATGTTTATGGCAGCACTATAAACAACAGCAAAGTATGGAGAGAGCCCAAATGTCCATCGACAGATGAATGGAAAAGAAGCGGCATATATATATATATATACAGTGGAGTATTACTCGGCAATCAAAAGAATAAAATCTTACCATTTGAAACTGAGGGTATTATGCTAAGTGAAATTTGTCAGTCAGAGAAAGACAAATATCATATGACTTCACTCATATGAAGACTTTAAGATACAAAACAGATGAACATAAGCAAAAATAATATAAAAACAGGGAGGAGGACAAAACATAAGAGACAAATAGAGAGAACAAATAGAGGGTTGCTGGAGGGGTTGTGGGAGGGGGGCTGGGCTAAATGGGTAAGGGGCATTAAGAAATCTACTTCTGAAATCATTATTGCACCATAAGCTAACTAACTTGAATATAAATTCAAAAATAAATTATTAAAATCTTAAAAAAGGGGGGACACCTGGGTGGTTCAGTCAGTTGGGCGTCCAACTTCAGCTCTGGTCATGATCTCATGGTTTGTGAGTTTGAGTCCTACATCAGGCTCTGAGCTGTCAGCACAGACAGAGCCCTGGCAGCTCGGGGCCTGGAGCCTGCTTCGGATTCTGTGCCTCATTCTCTCTCTGCCTCTCCACCATTTGTGCACTCTCTCTGTATCTCAAAAATAAATAAATGTGTGGGGCACCTGGGTGGCTTAGTCGGTTAAGCGTCCGACTTTCACTTAGGTCATGATCTCGCGGTTCGTGGGTTCGAGCCCCGCGTCGGGCTCTGCTGACTGCCAGCTCAGAGCCTGGAGCCTGTTTCAGTCTGTGACTCCCTCTCTCTCTGACCCTCCCCTGCACACACTGTCTCTCTCTCTCTCTCCTANAGTCTGTGACTCCCTCTCTCTCTGACCCTCCCCTGCTCACGCTGTCTCTCTCTCTCTCTCCTAAAAATAAATAAAACATTAAAAAAAAAAAAAGAAAGAAAAAATTAAATAAATAAATGTAAAAAAAATTAAAAATTAAAAAAAGTCTTAAAAAAAAAAAGGAAAATAGAATATAATAGAAATCACCAGAGACTAGGGGTAGGAGGAATGGGGAATTATTGTGTAATAGGTTTGGAGTTTCTGTTTAGAATGATGAAAAGGTTCTAGAAATGACAGTGGTGATGGCTCACAACACTGAACGTACGTAATGCCCCTGAACTGTACACCTAAAAATTGTTAAATGGTTAATTAGATTTTATGTATATTTTACCACAATAAAAAAAAAGTGGGAACAAAAAAGTTTATAGGTGCTCAATTAAGTGTTATTTTTATAAAAGATGTAACAATATTCATGTCAAAATTATTTATAATTGTGAATAATAAAAAACCCGTTTATCCTATAATAAAGGAAGTACTAAACAATTTTTTTTTTAATTTTGAGAGAGAGTACGAGCAGGGGAGTGGGCAGCAGGTGGGGAGAGAGAGAAAGAATCCCAAACAGGCTCCACACTCAGTGCAGGGCCCGACGAGGTACTTGATCCCATGGTCCTGAGATCAGAAACTGAGCCAAAATCAAGAGTTAGATCCTCAACTAACTGAGCCACCCAGGCACCCCAGTAAAGGAATTCTTTAAATAATAACTGCAGAGGCTTTAAAAACTGTATACACAAGGGCACCTAGATGGCGCAGTTGGTTAAGCATCTAACTTCAGCTCAGGTCATAATCTTAGGGTTCGTGAGTTCAAGCCCTGAATGGGGCTGTCTGCTGTCAGCAAAGAGCTCAGTCTAGATCCTGTCCCCTTCTCTCTGCCCCTCCCCCCAAAATAAATAAACTTTAAAAGAACAGAAGTTTCTTTTTAAAATGTATACACATATTTTGTATAATATAGCATTTATTTTATTTATTTATATCTAAATTAACATATAGTGTAATAATGATTTTAAGAGTAGAACTTAGTGACTCATCACTTACATATAATACCCAGTGCTCATCTCAAGTGTCCTCCTTAATGACCGTCACCCATTGAGCCCATCCCTCCAACCCTCCAGCAACCCTGTTTTCCATATTTAAGTCTCTTCGGGTTTGCCTCCCTATCTGTTTTTATATTTTTTTGCTTCCCTTCTATGTTCAACTATTTTGTTTCTTAAATTCCACATATGAGGGAAATCATATATTTGTCTTTCTCTGATGGACTTATTTCACTTAGCATAATATCCTCGCGTTCCATCCATGCGGTCGCACAGCACAGCGTTTAAAATAGCATGAAGTACATTATCCTCCTTGTTGCGAAACAGAACTTTTAAAACAGTTCGAATATAAACAATTAAGAGTAGCTATTTCTCTTAGGTGGGATTACACCTGATTTTTCTTGCTTTTGTTATATTTCAAATCTTCATTAAGAAATATGATTTACTTTCATATTTAGGAAAAGCTACAATTATAAACCAAAGAAAATCCAAAAATTGTATTTGCTTGTCAATAACCTTGTGCTCATTTTTTGGTTGTTGGGTATTTGATATATATATTTTTTTAAGTTTATTTATTTTTGAGAGAGAGAAGGAGCGAGAGCAAGTGAGCAGGGGCGGGGCAGAGAGAGAGGGAGACAGAGAGTACCAAGCAAGCCAACGTGGGGCTCGAACTGAGGAACCATGAGACCATAACCTGAGCCAAACCCAAGTGAGTCAGACGCTTAATCAAGTGAGCCACCCAGGCACCCCAGGTTTTCGATATTTTTTACTGCAGTAAAACAGAAAAGTTGTAACAAGCAAAGTAAACCAAAGGTCTTAAATTTATCAAGGCTGGCTAGCCCTTCATATCTGAAAATAAAGCCCTGCGTATTAGGGTTGGTAAAAGATGGAGAATATTTGACAAGACAAAGACCATCTCCTCAACATGCTGCCTTCTCACGCTTTGCTCATAACATAACCACCCAATCTCAGCTCCAACTATGAGACAAACGTGTATGTTCTGACGTAAGCCTGCCTCCAGCTATGCAAACCGTCCCATCACAAGGCCATAGCAGCATCAAACAGCTCACCTCAAACGGGTTCAAATTAAAGTACGAGGAACCAGGACGGGTCAATCTTTCAATCTGATTTTTGGATGTTAGAACTGAATCTCTCTTCTCTATTTGTTTGACCTAAAATAAAGGGAGATAAAAACTTCATTAGTAAAGTTTAATAACTCTGAATTGTCACTTTAACAGGCTATTGACATGCTGAGCAAACATTTGTCTACATGTGAACGTTTGAAGAATAATTACAACAGCTACCATTTACTGAAGTCTAACAAATCTAACAAAGTCTAAAAACTTTACACATATTTATTCGTCTCAACCATCCTATACAGTAGATACTACTACTATTATCCCCATTTTACAGATAGGAAAACTGAGACTCAGGCTACCTGATCTGTTCCCTGCTACCCAATTTGTAAACTAGAATTTTAATTCCAACAGTCTGGCTCCAAGATAAGAATCAAAAATATCTCGGGGTGCCCAGGTGGCTTAGTCGGTTAAGCGTCCGACTTTCGCCCAGGTCATGATCTCGCGGTTCGTGGGTTCGAGCCCCGCGTCGGGCTCTGTGCTGACTGCCAGCTCAGAGCCTGGAGCCTGTTTCAGAGTCTGTGACTCCCTCTCTCTCTCCTAGAAATAAATAAAATATTTGAAAAAAAAAAAAGAATCAAAAATATCTCAACATAAATAAGTCACAGCCACCACCTTCAAGCAACTTCCACTTTATGATGGGAGATGTACTTCTGTTGTTCATACTTAATTTACAACTTCTTATTTAAAAAAAACACAATTATACTGAAATATACTGTAAACCTAACAGCATTAAAAAAGTATATGGAAGGGCCAAGTGATTCTGTCTACCTATAACTCAAATAGAGAAAAATCTCTGACCCAAAACAACAATAAGGAAAACAGGCACTAGATAGTGCCAGGAAAACATCCTTGGTGCCACTGTCAGAATTGGAATGCTAGCTGAAATGAGTCATGTTATGTTTATATGTTATATACCATGTTTATTCCTATGGCCAAAAGGAGTTTGGGATAATTTTGGTAACTTATAAAAAGCCCTTCCTTCTCAGTCTCTTCAACTTTCTTTAAAATTGCATGCCAGGGGCGCCTGGGTGGCTTAGCCGGTTAAGCGTCCTACTTTCGCTTAGGTCATGATCTCGCGGTTCGCGGGTTAGAGCCCTGCGTCAGGCTCTGTGCTGACTGCCAGCTCAGAGCCTGGAGCCTGTTTCGGAGTCTGTGACTCCCTCTCTCTCTGACCCTCCCCTGCTCACGCTGTCTCTCTCTCTCTCCTAGAAATAAAGCATTTAAAAAAAATTTTTTTTTTAAGTTTAAAAAAAAAAAGTAAAATTGCATGCCACTCCCCACCCCATACTCTATCTACCTTCTTTCCTAGACTTATTTTTCCTCATACCACCTATCACTATCTGACACTATATTTTACATGTTTGTTTATTTCTTATCCTTCTCTATAGAATGCAAGGTCTATGAAGACAGGATTTTTCTACTGTTCACTACCATACCTCCAGCACCTAAAGAGTACGTTTGTACATGTCAGGTGCTCAATAACACTGGCTGAATGATGACTGAAGGGTCCTCCTTTATGTACTTTCCCTCATTCAATAAAGAAACCAGAATTGCTTTTATTTCATTTTTATTTTTTCACTAAGAGATGGTAAGTAAAACAATTTCCACTGTAACTGATGAGTAGTCATTAGAGGTCAATAAACTTTGGTACCAGCATATCAACTTTTTCAAGTGACTTAGGCCTCTCAAGAGGACAGGCTATAGAGGACGTGCTAATTCAATTTTTAAATTTAATACTTCGGAGAATCTACTATGTAACAAGCACTGTTACAAATACCAAAGACAAAAGATGAATGTGACATGGTACTGAACTCTGAGCAGCTCACAGCCTAGAGAGGAGCAACTCCATTCCTCAAATCCATGCCGGCTCAGAAGTCCATCCTCAGCTCTAACTCTTAAAAAGATGCTTCTGTTTTATATGTTATGACACCTTTTCTTATATTTTAACTCCTTTAACGTTCATAAGATTTTATTTTAATATTAACTCTGGCTTTACAGTGGTAAAAACCTATCATCTGCAAAATCAATGCCTTGAAAGAATTAAAACACAGTCCAACTAACTGCCTTGCAAAAACCCAACCCAAGGTCCTCTGACTCCAAATGGCACGCTTTTGTTTCATTTATTCATTCATTTATGGAAAAAGTATTTACCAAGCAATTACTATGTTATAGGTGCTGGAAATGCGACAGTGAGGCTCACACCAAACTGACCCCCAATCCTAACATAATACCAAGCTGTTAACTGCTGTAAGACCCAAAACAAACTATTTCACCTCCCTAAACCTCAGGTTTGTCATCTGTAAAACAAAGATTATGCCTTCCTGACATGATGCACAGTGCCTGGCGTCCGCGAATGGCAGAAGTAATCACTAATACAACTCATTACAGAGGACTAAGGGTAGAGAGTGCTTCCGTTTAGAATAAAAATGAGGCCTAGGACAGTTAAGTCGCCCCCAAGAAGGCCAGCCTCTGCAAGCCCCTGCCAGCCTCGGACTCCACGGACTTGGGGACCTCTGCACGCGCCCAAGTACTTCGTTGGCCACAATCTTCGTCCACCCGAAGACATCGGACCCTGGCCCCTTTTTCGACGCCCAAGGGTGTCCCACAGTACTAGCTACCAGGCAGAGATGCGCACACACACCCCCAACCCCCTTGCCTGCCCGAAGGCCAGACAGGAGGAACCGCCCAACGGCTCAGGCCAGAAAGACCACTGCCTTTGTCCGCTGGGAAAGTAGGACAGAGTGGGGTCGCCCCAGTGCCACTACTCCTCACTCGGTGTTCACCTCGCTGTAGAAGGTCATAAATGCTTCCTCCGTGCTCCCTCCGCCAGCCGAAGCCCCGCTGTCTCCCGGAGCCGCCATTTCCCCGGCCCAACAACCACGTGACTCTCCTGCGCAGGCGCAGCCTCCTGTGATTTTTACAGGCCCGCCTCTCTAGCTCCGCCCCTTTCCTTGTGACTCTTAAAGGGTTCCCTGCCCAGCCAAAAACCTCTAACCTAAATAGACTATTTTTTAATTGAGCTAAGACACATATAACATACAATCAAAATGAACAGTTCAGTGCTTCTTTGTACACTAACAGTGTTGTACAACCACCAACCCCTATGTAGTTCCAAAACACTTTCATCTCCCCAGGAGGATGCCTAGCACCTATCAAGCAGTTCCTCCCCATTCCCTTTTCTATTCAACCCCTTACAACAACCAGTCTGTGTTCTGACTGTATGGATTTACCTATTCTGGACACCTCATATAAATGCAATCATACAACGCGTGACCTTTTCTGTCTGCATTCTTCACGTAGCATAATGTTCCTAAGGTTCATCCAAGGTATAGCATGAATCATTATTTCTTTACTTTTTATGGCTGAATTATATTCCGCTCTGTAAATACAACACAATTTATTTTCATTCATCAAGTGAGAAACATTTGGATTGTTTCCATCTTCTATCTATACTGGAATGGTGCGGCTATGAATGTGTGTATATGTATTTGAATACCAGTTTTCAGTTTTGGTGGATGAGGGTTCACACCTAGAAGTGAAATTGCTGAGTCTCATGGTAATTTTTTTAAATGTTTTATTTGCTTTTGAGAGAGAGAGAGAGAGAGAGTGTGTGTATGTGTGGGGGGGGGGGGGGGGGGGGGGGGTCAGGGAGAGAGGGAGACACAGAATCCGAAGACAGCCTCCAGGCTCTGAGCTAGCTGTCAGCACAGAGCCCAACATGGGGCTCGAACCCACAAACCATGAGATCATGACCTGAGCCGAAGTCGATCACTTAACCGACTGAGCCACCCAGGCGCCCCATCTCATGGTAATTTTGTATTAAACTTTTTGAGCAACTGCCAACCTATTTCCCCCAGTAGCTGAACCCACCAGCAATGTACAAACATTAGTTTCTTCACATCCTCACCAACACTTGTTATCCTTTTTTTTTAAAATTACAGCCGTCATAGTACCTAGACTATCCTTTGCACAAACTCAGTAAGACCCTCCATTGGATGCTCAGCCTAGGAGATAATCAAGAAACAGCAGTATCTGAGAACTAGAAACAGTTTCTGAAACTAGAATGGCACTTAAATAGTATCTAGAAACACAGCAAACTATTGCCACTACATAATGGTCTTATAAGTGATTATTATTTCTATCCTTCTGCTTTTGTGTTTTTCCAAGGTTTCTGCCATGAACATTTGAAAATGTGCCCCGCTGGTATTTCCCCTTATTTAAGTCATACAAACTAGGGCTGGTATTTCTCCAACCAAAAGATGATCAATAAAAACAGTTCCACAACTTCATTAGGAAGTAATGAAGGTATTTTTATAGTTACGAATAAGGTAATCTGGCCCAACCCTCTCCTCTAAAGAAGAAAAAAAAACTAAATCCAGAGAGAGAAAATGACTTAGGAAAAGGCTATAAGCTACTATGGTCTCGTTCACACTTGTTAACTGGCTTTAGGAAGGTCAAGGCAATGCCTTCCCTAGACTCCTACTTATGGTCTTTTCCACTTCATTACTTCACATTACCAAAAGTCCAGTTATCAAGCCTATTTGATTGCATGTTAATGCATTTTACAAATATTAATTCAGTGTCTACTTGATCAAGGACCCGATCACTTTAAATGGTGAAAAGTACAAAGACAGAGAAAGAACAAAACCGTTTTAATAAAATGACTAATGAGGTCGAGAAAGGTTTCTGAGGAGGTGACATTCAAGCTGCAACTTGGGTAAAATGCCACTACAACAAAAGAACACCGGCACCTCTTAAGAGACTACAAATATATACGTATACATATACATATACAAAAATTTTCCCCACAATCCTAAGTCGAAGCATCCTGGACATAGCCCCCCAACCCCTACATTAGCCATCTTTTTCATGCTAGTAGTCCAGAAAGAGAAGGCTTCCTTTGAGTGTTTAATAACAACTTCAGGATTGGAATCTGACGAGTCCAAGAGCCCAAAATTCGACTTCGGACAGAGTTCCTCCTCCATTATTATTCTCGTCCTTTAGCCCCAAAGCCCTTGCCAGACATTGGCTAAGAATAGGCCCGCCTCTCGCTGAGGGTTCGCTGCGAACTGCAGGAACCCCTCCTCCTCCACCTCCTAATTCGCTACTCCTAAGTAAGTCCCGCCTCTCCATGGAAAAGATTGGCTGCCTGGCTCCCAGAGTCGTTAGCGCCTGCGGAGAGTCTTCACCGCCAGTGAGCTGGAGAGGTGCCGTTGCGACAACAATGGCTGTCACGGCGTTGGCTTCACGACTGCAGCTAGGCGTGTGGGGCGTTAGGGCCATGCAAGCCCGAGCCTTCAGCTCCGAACGGGTACGCTGGCAGCAGTATCCGCTGTCCCATCCCTGAGCGCAGATCTCATCCCCTCCTCGCATCCTGACCGATGTTCTCGTCTCTCTCCGCAGTCCGAGGACTCCAAGGCGGGCTCGATCCGGGAGGCCGGTGGGGCCTTCGGAAAGAGAGAACAAGCTGAAGAGGAACGATACTTCCGGTGAGGCCCACGGAACCCTGAGTCCAGTCCGAGATATCTCAGGGCCTTCGGATTCTCTTTAAACTTCCAATCGCCCTACCCTTCCCCTGCTGGTGCCCTGGCGCGCCCATGCCCCAGTAGAACTCGCGGGGCCTGGAGTCAGTTACTCCTCACACTTGAGGTCACGACTGTCGCCACCTATAGGACGCTCCCAGTGCCCTGCCAAGTAGTCCAGAGGCCTTTTGGGGGCCCCTAAGCCATTTCCACCCGCGGGTCTCCAAAATTCTCAAACCGTGGCTCAACTCTTCCTGAATCATTTTACCATGCCCACCCATGGAGTTCTCCCCTGGTCGTGTGTAATGGCTTCCAGATTCTTACAAGAGTGTCTAGATCCCACTGCCCAACACTTGCAGACCTCTGAGCCTGATTCCCTTGGCCCTCACCCACCCGTAACCCCTCTAATCTCACTGTTCTCCTCCACATGGGTGAATTCCCTGACCCTTCAGACCCTCAGCCATTTCTAGACCCTCGCGCGTCTCCAGTTCCGCCAGAGTGAGTGGGTCACCGGAGCTGGTGGCAGCTGCTTCTGTTTGGAATCCTTCGCCCCCACTTCTTGGAGACTTTTGCCCTGCCCAGCCCAGCCCAGCGTCTGGGCTACATAGATTTCTCTCCTGCAGATGAGCAGAGAACAGACAACTCTTTCCCACCCCTAAGTTATCCTTTTCTGACTTCTGTCCACCGTGGGGAGCAGCTTGGAACTAATCTTCTGTTTGTCCTTTGGTCTGTCTAGCTTTTCACTTTTGCCCTTCTTGCTCACTCATAAGAATTATCACCATGGGGGCATCTGGGCGGTGCAGTCCGTTAAGCCTCAGACTCTCGTTTTTGGCTCAGGTCATGATCCCCCAAGTTTGTGGGTTGGTTTGAGCCTGGCATCCGCAGCACACTGACAGCACAGAGCCTGCTTGGGATCCTCTCTCTCTCTCTCTCTAAATTTAAACTTAAAAAAAATTGTATCACCATGGTACCCGCCAAACCAGAGAGCCAAGGCAAAGCCTTAGGGACCATCTAATTGGGCCTCAACGTTTTACAGTTAAGGAAAACCAAGGCCCAAATGTAACTGAACCAACATTTGAATGACACATGCTTTTTTTTCGTGGCCCTTCATTTTGGCCTTTACAGTGAGCCACTCGTTTCCCTATGCAAAGAAAGCCCTAGATAAATTGAGATAGAAAATGATTATTTGCCCTTTAACAATACCCCTTTGTCCATCCTTCCTTCCTTTTGCTTTTTTTTTTTTTTCCCCCTCCAAAAAAGAGATTCTGGTCTCTGGATGGTTCCTGTCATAACGTATTGGGGACTTAATGTCACACGTCTCTGGAGTTTTCTAAAGAGAAATCTGAAAGGAATAGCTCATAAATGATGGAATTTCAGGCACTAACATTAGGATACTGGAATCATTTGGTCATCTCCTAAAGATGGATATATCTCAAGATGGAGTATTCTTTCACTGGTGGGGCTTGAGGGGTTAGAAGAAGGTGACCAGCCAGACTCCCGTGGGATTGGGACTGCTGTTCTTTGCCTTAGGTATTGTGGGCTATGTGTAGAGATCCCTGTGGGGTAAGAACTGGGATTAAACACAGAGCCACTGTGTCCTTGTAGAGCGCGCACTAGAGAACAACTAGCAGCCTTGAAGAAACACCATGAAGATGAGATCAGTCATCATATAAAGGAGATTGAGCGTCTGCAGAAAGAAATTGAGCGACATAAGAAGAAGATCAAACATCTCAAAGATGATGATGATTAAATGCACACAGTTCCCATAGAATGGCTACACCTTGTTGCCCACTTCTATGTAAACCTAGTCCTGGCTTTGTTAAATATCTGTGTGCCGCCAACAGATTACAATAAATTATCATCAGTGAATTCTGTCTAATGCCTTCTTCCACTATCTGGAAAGGGGTAGAGGGACATACTACTGGACTGCTAAAATGAATCAGACAGGGTACCTGCAATAGGGAGCTCAGAGACAGAGCGCAGTGTGATAAGTGCCATGCAATTTATGGGGCAGGGGGCTTTCTCTTTCCGGTACTATTCAGAGGTGTTCAGAGAAAGCTTGAAAAATAAACCCTAATCCAAGACCTGAGGTTAAGAGCACCTTGGAAAACAGGAATGATAGGATACAATTCAAGGCACCATCAGTCCATTTTGCATTTATAAAATGACTAGAGAGGGGCACCTGGCTGACTCAGTCGGTAGAATGTGCTACTCTTGATCTCACGTTAGAAGTTCAACCCCCATGTTGGGTGTAGAGCTTACTGAAAAAATAGAGGGAACCTGAGTGGCTCAGTCGGTTAAGCATCTGACTTCAGCTCAGGTCACGATCTCACAGTTTCGTGAGCTCAAGCCTCGCATCAGGTGAGTTCAAGCCCTGCTTCAGGCGAGCCCTGCTTCTCTCTCTCTCTTCTCCTTTCCCCATTCCACCCTCCCCCTCTCTCTGCCCCCTCACTCACTTGGGCCCTCTCTCTCTCAAAAAAAAAAAAAAATTGGAGAACTCTTCATATGAGCTAGTTATCTTTTGTTCTAATTAGCCTTGTGCAAATTGAAAGAATGGGAATTAGAAATTATGTTTTCCCTACGGTCACTCAGTATTACAGATTTAAGGTTTCCAAGTTTGTTAATAGCAGAAAATCAGAATTACTTCTTAGGTTATATTTTGCTTTGCTGAGTGTACTTTTGATTCAAGTTTGACTGTAAGGCTTGTTTAAATTATACAAACTAGTGGTGTGACTCCTCCAGGACAAAAAAATAAGATTTTGGGCCATTATCAAGACCTTTTCAATTTGCCAGTTTAATAGATCATTTGCCCCAGAATTGTGATGAGTGCTTTGTGGCAAGACTATTACAAAAAAGACTTTAAAGCCATTGAAAGATAGAAGTTTGGACCAGTCATTGGCCCTTCCCTTGAAGAAAAGATACGAGATGTCTGTTTCCAAAATAAATGTCCATGCTACTGCTGGTGGAAAGTTAGTAGACACTCGTGAAATGTGAATGCTGAGATGCAAGTGGCCAGCAGTAAAATTACCTCAAAGATGCAGTGCAGAGGGGCGCCTGGGTGGCTCAGTCAGTTGGGTGTCCGACTTTGGCTCAGGTTATGATCTCACGGTTGGTGGGTTTGAGCCCGGTGTCGGGCTCTAGGCTGACAGCTCAGAGCCTGGAGCCTGCTTCAGATTCTGTCTCCCTCTCTCTCTGACATTCCCCTGCTTACACTCTGTCTCTCAAAAATAAATAATTTTTTAAAATTAAATATATCTTTGTTAAAATGCTAAGAAAATTTATGTGATATGAACCAGTAACCACAGACACATAGCACAGGTCATAAGATTCCCCAGAAACACCCCAGATGTTTCTTAGAATTTAGAAAATACTACAGCAGGGGTTCTTAAAGTGCCTGCAGGCCAACATCAGCATCACCTGGGAATTGTAAGAAATGCAAGTTCTCAGGATCCATCACAGATCTGCTAAAACTGAGGGTAGGACCCAGAAATCTGTTCAACAAACTTCCTGAATGATTCTGATGTCCACTGAAGTTTGAGGACCACTGTACAAGTAGCTTCTCATGACAGTTGCTGGCTTTCTTGGGCATAGGATGTTATTTATAAAGGCACATTACTAAGCATAACTACATATATCGAATATAGTTCTTCATAGGAATACTATTTCAGGATAAAAATAAAGATATGTTAAGATTATTCTTGTACAAAACAGGTTAACATTTTAGAGCATAGCATTCCCTGAAATAAAATTACTATTGTTTACAAGTGACAGAAAACCAACACAGGCTGGCTTAAAGAGGGTAAACCAAAGAGTGATTTTTTTTTTTTAAAGAACAGGAGCTATCGTCTCAGAACCTCAACAAACCTTAAACAAAACTCAGGAAAGGCAGGGACCAGAGAAACTCAAAACTGCAGGAGCAGATCTATCGAAATGGCTTCCTCACCATCTGTGTCAGAATCACTGGAGTGCCTTTTTTTCTTTATGAGGTTTCTATGGAATTTTGCGCAATGAAGTTCTTTTTAACAATAGCAAAACAATTTACATTTATGAGCGCTTCACAATTATTTGCTCAATTAAATCTCGTGATATTTCTGGCAAATAGATCCATGCCAGGAGTTTACTTTTATAAGCAAAGTAACCAAAGCCAGGAATCCTGAAGTTTCTCAAGGTCACACAACCAGGTTTCTACTGAGCAAGGACTTTCCTTCAGAACTCCTGTGACCGCAAACTTAAGTTGTAGTCCCAATGTAGTGGTTCAGCTGCCTATTAAGTTAGTTTCCCCCTCAATGTGGGACAGGTTGGGGGAATACCGACATCTGGGAATGGGTGGTTAAGGTGAAGGCTCCTGGAAGTAAACGTAGAGGTGGCAGTGTTTGGCGTTGGCATTGATGTTAACATTTGGGCTGTATCATGAATCCCATCAGTATGTCAGTGCATGCCTATATGACACAAACACTTGTTTGCAATAGAGTCTAGTTTGAGATTTTCACATCAGTAAGTCTCAAGTTGTAATTCCCAACCCAGGCAGCAGATTGAAATACCTGAGAGCTTTAAAATTAAGTCAAAGCCTCAGAACCAATTACATCCAAATCTCTGAGATGGGGGTATGAGCTTGGATATTTTCAAAATGTTCCCCCTTTTTCTAATATGTGGCCAGAGTTAAGAATCACTGGTATAGGGGAACCTGGATGGCTCAGTCAGTTAAGCGTCTGACTTTGGCTCAGGTCATGATCTTGCCATCTGTGAGGTTGAGCCCCACATCAGGCTCTGTGCTAACAGCTCAGAGCCTGGAGCCTGCTACAGATTCTGTGTCTTCTTCTCTCTCTGCCTGCCTCACTCCTGCTCGTGCTCTGTCTCTCACTCAAAAATAAACATTTAAAATATTTTTTAAAAAATAAAGAATCACTGGTACAAAGGATTCTGCAGATCTGGTGATATGGTTGGGCAAATTGTTCACTGGATAAGGACACCTAACTGAAGGGGCCAAGGAAGACTAAAATTCAGCCCACACCCTGCTCACCAAGCAGTGTACTCTAGGTTGGGGGTGGCATCTATTCTGAAAGAGTCACCTTTTAACTAATTCCCACAAAGAGGACCCTGGGTCATTCCACTATTCTTGATATGTATTGCTGTATATTCTACATATTCCATTTTCAGAGTTTAAAAATGTGTTCGGGGTGTCTGGGTGGCTCAGTCAGTTGAGCATCCAACTTCAGCTCAGGTCATGATCTCATGGTTTGTGAGTTCAGGCCCCACATCAGGCTCTGTGTTGACAGCTCAGAGTCTGGAGCCTTCTTTGGATCCTGTGTCTCCCTCTCTTTCTCTGCCCCTCCCCTGCTTGCACAGGTGGGCACGCACACCTGCTCTCTCTCCCAAAAATAAATAACATTAGGGGCGCCTGGGTGTCTCAGTCGGTTAAGTGTCCGACTTCAGCTCAGGTCATGATCTCACAGTTCATGGGTTCAAGCCCCGCATCCAGCTCTGTGCTGA
The DNA here is from genome assembly GCF_003009895.1 of Hyaena hyaena. Classification (NCBI taxonomy): domain Eukaryota; kingdom Metazoa; phylum Chordata; class Mammalia; order Carnivora; family Hyaenidae; genus Hyaena; species Hyaena hyaena. The sequence continues at coordinate 5,186,508 of NW_024080635.1, read as the reverse complement.
CAGCTCAGAGCCTGAGGCCTGTTTCACATTCTGTGTCCCATTCTCTCTCTCTGCCCCTCCCCCACTCATGCTTTGTCTCAAAAATAAACATTAAAAATTATTAAAAATAATAAATAACATTAAAATTTTTTAAATAAAATGTTTTAAAAAGCACCCCTTTGAAAAATATATTCATTAAAAATTATATTTAGCATCTACTACATGGTGGACACTTGGCATACATGGGGTATACAACTACAAAATAATCACAGCTCCTGCCTTTTTTTTTTCTTTAATAAGCTGTATGCCCAACGTGGCACTCAATTCATTGGTTCAGAGATCAAGTGCCACATACTGTACTGACTGAGCCAGGCAGGTGCCCACAGCTCCTATCTTTATGGAACCCACAGCCTGTCGGGAAAAACAAGTGGCTGAACAATATAGAAAGTGTTCTAATGGCAGTGAGTGCAGAATGCTGGAGGGATGACAGTGGACAGGACACTTTGACAAGACTCCAAACAGTCTCCTATATGCCACTGGCCCGGTCACCATTGAATCTGCTGGATCATGTGACCCAAGTGGCAGAGCAGCTTGCACCACGGCCTGGCCTTCTCTCTTGCTCTGCTCCCCACTCATAAGTAGCAGCTTTTCAGGTTTTTCAATAAATGAGTTGGAGTAATACACTCAAGTGAGGAACGTTGCCTCCAAACTCCAAGGAATCCCACTACATGTTATGCCTGTTTTCTCGCTGTAGGAGGGGACAGATGAAACAACTTAGGCCTCATCTTAGAAGAAATAGCACAACATGCCACACATCAATGGATCCCTAGAAATTTCATGAAGGTAGAAGGCCCTTGAATTTTTATCAGATTTATTTTCCACCCTCTGATGCACAAATGTCTTACCAGTAAGTCTGGAGTAGTTGCTACTCACTACTCACCTATAGTTGCTCACTATAGGTCCCATTAGCACGATGTTATCAATGTCATAGACCAGTGTGATGTCTTGTGGAAGGGAAAGGTGATTGTAATGACCAAATGTTTGTGTCCCCTAAGATTCATATATTGAAATCAGGCCCCCTAATGTGATGGTATTAGGAGGTGGGGTCTTTGGTATGTGATTAGGTCATGAAGATGGAACCCTCGTGAGTGGGATTAGAGCCGTTATAAAAGTGACTCCAGTTGTGAGTTCAAGTCCCTTTAAAAAAAAAAAAGTGACCAGATCTTTCACTCTCTGCCATCTGAGGATACTATGAGAAGTCCATCAGTCAGCAACCCAGAAGGTTGCTAATCATGCTGGCGGTCTGATCTTGGACTTCTAGCCCCCAGAACTGTGAGAAATAAATTTCTGTTTTTTAATAAGCCACCCAGTCTATGGTACTTTGTTATAGCAGCTTGAGTGGGCTAAAACAGTGATCAGTTGCCCTGTGAACCAAATTTTGATGTAGAGTTGGAGAATTGACACATTTCTGAGGCAGAACAGTGAGGGTAGATTACTGGCCTCACCAGCTGTATGTAATAATCAAGATTCTCCAGAGAAACAGAACCAAAGTCAACTGTTTATATTTCCAGACAGTTGTTGCCTCTGTGGAATCATATAGATATCTAGGAGATTATTCTATATATATCATTTGCAACCTGTTTTTTTGTTTTAACATTAAAACCTGCACATCTTTTCATTTCACACAGAGCTGCCTTCTCCTGTTTCTTTGCAGCAAGATGTTCCATTGTGTGGGTGAATCTGTTTCTTACTTTCACCAGTCCCCTTTGATGGGCATTTTGAGCGCTTCCAGTTTGACACTTTTGCAACAACAAAACCAACAGGAGTAAGACCAGATTAGGGCAGAAAGCCTGAAAAACATTAAAAAAAAAAAAAAGAATAGGTATCATTTCGTGTTCTTTTTTACCTTTGTACTTTTCTGTATTTTCTAAATTTTCTCCAATAACATATGTCATTTATAATTTGTACGGGAAACACCTAACCTAAAACCAAAAGTTCATTCAAAATAAGAAAAGGAAAAGGAAAGAAATGTAAAGCTAACAGAATAGTCCCCGCCCCCTTCCGCGAAGGCGGGGTCAGGCGGAGAGAGGGGCGGGCAGGCAGAGCCTGCACCAATCAGAGCTCGGTTGATAGGCAGAGCCAGGAAATTTGAAGATACTCTCCGCCCCAAAAGCAACTTCTGGGCTTAGTTTCCTTAACCAGCCTGGAAACCTGCCTGGGCCTAGCCAGGGCGCAGCTGCGCGCTGGTATGAACTGCCCTATAATCGCGCCCATCTTCCTGCTCATTGGCTGCAGCGATTTACGAAAGAAGAGCCTGTTGCTGAGTGAAAAGAAGTGCTGTAGTTTTTTTTTTTTTTAGGGTGAAACGTTAGGACTGTAACCGTTTTGGGTGCCTTTGGGTCAAAAAAGCAATCATACTAACCACCATTTATTCACTTCCTGCTAAGTGCCATGGTTTTTTGCTCCAAACTTTTAAATGTTAATGGCTAAACCAGCTTTCTTGAACACCCACTATCTGCCAGTCACCGAGTCAGACATGTTAAAATAAGAACAGTAACAATATAAATAATAATTACAGTTTGTTGAGGGCTTCATCTCCATCAAGCCTTGTTAAGGAATTTGCATGCATTAGCTCTTCCCCACAACAGCCCCTGTGGAGGTAAACTTCACTGCACCACTTTACACAGCAGGAAACTGAGTTTCAGAGAAGTGAAGTAACTTGCCTAGGTTCACACAGCTGGGAAGAGTTAGGACTGGAAACTTCAACTCCGATATTCTGATTCCAAGTCCAACTTATTCTGGGGAGGGAATGGGTACAGAAGTCTTTCAATAGGAAGAGACAGGAAGGGACGGTTGCTAGGGCTGGAAACATTACTCTAAGCACCGGCCTCAGGGTGGAGAGAGGGGAAGAGGAAGAGAGCAGCGAGAAAAGCCAGTTTTTTCCTGGAAATGGGAAGCTCCCAGAGCTGCCTATAATGATGCAAGCGACCCTGCAGTAGGGGCCTGGACTAAGGTTCTAGTCTCTGCTCTGTGGCTAACCTTCTGGGGGCCCTCAGGCTTCCTGTCTTTAAGATGAAAGAGTAAGCCAAAACAACGGGAAGTAGCTTCAAGTTGGGAGGTCTTTGGGAGCATGGTCTATACCAGCATCAGAGGAATCCTCAGCAACCACACACTCTTTACTTAGTTGTTGCCTGGACTCTTCTCAGGACCTTCAGGCGTGACATGGGACCGGATAATCCTGTAAACTCAAAACGGTTCGAGATGGCCCTCAATCCACCCTCTTTCCCCAGGTCCTTTCTGAACTGTAGCAGAGTCTCGCCTGTAGGGGGCGCTGAGGGCTCGCTCAGCCGATAAAACCAAATTGAAATTCTTAATTATCCAAAAGAACCTAGCTGGTCAATTTTTGTATTTTATTTACTAAGAGGGATGAGCTTTTGAAACCTGAAGTATACAATGGATGAAACTGAATTATACACCTTGCCCAAATCCCTTTACAGTGGCTCTGAAGGTGTAGAGCTCATTTCAGTTCCTTTGTTGTACAGATAAGGAAACAAATTCTAAAAGCTAAGATATGTATATCGCTTTGGGTCATATGGCTAAAAGCTAGCACCTAGGTGCCTGACTCCTGGGCAGCGGTCTTAGGAGGCAGTTGGCTTTGTTTCTCAGAGTCTGTGGTTGTTCTACCTCTAAAGCACAACTCCAGGACACAACTTCAATTTTGCTGTAAGGCTTTGACAGCTCAGGACCTGTGAGCCAGAAGATTCTTTCTGGGCACTAGCACAATGCCTGCTTAATGAGTAATTAAATGGAGGAATGTATGCCTGAGCCTTGGAGGGTGGGTCTGCTTTTGGCTTTATCGAACCCGTTGGAGTTTGGTTTCTTCCCTAAAAGCTCCCCCAAGGCAGGAATTGTATTCTGAGCTGGGGGCTGGGAGGGTGTGTGTGAGAAAATAATAAAAAGAGCACAGAAGATTACCTCTGGGGTCATAAATCACAGCCCCAGGTATGGTCAGGGTACAAGGTTATTATAGCAGAGTGATTCCAGGATTAGGGATTAGAAAATTAATTCAGGAAGAATGAATACAGAACAAAAGAGAATCCCATTAAGGTTAAAATCTGTGAGAGGGTCTGAAAGTAAAGAAACCTCAAAAACATTTCAAATCCGATCTAGATGTATCTTCAGGACTGGAATGTGATTGAAGAATAAAAATAGCTTTGGCCAATCAGTGGCCTCAACATAGCTGATGCAAGAGTCGAGTGAGTATGGCAACAGGAGGTGGAGATCTTTACTGAACCAAAAATACAAGGTGTGGGGGAGGGGAGGAATAAGCCCAGCCCATGTCACCCGGCCATTACCTACTGGGCAAGAAGCTTCACTGCTGGATTTTTCAGAGCCCAGGATAGTGCTTGGTACATACTAGATGGTCAATAAATATTTACTAAATAAAAGAGAGAGGGAAGAAGTGAGAGCCCCGACCAGCAGGTTTGATCTGAGTGGAGCTGGTTCAGCGATTCATCTTTTCACTGGTTTCTTTTGCTCAGGTTTCAACCGCCCTGGCCACCTTCAAATGAGAACTTAGCTTTTCATGGAGCCTGTCCTATAAAGAGGGATGGTCCTGGCCCACCAATTATACAATTATAGACCACTTGACAATTATATTCATCACTCCCAATGAATATATTATAATTCTACTTTATGAATTACTTCCTTGTGCCAGAGTGTTTTTTCGTTTTTTTTGTTTTTTGTTTTTTTTTACATTTATCTATTTATTGAGAGATAGAGTGAGACAGAGCACGAGCGGGGAGGGACAGAGAGAGAAGGAGATGCAGAATCTGAGGCAGGCTCCAGGCTCTGAGCAAGCATTTAGCACAGAGTCTGATGCAGGACTCACCAACCATGAGATCATGACTTGAGCTGAAGCTGGACGTTTAACTGACTAAGCCACTCAGGCGCCCCTGTGCCAGAGTGCTTCTTACAATTCAGGCCCTTCTCTCATCCATGGTGTATGTAGTTTCTGCTTTGGAGTCATTCCTACCTTGAAGTCCTTACTCAACACATTACTAAGCTATCTTGGCCAACAAACCTCTCAAGCCTCAGTTTCCTCATCTGCCAAATGAGGGCATAACCCATACCTCACCAGGTTGTAGTCAGAGTTACACGAAATAATAGATACATCCTTGACTATTGTTTGAGCTCAGTAAATGGTAGTAGCTGTGTCTCTTCTGAGCTTTCTTTCCTTACAGATTGGGTCACAAAAGCTCATCAAATTGAGAATATTTGTATCCTTTGCTTTTTCTTTTCACAAAACCACTAACTTTGCAAGTGAAGCCTTGGGAATAATTTAGTCATTTCCTTGAAGATTCTAAGGGATTATTCTACAGAGGAGAGTAACTCATATTTATTCAAAAACATTTGCTGAGGACCCACTACATGTTAGTGGGGGGTACAAAAGCAATTAGACACCGCCTCAAAGGAGTTCTTCCACAGCCTGGTGCAGTCAAAAGAAGATATATGACACTGACATGAAATTTTACCTTTCTGAGCTCAAGTTTCCTCATTCTGCAAAAGTGATCAATCACATATTCCATTGTTAGCTGAAAGGAATGAGTAAGACATGCAGAGGTAACAAGGCTGCATCACATTTGAAGATCAGTGGTGTAAATACGTAGAAACAATGTGTTGAGGAATGAAAGAGTAGAAGAGATTATTTTCAGCTGAGCCGAAAAAGCAACCCTTTCTGTAGGAAGTGGCATTTTTGAAGGCTTCATTCAGGCCACAAAACAGGCATGAAAGCATTGCATGCTGGGTAGGATTTCAGTGGGCAGAGATTTGCCGAGAGAACTACTGGAAGAAAGGTTTGAACGCCAAACAAGAAACATGGATGTGGCAGGTGATAAGACTGGAAAGGTAGAATGAAGCAGATCTTGGAAGATACTATCAGTCTAGAGGTTTGACCTTTATTCTTAGTTGATGACATACCGGTAACATTTTTTTTTTTTTTTTAAATCTAAACACTGACACTAACTACAGGGTAGATTTTAAAAAATGAAAGCTGAGGGGTCCCTGGGTACCTTGGTTGGTTGAATGCAGGACTCTTGATTTGGGTCAGGTCATGATCTCATAGTTCATGAGACTGAGCCCTGCATCGGCTCGGCAAGCTGAGAGTGAAGCCTGCTTAGGATTCTTTCTCTCCCTCCCTCTCTCAAAATAATAAATAAATGAATATTTAAAAAATAAAAATGAAACTGAATCTGACATATGGGGATTTACAGGGGAATTCAATTCAAAGAGAGATTCGGTCACCAAGGGCATATTATTGGCAAGACAGATGGCAGAAGGCAGAGACAAAGATTTCAAGACATGGACCCTTCCCTCAAGGAGCTTATAATCAAGAGTGTCAGATAAGACATGCACACAGTGGTGCCTGGGTGGCTCAGTCCTTAAGCCTCTGTCTCTAGATTTCAGCTCAGGTCATGATGTCAGGATTCAAGAGATTCATGAGCCCCCCCTGGGGCTCTTTGCGGACAGCATGGAGCCTACTGGGGATTCTCTTCCTTTATCTCTGTCTGTCCCTCTCTCTCTTTCTCTGTCTCAAAAATAAATAAATAAATAAACATTAATAAAAAGACATGTACACAGAAAATTACAATGCAAGGTAGAGTGGGATACGTGTTCTAATAATAGAGCCCCAGCCCAAGTGCCTCCTTGGTTGCTCAGCAGAGGGTGAAATTCATTTCCTTCTTCCAAGAGGCTGGAGGCAGGAGACCAAATTAGAGGGTCATCCTTGGAGTGGTAAGCCTACTCTCAGAAAGTCTCAGAGGGGACCTTGGCGGTCTTATAGCCCACCCTCGCTCCTGGGATTCTCTATCCAGAGTAAACAATGACTTTAAGATGGAAACAAAAAATGGAGTTCTAAAGAAAAACTGTCAAGGAAGAGACTGTGGGAAGGAACAGGAGATGAATTCACTTTTGAGGCGCTGGTAGAAGTGCTGGTAGAAGCAACTTATTCCCAAATGGGGCACTGAAGGCCAGGAAATGGATGAGATCAGAGAGTGTCTGGAGAGAGGAGGGATAAAAACAGAAACTGGGGAACACCCACGTTCCAGGGGGTGGGAGGAGAAAGAGGAGTCAGAGAAGGAGTGGCCAGAGAGAGATGTGAGAGAAGACCCAGTAGAACACCTTGTCTCAAAGTTTCTAGAAAGGGAGTGGCCGAAATGAAGACAAGACTGGAGGCCCCAAGGAAGCAGAAGAAACTGCAGCAATAGGGATTGAGGTTAGACATGAGGTTGCCAAGGACCTTTCAATGAATGAAGGCTTTTCCAGGGACCCCACAAATACGATGGGTTCCCCGTGCCTGGTACATTTTAAGGTGGAGCTCTCCCGGAGGCCAGGGGGACAGGGCTCTGCTCTAATCTCCAAATATCTGGGGTTTGGCTCTGTAATTAGCACCACCTCTCCTACCCATAACCAGTCCCTGCAGGAACTGAAAAACTAAGGAACGTACTTGGGAGGGACTTCACACCCAGCTCTCCGGCCCAACCCGGTGAAGTCCCGTTTCATCATGCAGCTGTAATGACTCTCCTGGCTGTCACTCTCATCTGAAATTACCAACGATCTGATTAAACCCTTTTGCGAAAGTTTGCAGCATTCATCCTGGGCTGACTACAGCTCCCAGAATTCCCCGTCGCTTCCCGGTGCCGATTGGCCGAGCTGTCGGCTCCAAGGGGAGGTGTCGTCCCCGCCTCCCCGAGAAACAGGCATCTGATTGGCTGCGACGCGGGGCTTTCGTATCCCCGCCCTCCCCCGAGGACCGCAGCAGGCAGAGCGGCTCTGCTGGTGTCAGAGCCCGGCGAGCGTTGGCAGTTCCGCGGCGGGGATGCTGAGGAGCGCTGGGTTGACGAGCAGCCGTGGCCACTGCGGACTTCCGAGGCACTCCGGGCCGTGAAACCCCTGGGCCGCCGCCAATCCCAGGTTCCTGAGGCCATTCCCCGCTCCTGAAGCCGGCCGAGGCGAGAGTCCAGCGGAGCAGCGGCAGTTCCCTGATTCTGGGCTTTCGTAGCGTTCTGGAACCCCGAGAGACACCCCGGGGCTCTAGAACCTCCCCAGCGGCCCCCAGTCCCGGCTTCCTGCGTGCGTCTGTCCAAAACCCCCTCGGTTGCACAGGTCGCCGGCGAGCCGTGGCCGTGTCCTGGCACACACCATGATCGTTGCAGACTCCGAGTGCGGCGCGCAGCTGAAGGGCTACCTGCCATTCTCCCCGGGCGGCGGCGGCGGCCCTGGGGCCGGGGAGGTAAGCAGCGCTGGAGCGACGCCACTCTTCGCTTGAGCCCCGAGCCGCCGCTAGGCTTCGGGGCTGTCCCGGGCTGAGCCTGTGCTCGCCCCCCTCCCCCTCCCCCACCCTGGCTCGCGTTCGGGGAGGGGGAATGGAGGCGCGTAACCTAGGAATGGGGTTGCATCAACTGGCAGCCTCGGCCCCCTCCCCCCGGGGTTGTGGAACCTTCCCTGGCTCCCTCGGACTCCTGGCCAATAGGAGAGGAGCCTTCTCGAGGTTATCTCGGGTTTGGGCTCTCTGCAGGAGAATCTTCAAGTCCAGGCAAATCCCGGTCGCCGCGGCCCGACCACTCCTCCTCCCCGCCCCCTTCCGCAGATTCCCTTCCTCTGGGCCGGGGCTGGCGGACGGAGGACTCTTTCTAGGATACGTCCTCGGGCCAATCTCCCAGTACTGGGATAGGAGCACCTGGGACTTGCCGACCGAGGTCGACCTCGTCCCCCCCCACACCTGCACCCCCGATACGAAGCCGGGGGTAGCGGGCGCTCCCGGGCCTTGGCCAGCTGCCGGGTACGCGGCGGCGGCGGCGGCGGTCAAAGCTGGGGGAGAGGGGGAGAAACCCTGGACTGGGCTCCCGAAGGCAGGTGGCGATTAGCCTGCGCCCTGCTAAGTGGCCTCGGGTCCCAGAAGTTTGCTTCGCCGGGACTCTTTGCGTCGAAGCTAGGAATAGGCTGGGCCTAACCTGACGCAGCTCCTGCTCCCTCCCCATCACCACCACCGCCGTCGACTGTGGACATCTTACCATTTTTTAAACACGTACTAGATTCTAGTCTGCGGGTTTTGCCTTTTCTCTGAGTCTTCAGGACTAATGTAGCAAAATATGAGCTACACTATAGCCCCATTTTCCAGGATGAGGAAATTGAGGCCTGGGAAGAGCTACGGAGAGACTTCCCCTTCACTCATGCCACCAAGTAGCTCATTCTTCGGCCTGGGCGTCTCTAGGATTCCCTAGTGTGCTTGGCACTACAGAAAGTTTTCGTTTCCAGGCCTGGAGCGTGGAGCAAGTGTATTCCTGAGGCTGGGAGTCTTGACCAGCGCTAGTCCTGTGTGACCCTAGGGAAATCGCTGCCCTTCTCTGATCTGCATGGTTTCTGGGGGTCCTACCCCCAGCAGTGGATGGTTTGTGTCCTGGGTTTTCTGTGGGTTTGTTTACTCTTCCTCATCATGGTTTAGGAGCCCCAATGTGGAGGAATGAAGTGCAGGCCTGCCATTTCTCTGCTGAGTGGCTTTGACGAAGTCACTTTACCCTGAGTCCATTTTTTTCTTGGAGGGTGGGGGTGGGAGCTGGAAATCGTGTTATTGAGAGCGCCTGGCCACTAGAGGGGAGCGTGTCCAGGTTCCAGCCCCAGTCCTCCCATCACTGGCTGTGTGCCCATCGCCAAGTTATCACTTCTCTGATCTGCAACTTCTTCCCATGGAAATTTGATCATATCTCTGAGGGTTGTTGGGAAAAATGACAATACTAGCAAAGGCTGAAGCACAGTGCCTGCAACAGAGTAACTGAGTCAGATATGCTTGGTATTGTTAGAATGTGGTCATTTCCCTTTCCCCAGAGTGTGTCACAATGGGGTGCCTGAACCTGTCCCTCCTGCCTGAGGTGAGAGCTGGCCCATCCCTCTCTGAGTGCCTGGGAAGTGGCCTGGGGAGAAGAGAGTGCCTCAGGTAGTCTGGGTAGGCTCTGAAAGAGTGGCCTTTAGATGGAAGCCACCGTCAGCAGCAGGAGAAAGATGTTGATATCTGAACGCTTTCCACATGCTTTTTCTTTTTCTCTCAAGAAAAGACTTTGGGAAGATGTCTACTTTAAACAGAATCCTTAGAAGACAGCAGGGCGCTGGACTTACAGTCCCTAGTGCGGGGGGCCCAAGGAAAGAGACCCAAACGTACAGTCCTCTGAACTCTCCTCCTTTCACCACATGCCCTTAACCTAAAGGGGTCAAGGTCTACAGACTCTAGGACTTCACTCCAGGACTGGAGTATGTTTTCAGAGTCCTATTGGGCTCTAGAATCACTTCCTCAAACATCACTTCCTCAGGGAAGCTTTCCCTTCCCCACCCGATAGGTCCTTTCTGCGTTCCCTCCTTCAGGCCATCTTCTTAGTTGTTGGAGCTTTAATCCCAACCATAGCGTTAACAGCCCCCTATTCAACAGCCCCGTATTCGGGCGTTTTGTGTGTCTCCTTGGCTGGACTGGAAACAGTCTGTAGGTCACATCCCCATCCCCACTGTTCTTAGCCTCCTACTCAGGGCTTGTAACTCTTTGTCCCTGTTGGTTTAGCTGACACTTGTGAGCTGCACACGCTTTAAAGTCAGATCTGAGCTGTCCGTGTCTGGAACAGGACTCAGAGATTGCCTCAATGAGCTGTCGCTGAAGAAAGAATAATAAGACCTATTTCCCTCAGGATAGTTGTAGAAATCAGCCAGATCAGATGTATGAAGCCCTTAGCCTAGTGCCCAGCCCATGGCGCCTCTCACACCGCCTTCTTCCAAGGCTTGGAGGTAAGAGGCTGCTTGAGCTCTATGTCTCCTTCCCATGTGGAAACCCAGGCAAGGATCCGAGTTCTGCGGGCAGCTGCGCACAGGGTGGGGCTGGGGACGAGCCTCTCCCAGTCCCAGCTGGCAGAGTTGAGCTCATAGGTATCTGGAGCTGAGTCCTGGGGGTTGCAGGCTCTGGATAGAAGACTGAGAATAAGGCTGGGGCTATTCCAAGAGGCTGATGTGGATGATGGAGAGAACCCTTAGAAGCCAAAGCGAACTGAGCGCACATGTCAGGCTGGCCACTTGTCAGCTGGTGCTTAACCTTTGGAACCTTAATCTTTCTTTGTGGGCAACAAAGAGACCCCCACCCCCAAAACTGAGGAGTTTATAATGCCTATGTGCAAATTAGCATTTAGTGAATGTTTAAATTAGGAGCCAGGCTTTGAGCTTAGGGGGTGGGGGGTGATCCTCTTCACAATTGCCTGGCTGTTCAGGGGCCACCCAGAGGGACTTCAGTGTCACTGGTGTAACAGGGAGCCGGATCTAGTGTGTGCCCTCGAAGTCAGAAACAACACAGTGCAACAGGTGCAGTGACTGGGAGCAGAGGATCCCTGGGAACGTGGGCAGGGAGGAGAAGCTTCTGGTGAACCCCAGGTGCAAAGCCTGATTTGATCTCTCAGAGCCTTATTCCTTGTCTGTAAAATGGAAGGTGGAGGAGGAGATCTTACCCTAAATGCATGTAAAATGCTTAGCTGATGGTAATCAGTTTTGTTACCTACCATGATTATTGACTTCCTACCCTAGGAAATAGGGGAGGGCTGATTTGGGGGCATCTTCTCTGGGCAGTGGGACCCTGCCCTGTCTGCTTCCCCGGAGTTCTGGGCATCAAGTTCAGAGAAACTTTTGGGGTATTGGAGCTCTGGATTGGAATCTCCCCGGTCTTGCCTTCAGGCCTTGGTATTTTCTGTTCCCTTTGGCTGGAATGCTGATCCCCTAGATCTTTATGGGCCCTGCTGCTTTCTCATCAACTCATTTAGATATTTGGTATTTAGTTAGCAACTCAAAGGTTCTCTCCTCCATAGCTCTCCCGGTCTCCTCAGACTAATACATTGCACACCCCCACTCCATCGTACACTCTCGTTGTTCTTTTTCATTTACTTTGTATAATCTATGATTTGAAATCCTATTCATCGTTTGTCATTCTCCTTTAGACCATGAATTCTGTGAGGGCTAAGACTGTCTTTTCACTCCTGTTCTCTTGTTGCCTTATAGTCATCAGAAATGTTTGTTGAGTGAACAGATTAATTCTGGTTCCATCTGAGACGCACTTAACACAGTGCCTTGTACTTGAGAAAATGATCAATAAATGGTGTGAAACGATGGCCCTCCACCCCAGCTGTAAATCATGCTGGGCCCTACCCAATTAAATTAGAATCACTGGAGGTGGGACCTTGGCATTGGCATCTTTTTAAAAGCTTCTCAAAGGGATTTTGTACTGCTTGGGTTGAGAAGCCCTTGTTTGAAATTACAATGAGATTAACGATAACTGACTTTTGTTCAGTGCTTGGTGTGCTGGAGGAAGGGCTGTAGAGGTATTATCTTGTTAAATCCTCATGACTACCCAGTGAAAGTGGGTACTATTATCCCTATTATTTGGTGAGGAAACTGAGGCTCACATTGCCAGCAGATAATAGGTGGCGGAGTTGTCATATGGTCCCAGGCAGTTTAAGTCAAGAGACCCTATGCTTCAACTGTACTGTATAATTATCATCACGGTGTCACCATCGTCATAATTAGGAATGAAAATATTGGCGGGTCCAGACCTATCACCGAAAGGTATCAGTCCCTTCCCTTGACAGTTCCTGGGGCAGATTTGAGAGAGAGAAAGGGTTCCTAAGGCTGTTCCTTGTACCTCCCCAGCACCCTAGGGGGGCCCTCCAGGTCCCCCTTCCCACCCCACCCCCAGGCTATGGTTTTCTATCTGCCCTCCGGTCCCCTGAGGGGTAGGCCCAGACTGTGGAGTCAGCAGTCCTTATCTCCTAGACCGAGCTGTTAGGCTTCTTTCCCTTGGTGAGGGAGGAGGGAGATTAAAAGTGAGTACTTGGAGAGAGTGGTGATTTTCTGTACTGGACTTGGACCGGACTGGCCTGGTAGCTCCCAGAAGTGTGGGCTGAAAGGGGCCCGAGCAGTTAGCCCAACTACCTTCTTTTGTCCAAGATTGAGGCCCAGAAAGTCTAGGTCACTTTCTCAGGGTCACACAGCAAGTTAGTAACAGAATTGGTACTCGGACCTGAGACTTCCAGATCCCCCTGTTCTTTCTGTGTGGTCTTTCAGAGCCTCAGAGTTCTGCTTCCCTCAAGGGGTTTTTGGGCATCTGAGAAGGAAGTTTCAATTACAATCTTTTGTCCCTGGACACCTGGGGATTGATATTAAGTCCAGTTTCCAATGGGGAGGGGAGAGTTAGGGGGACACCCCTCTCCAGTGAGGGCGTGACTCTGGTAAGCTGTTTCCAAGGCCAGTACTGAGAAGAGTCCTCCTCCCAGTTGTCAAAACAAATGAATAAATATCCTCTCTGAACCCCACCTCTCAGACTAGGAGCAGATTTAGGGAGTATATGACTCCAGTGGTTTCTTTCTTCTTTTTCTTTTTCTTTTTCTTTTTTTTTTTAATGTTTATTTTTGAGACAAGAGGGACAGAGCATGAGCAGGGGAGGGGCAGAGAGAGAGACACAGAATCCACAGGCTCCAGGCTCTGAGCTGTCAGCACAGAACCTGATGTGGGCTCAAACTCTCAGACCGCAAGATCATGACCTGAGCCGAAGTCAGACACTCAACCCGCTGAGCCACCCACGCACCCTGACTCTGGTGGTTTCTAAAGAGCCTCCAATACATGACGTCGGAATAGCTGCTACTGCCCATCTTGTGTGCCCTGCTTGGATTCCCTCCATGCTTCTGCGCTCTCTCTCTGTTTTCTTCCTTCACAGATTAGTATGAACGGCCTGGCCCTGCCTTCTACGGAATGTGATCTGGTATCAGGGAGACCTGAATCAGACAATTAGAAGACAATGTTTTCAGAACCAAATGCACCAGGAATTGTGGGGTGACAGATGAGGGTCATCAGAAGGTTCCCAGGCCTGGAAGACAGATAGTTTTGCAAAAGGAGTGACCAGTGGGACAGCAGTGGGCCTAAACCACTGATTTTTTATTTATCTGGAAGGCTAATGGGAGCTAGAGGCAGGGTTTTAGGCCTTCTGATGAGATCTGCACTTGAGAAAATTCCCTTTGGCTCTGGAAGGGTGTTCCTCCTGGAAACCACCAGTGTCGTGGACTCATTAAATGTGCTCCTAGTTCTAGAGGTGTAGTTCAGGAAGGACGTTTTCTTTATTCCTTCATTTTGTGAATATGGTAGAGGAGGGGGAGGAGACAGCAGGACCAGGGAGGCTGGGAGACCCTTGGTGAGGCTGTGGGAGGTGATCGGACAAGGGATGGTAGTAGTCTATGAGGTGGTGATGACGGGAAGGTGAAGAAGTGAGCATTTGAAAGTAACTGAGGCTGTATCATAGGAATCTAAGGGACTCGGTAACCCGGCTTCAGGATGCAAATGAGAGGGTTTCTTGTACGGAATATCCAGGGCTGCTAAAAAGGTGGCCTCCCAGAGATGTTCACCGTGGTGGCTGTATATCTCCCTTCCCCATGCACCTCCTACCCAATACTGGGGCTCCTGGGTTCCTGCCCGGTTCCGGAAGAAGTCACCCTGTGGTGTGAGCCCTCTTTCTTGTTTACCCTTTCTCCACTGCCATCAGGTGTAGATCTCCCACCTGCGTCCTCCATGTAGGGTGCACCAAGAGAGTGGTTTGGAAATCTCAGTGTGACCTCTTGGGTAAGAGGAGAAAGCTGGAGGGCGAACTATGCTCCTAGTCCTCCCTTTAATTTAAAAAAAAACTGTGTTTTATTTATTTCTGAGAGGTGGGGGAGCAGCATAAGCAGGGAGGGTCAGAGAGGGAGGGAGATAACAGAATCTGAAGCAGGCTCCAGGCTCTGAGCTCACTGTCAGCACAGAGCCTGAAGCAGAGATCGAACCCACAAACCGTGAGATCATGGCCTGAGCCAAAGTCGGACACTTAACCGACTGAGCCACCCAGGCGCCCCGTCCTAGTCCTCCCTTTTACCTCCAATGACCACGCTGTATTTCCTTCCAGGAGCAAAGGGGAAGTCGGGCTCGGCGAGGTCCCCGAGGGCCCAGCGCCTTCATCCCGGTGGAGGAGGTAAGCTTGGAGGGGGTTAGGAATTCTTGATTCCTGGGAAGTGGGGGTGGGGGTCTTTGCCGATCTCTTGAAATAGTAGCTTTGAAACTACCCTTTCAGGTTCCTGACTCATTTAATCCACAAAGAACTCTGTGGGGCACGCATATCACAACCCCATGTTGCTAGGAAGAAACAGGTTGAAAGATAAAGTGATAATGACACTGTTTGATTCCCAGAAAAAGGCCTGTTTTGCCTTGAGAAGCTAGAACTATCTATGCTGACTGCTTTTCCTTGACTATATACATGTGTTACTTTTTCTTCAACCTCAAAAGTAATTATTTTATTCATTATAAAAAATCTTTTTATTTTGCAGAAAGCTCTGGTATGTAATCCCATCTCCCAAAGAGATAATCACTGTTACTTAACCCTTTATCACTGTTTTATGGACTTTTTTCATATAGAACCAAGGTCATAGTTTATATCCTTTGGTGTGGGAGCAAGGTTATCGTCATGTTCTTTATTTTTTTTTCACTTACTACGACAGACATCTTTATTTTTATTTTTATTTTTTTAATTTTTTTAAATGTTTTTATTTATTTCTGAGAGAAAGACACAGCGTGAGCAGGGGAGGGTCAGAGAGAGAGAGGGAGATATAGAATCTGAAACAGGCTCCAGGCTCTGAGCTGGCTGTCAGCACACAGTCTGATGCGGGGCTCGAAGCCATGAAATGTGAGTGAGATCATGACCTGAGCCGAAGTCGGACACTTAACTGACTGAGCCACCCAGGCACCCCATGACATATATCTTTAATCCACTGAGTCGGATCATTCGTTCACTAATCTTTTAAAAAATTTTAAAAGTTGATTTATTTATATTGAGAAAGAGAGAGAGAGCATGAGCCCGGGGTGGGGGGGGGGGGGGGAGGGAGAGAGGATCCAAGAAGGTTCCACGCTGCCACTGCAGAGCTCCACGTGGATCTCAAACTCATGAGCCGTGAGATTATGCCCTGAGCCAAAACTAACTAAGAATTGGGACACTTAACCAACTGAGCTACCCAAGCGCTCCTCATTCATTCATTTATTTAATGGATATCTATTGAATGATTAATCTATGCCAGGCACTGTTGTAGGTACTGGGGGTACAGCAGAGAACAAGACAGACTAAAATCCTTGCCATCATAGAGCTGACATTCTGGTGTGGGGCTGATCGCAGTGGGATTATCCTCAAAATACTTGTGCAGCAAAATTTAAAAATACATTTCCTCCTGTTTCTTTAGCCTTCCGTGAACAAAAACAAATGTTTTCTTCTTTCGTCCTCTTTGCTTTTCTAAGTTGGCAAATATCTAACCATCCCTCTCCCCCTTCCCTCTCTACCCTTTGTAAATGGAAAGTAAACAACCACCTGCTGATTATTTATGTCTAGCCCAGAATTTTAAACTCAAGTATTGTTCTTGTATTTTATGTTTTCATCTGTAAATAACCAGTCTTCTTTTGTTTTGTTTTTTTAAGTTTTATTTATTTAAGTAATCTCTACATCCCACATGGGGCTTGAACCCACAACCCCAAGACCAAGAGTCACACTCTTCCCCCGCAACTGATCCAGCCAGGCGCCCCAATAACCAGTCCTTTTTTATAATGAGAAAATAAGTAGGCTTTGTTGCTAATCAGGATTTCAATCCACATTGTGTCATTTACTAGATCTGTAACCTTGAGAAAGGAAATCACTTAATTCTCTTTTCCTCCCCGCGTTCTCTTTATTGGACGTGGTGGTTATTTTTAGTTTTCTCAGCCCCAGTGCAGTGAATGTGTTGGTCTCTTTGGTGTGGAGGGCAGGAGGGGAACCCACCCCCTGGTCACCTTTGCTTGGCAGGTCCTTCGGGAGGGAGCAGAGAGCCTGGAGCAGCACCTAAGACTGGAGGCGCTGATGTCCTCCGGGCGGGTGGACAACCTGGCGGTGGTGATGGGTCTGCACCCTGTCTACCTTAGCAGCTTTTGGCGCCTGCACTACCTCCTGCTGCACACAGATGGGCCCCTGGCCAGCTCCTGGCGCCACTACATTGCCATCATGGTGAGCCTGTCTGAGCCCAGCTCTTGTACTGGTGGCCACGTTGTGGGGGGACTCGGTCTTTCGATTTCTTCTTGGGTGCTTCCTGAACTCATTTCCTGGGTCCAGGAGGAGAGGCAGCACTGAGCAGAGGAAAGCCCTAGTTTTATCTGATTATCCACAAAATTTTGGATTTTGGAGACAGGCGTTTTTATTATTTAAAAAAATTTTTTTGAAGATCATTTATTTTGAAAAAAAGAGAAAGTGTGAGTGGAGGAGGGTCTGAGAGAGAGGAGAGAGCCAGAATCCCAAGTAGGCTCCGCAGCAACAGTGCAGAGCCCGATGCGGGGCTCAAACCCACAAGCCATGAGATCATTACCTGAGCTGACGGTGGATGCTCAACTAACCGAGCCACCCAGGTGCCCCAGAAGAGAAGCATTTTTAGTGCCTGCTTTACGAATTAGCAAACTGAGGCACAGAAGAGTCAGCTGACCTGCCTAAGGTAGGACAGCAAACTAGTGGAGCTGTGGTTAGAACCTGAGTTTCCTGCCCCTCAGGCAACTCAGGGAGGGGGCCTGCACGGGACATCCACCCTGAGCGAGGCTCTGTCCACCCCCTCCACAGGCTGCCGCCCGCCACCAGTGTTCCTACCTGGTGGGTTCCCACATGGCTGAGTTTCTGCAGACCGGTGGTGACCCTGAGTGGCTGCTGGGCCTTCATCACGCCCCCGAGAAGCTGCGCAAGCTCAGTGAGATCAACAAGTTGCTGGCACACCGGCCGTGGCTCATCACCAAGGAGCACATCCAGGTGCAGTGGGCAGAGAGGCCGGTCCCGGAGGGAGCACGGGGGCTGGGCTGGGGCATGTCAGGCAGTCAGCTCAGGGTCAGGCCCCCTTTCCCCTCCAGGCCTTGCTGAAGACGGGCGAGCACAGCTGGTCTCTGGCGGAGCTCATCCAGGCCCTGGTCCTGCTCACCCACTGCCACTCGCTGGCCTCCTTCGTGTTTGGCTGCGGCATCCTCCCTGAGGGGGACCCGGAGGGCAGCCCTGCCACCCAGGCACCTTCACCCCCCAGTGAGCAGAGCAGTCCCCCCAGCAGGGACCCGATGAACAACTCTGGGGTAAGTCACAGGTTGCGGGGGGGGGGGCGGGGCTGGTGTGGCCTCTAGTCCTTGGATGGAAGCTGCCGCTTCCCTATCTCACGCTGAGAGGACTCAGAAAAGTTAGTTGACTCTGAAACTCCCACTTCCCCGTCTGTGAAATGGGGCTAAAGATCTCTACTTCGTGATGGTTGTGAGGATTAAATGAAATAACCGTGTGGTGGGTCTCTCAGTGTGTAGCCTCCCAGGCTTGAAGTCTCCTGGGTGTTAGCACTTTACAAAGTTTGCCTCTTAGTTGGAAGGGGGCCTTGTTTGTTTTACTATAACATTATAGCTACTTAAACCATCTGTTTCCTGTGATGGAAGTTGATGCTCAGAGAAGACATGTCTGTTCTGTAGCTTCTTTTTTTTTTTTTTTTTTTTTTTT